>NC_090933.1:882509242-882850076 GCF_040938575.1 Ambystoma mexicanum
TTTTAAGTACAACACTCTTGAGAATGGGTTGTTAATCATATCTAGATATGACATGAATGTATACCCTGATCAAGGAAATGGTGAAAGAATTTCTCTTTAAACAGGGAGATGTCCTATAAACTATATTTGGGGTATCCCGATAGGGTGACATATATGAATTTGAAGGGGTAAACATTTCAAGTTTTAAGTTAATAGCCAGACATGGACAGTCACACCTCCCTCTGTTTTCCACATACACTCAATTCACATTTTCATACTCACCAATAGTCAATTATCTGTAGCCAGTGGCTAGTGCATTCTTAGGGGCCTGATGTTTGTCTTAACATTTCTGGCATGTTTAAACCACGGTATAGCTGTGCTGCCCTCCTGTCTCTGGATGGTCTTTAACAACCCGACAAGCTGCCATTTGGGGTTTGACCAATGTTTCATCCAGTACAAAATAGGTCAGTGTCGAAGCAGTGCTGAAAATGGGGGTCTACCAAAGCTCCAGATTACAGATTGAGAGATGAAAGGGGTAGACGTATGGTCTGCTTTAGAAATCTGTTCTCGCTCCTGATTGTGTCATGGTGGCCAAAACCCCATAAAGACAGGCCTTGATTTTGCAGATCTTTAGTGAAGGAGCAACAATCTTACTCCTGTAAGAAAGTGAGAATCTCAGTACTGTACCCAAATAAAGCATTGGAGAAATCACTTTTTGTAGTTATTCCAGGGACCACTTTGATGGAATCTTAAGACCCCTCTTCCGAAGGGAAACTTTTTATATTGACACTTGTATCTCTTTTTCTTATTCCCAAGCTGGACATTACTTTGGTTCTTTCCAGGATGATGTCCAATATGTTGGCTTGATAGGTGGATTAAAGCAAAAAAAGTGGCTTCTTCAGACCAGGGGGCGTTTTAGATGTTAAAGCAGAATCATCCGCAAAAAAGGAAATACTAGTGAGTGAGTCATTTAAGACTGGAGCAAACTGATTGACTCAATACTTTAGGCTTTGCCACCTACCGCATGACACGCTGGGCCCCGACGAGGGCCCCTTGGCGAGTATTCACCTGGCTCCACTGTTGGATGCTTTTCTCCCTAACTCTCCTTCCCCACTCTTCGAAACTATGCTGAAGAAATCATATACATTGATGAGGAAGTTACTATGTGGTTGGACTCCTATGGTCGGTTGTCGGATGTTGTTTTTCATGAAAATGTTCTGCCGCTTGTTACCTTGATGGCACTTTAGCCGACCTCCTGATTATTCCTTACAAATGTGCTATCCTATTAACCAACAGTTTTCCCATTTGCTTGATTTAGTTTATGTTCTGTTATTGGTTTTTAGTTTTTCTTTTTTTTCTTCTCATGAGTAAACATTTTGATTTGATGCCCAGGATGATATCACATGTACTTTTTTCTGCTTTATTGCTCCGTTTTGTACTTTTCTTTAATAAAAAGATGTCATTAAAAAAGAGAGAACATTGGAGGCCAACTGGTGGTTGGTTTAGAAACATGGTACCCTTTCAATTGGACATTAATTGTAAAGATCATCCTGCCAAACCTGAGAGTAAAAGGATCGGGCCAATGCCAAAGCCATAGGAATGTCTAGTGGATGAACCAATATTTGGTCCATATTTGAGGCCCTTACAGACCTGTGACTTCCAAATGAACATGCACCCATCTACCATCTGGTGTTGTATCAATATTTGAATTATCGTTTGAATTGGGCACGATTTACAAGAATTTATTCCATGATGTTGTATGGTCTACGGCAGGGGACAGACATTCAAGTTTCAAGCTCTCCCAGAGTTCAATATCACTAGCCAATGGCTAGTGCAGTTGTGCACCCTGGCCTACAGTGTCAAAGTTGGTTCTGAAGTACAGAGATGATTTTCTGTGGATACTATATTTCTCTGCCATTTGTTTGCATCGAGCAGTGTTCCATTGGAACGGTTTCCCTCAAAAGGCACCTTCCTTCACTGCAATGATTGTGTTTTGCTCACACTATTCTTGTAAGATTTGCAATAAATATCTTACAGAAATCTTTTCAGGAAGATTCAAAGATAGTGATAATGTAGTTACTTGATGGCGCTGAGTGACTTCCCTTTGTAAAGACAGGCGTGATTATACTTCCATGGACACAGAATGACAGATCCCACCAGGCACATCCTGTATAATGGCTCTAGAACATTTTATTATTTATTTGCAGTTTTTGGAGGCATTAACCTAACCCATAAAGGTAATGGAGCACCAAACTGCAGTGCAAAACTCCCCTGAGAGGGGATCACATTACACATATATCACAATGTGGACAATAACTATACAAATTGCTTTAAAATGATTACCCCAGCTAATACCTATTCATAAGTGAATGCACAAGTATTTAACCCGTAAAGTGACATTTAAGTTTACCATAGCAAGAGTTGATTTCCCATCAAGGAATAGGAACATTTTCAGTTCCTTCCTGAAAGAAGGGATAGACAAAGGTAGAGTGTTTCTGGCAGTGAGTTCCATTGAGGAGGAGCATATGGAAGAAATCTTGTCAGTTTTTTTTGCCTTTTTATCGTTTGGAATCTGAAGTCTTAAACTAAAAGCACTGCATGCATGCCGCCAGAGATCTCCAGCTTTTCATCTTTTATACAGAGGTGTCCCCAACATAACTTTATAAATAATACAAATTGTCTTAAAGTGTGATTCCAATGGGAGCCAATGCAGCAAAGCCGAACTAGGGGAGACGTGATTAAATGCCCTCTTCCCGCACATCAACTTTGCTACAGAATGATCTTGTCTGCAGCAGTAGTACTCCAGAGTTAGGGACCCCAATCAGAAGAACATTCTCCCATCAATGTGGGCAATAACCAATTCTTCCACAACTACTTGAGATGTATCTGCTTGCCAAAAAGATTTTATTTTCTTAGTTGGAGCTGAAAGTATACTGCATGACCCTTTTTCTCTACATGACCAGAACATTACACCCATTTTTCTGGATTTTGCCTATGGGCTGAAATCCCTTCTGGACTTTATATCAATGATTTAACTGTATAGAATCATTGGAAGATAGAATTCCTTTAAAATACCCTACTTCAATGTTTCCTTGGCAGAGTTTAACCATGTATATTGTCCTGTCCTTTTTGGGGGCGATGCCTTTGTCTACTTGTTAGCAATGCACCAAGGAAAACACTTAACTGGCTGGCCTGCATATGATGGTCAGACGATGGACTGATGATGATGATGAATGTCTTCCAAAGAATCTCATCACCTCAGTTTAAAATCCAAGGATACTGAAACGCTAAAGGAAAACACTTAAGGGGATCCGTCCCCACTGAAAAAACCCTTAGAAAGTGGAGTCTCTGTAGACAGCTGGAGAATAGTAGAGCCGAGTGGATTCCGAAGACGATGAAACAAACCGCAATAACCAGGAAGTCTTCTGAGCACAACCACACGTCAAGCGGACACAAGTTTCAAAAAAGGGGAAAAAGGAACGAACTCCGTATTGCAGTGGAATAGGCAGGACCACAGAGGAGACAGGACTGCATTGCATAGAGAGGCAACAGACACGCTTGAGGCAAATACAAGGAAAGGAAGCGGGAGAGGCGCATGGTATAGCCATGGGAAGTAGGATGAGAGAGGGAAACAAACTAGTGTGGGGCCTTCGCTCTGCAAGCATTCATGCTAGATGCAAAGAATGTTGCGCTCTTCCTGATCATGTAGTCCAGACTGAGTAGTGTGAAACGAAACCGGATGTAGCTGGGTTCATTGATGAAAATAACTGAAACAGAGCTCAGGCTAAAAAAAAGAGAATACTGAGCGCCATCTTCGAAGGGTTACATCTGGTTCCTCTTCCACCTTTGCCACAACGACCAAGGTTGGGTAATTTTCCTAACTCTACTGGCCTTCTCTTTCCCTAACTTAACAATGGCAATTTTGCTACTAGCTCTTGCAAGGAAGTTTCTGAATGAGAGAGCCCGCCATTCCAAGAACTCCTGGTGCACCGCAAAGGTCAGACTGTACGATTCCCGGTATAATGAAGTCCCCATCCATGTCCCCTGGATCATTGAGCATGCTGATGTTTGTATGGAATGGCAGTTTAGGGGGTGAAATCATGTAAAGATGGTAGCCTATCCCTGCTTGTGTCCCAGATCTGTTGCTACAGTGTACATCTGGGTAATTTATTTCCACCATGTGTGGATTACTGACCTAGTTTTGCCACTGAAGTTTCTGTCCTATTAAGCAAGAGTAAATGGTATATTTCAGGACATGGGAAGCCCTTTAGAGGAAATGTTCACATTATCAGTCTCTGAAGCGACTAGGATGAACTGCTAAATTGATATTACTATTTCTAAGCACCCTGTTTTTCAGGAAGATCCCAAAAAGTGAAGTCATCAACTGTATTCGGAAAATAAATATCCATTTAAGTACAATTTTCACAATACAAAACATTAAAAACAAGATTTGCATTAATATCCACATAATTCTTAATATATTAAAATCATCATACACAAAGCATATATACAATTATAAAACAAATGTAGACTTGTGTAAATCCAACACATGCGCACACATCCTTTCCCATCGTAAACCTCTGACAAACTAGTGAAGTGCTTTCTGCCATTTAGCCAATATGTAGGCTGGCTGGTTTTCGTGGGCTGAATAGAATCCTCTGGGCCTTGGCATGTGGTTAGAGGTCTGACTTTGTTACTTAAGCCTGCACTGCCCTGCACTTACTATCAAGAGAAGCAAGAGTCACTTATACTACCCACCTACCTTTTAAAAACCTGGCGCCAAGGTCTCAAATTATGGTAAGGAAGCGGATGCCTCCCCCTTCTTCCACAACGCACCAGCTATGATTGTCATTATAAGCCCAGGCTACACCTGGAGGGGTGAGGTAGTTCCTTCTCTCGTCACCTCTCTCCTGCCCCCTTTCAAACCCACAAACTTAGTAGCATCAAGTGAAAGGCTTCCAAAAGCCAATCCTTGTGCTGTAACCGAGTAACACTTACAGCAAGAGTTGCTGCTGGAAGGAGCAGTACGTTATCATGTCCTGATGCCTAATCTCGCATGTTCCACTGACAGACTAATTTGTTACTACCCCTCTGATCCGTGGAAAGAAGTTGGGTCAGTGAAGAAGTAGATCCAGGGGCTAAGGACATGGATAAGTGGGACATTGAATGTGCAGTTATCTGTATTATACTAGTGATTATAGCCAGCTCTTCCAGTGGAAACTATTGGAAGATTACTGTGACATATCTGGACTATTCGTCACTTCTCCCCAGAGGAGAGCCCATCCCCTTTGATGATAGGGAGCTTAGCCTGCTCAGCAAAACCCTCACTATGGGTCTGGGCAAGTACGACCTCACTGTGAGTAACTCCCATTTTAGGGACAAGGACTCTCATTCATGCAAGGAACTATTTGTCCTGATCACACTATCCACCTACATGGGAATCGGAAATATTGTTTTTAACCCTGTTTTGAATTTACCTAATAGTGAAATTTCTTCAATCTCTTTGGCTTCAGGTAATGCTGAAGTTCGCCTGAACGCCGCATGCAAAGAATACACCCCTTTTGTTTGTAATGATGTACATAAAACTACGAGGAACCTTGAGTTGAGGAAAGTGAATCCTGCGCAGAGGCAAGCCGTCTTTTTAGGGGGGAGCCACGCTAGACTGCGAAGCCAGCTGTATCGTGGACAGCGAACAAATCGCTCGCAAGACCGTCTAAGAAGCCAAGATCGAGAGAGATACGGGGACGGTAAACTGACCATCTCATCTGGTGGTGCTACCACACGGAAGCCGTAGTGGGCCTGGGGCCCGTTAACTGATAGAGACCAGACTGCAGTGGAGAGAAAGAATCTGAGCTCTGTACATGAAGTGCATTAGCTGCTGAGCAGCAGAAGGGAAGCAAATGCTCCTGAAGAGAACGCCGTTGAGAGGGGCGAACCATGATATTCGAGGCTGGGAAAGCCACAAAGGTTACGGGACCCTAATAAACTTGAGCAGGCAGGCAGCCTACTTAAATTAAGCTGAATCATGCCTATCAAAGGGCCAAATGGCTTTCGAGAGCCCTGAGAAACCAAGATACATTAAGAGTTGAGGCTGTCGAAACCGCCAAGTCTACGGGAGCCTGGTAAATCCGACCCGGCATGCGATGTACCGAAGACCAGCAAAACAATCCTATCAGAGGGCTTTGCAGAGCTTTGAGAACGTGAAAGACATTGATGTTCGAGGCCGAAGAAGCCACTAGGGGCAGACTTCCTACAGAAACCGAGCTGATGAAAGTCTATCAGAAGTCCAGTGTGCTTTGTTGAGCCCTGAGCAAGTGTGAGACATTAATGTTTGAGGCTGGGAAAGCCACATGTGTTACGGGAGCCAAGGAAACCAGACAAGGCAGACACCCCACTAAGGCCTGATAAAGTGAGCCTGTCGGAGGTCCAGAGGACCTTGGGGAGCCCAAGAAACATAATGAACAGAATTGGAGAGAGAGAGAACCTGGAGGGTTCCGCCATAGTTGGAAAAGGTGGAATTGTATTAAGAAAACCTCTTCTTCCCTGAAAGAGGGAACCATATGAAAGTAAGATTTGGCATACAAAACCTGCAGAGTTTGTGAACTGCATTGAGACAATGATGAACATGTTTCTTTTTTTAAATCGGTTTATTAAGGTTTTAAACATATAACAAGGCAACATTGGAACCCCTCTCCTCCGCAGTCCCAGCCCAAACTCACATGCTCAGTCCCAAGGCCCTGACAATGATGAACATTTAAAAAAAGAAAAGAAAAAAAAACTTGGAAAAGGGATCAGGGATCCAAGGGATTGGGCCAGGCAGAGGTCAAGGGCAGAGGCTATTGCTGCGTCCTGTTTTTTGGTTATTTTTTCTTAATGGTAGGGCCAGTTAGCTTATAGGTCTTGGACTTAGACTGGTTATTTTGCACTTTGGCGAGCACCCTTACATTTTAGTTTATTACGCAGGGAACATCACTCATATCATTAGAGTTAGATGGGCGTTTTCTTTTTATTTAAATAAACATCCTAAACCTGACACATCTAAGTTCGAGTCCTTCTAGTTCGCTCCATTACCTATCCAAATATTTGCTCATTTCCTGAATTATCGAATGTTGATGCTAGCTTGAAATCACTTTGTACGTGCACCCCTCATCCACGAAATATTTTCTATGCTTTCAAAGCAAGTACTACCTAGTATCAGAAAATAAACAAAATGTACTTTTTTTTTTTTAGGAACTTCACAATGAGATGGCTGCTCTGCCAAGCATCGCTTCAGACCCCATCTCAAGATTCCATATTAAGGCTGACGCAATCATCTCTGCTTCCTTTCTACATAGTTGTTTTTACAATTTGTCTACTTTCTGTTGCTCAGGTCATTGTTAGAAGATTATGGTAAGTCATGATGTATTTTCTTTTGCAATCTTCATTTACTTTAAGCAGATATTTTCTCCATTTTTTTATTCAAGTGTCATATGGTTAATCGTAACCTTTAACACTAAACAAAATAAAGTATATAGACGTGTATACATACATATAGATACCATTCACAGTCATAAATATAACCAGTAACATTGCATGAATACATTAAGGGGCTGATTCATGGAATTTGTGCGCTCAAAAACAGGGATTTGTTTGCCATTCTGCCTGCAAATCCCTGTTTAACAAATGGGGATTTGCGGGCAGAGTGGCGCACACATCCCTGTTTTTCGGCGCACAAATTCCATGAATCAGCCCCTACATATAACAAAATAGGAGTTAAAATAAGTGTCAATTCAATAAGAACTTCGAAGTACAGATCACTTCCCCCAAATATACAGCTGTCGGATGCATAGAAGCCGATCTATTATTTAAGATAACATATCTTTGTAAAAATTGAGTCTTTGCTTCATGTACAAAATTTGCATTAAAGTAATAATTTCATAATTTCTTCCCACATGTAATAAACAGTGAAATGTAACAGTGTTTCTACCTTCGTAGATCACAGACCAAAATTGATTCATGTGAATAAAATTCATGTCATGGCACAGCATTGAATATCCTTTCTCTTGCATGGAACTTAGCCCAGTGCATTTGGTCAACAAATGTTGCGCAGTCTCCAGTTGTGTCCCACATATTCTACATGGCTCTTTCTGCATTGTGGTCTTACCCCACATTATTCAATTATTGATGGAGGACCGCTCTTGTGATGTAACCTCTAATAACTGATCTAAACCGGAAATGGCATGACCATCCGTTGTGTGTCATGGTTCTGACATAACTTGAATACCAGGGTGAACTTTGATACTTCGTCTTCTACCACTGCTTCTATGCTCTATTATGAAGTCTAATGGAAGACCCTGAAAAATAAAGCAGTATAGAACAAAGCTGGCGTTCAAATTCTGCTTGTAATTAGTCCTCTGATCGCTCAAAGAGTTTCAAATATTTCACATCTGCATACTTTCAAGCAGTGTTTTCTTATGCAATGATATACAGCTGCACTTTCCAAAAGAATATTATGGTAAGGTAGCCACGAAATCCACCAGTTTCAAGATATTGGTTGAACAATGTACTGTACTCTAGGGGTAGGGCACATATTGCTATCCATAATCTCTTAACCAGTTTGCAAATTAACAGAAAAGGTGATTCAGCCATAATTAAGGGTTTTGGGTCTATTCTGTCCGCTGCCTAATGAATGGTAATGACATATTTACATTCAGTTGTCCAGTTTGCTTTCCACAGTCTGCAGGATAGAAGCATGTATCCCATTAATCTGCCAATGTTATTTGGGTTATCTGGTTCATATCCATATAACAGACTGCATATGAGTGGAGGATCATAAATCTGACAATTGTTCCCATGAAATATGATTGGCATTCGCAACTTCACAAACATACCTAAACTGTGTTGCAAACCTAGCCAACTGTTAGTATTGATCATTTCTGTCAGCATATTAGAAAATGTTTATCAATCTCTTTTAGCTATTCCGATTGTTTGGGTGAAACTACCTTGATAATGATATTGACTTAAACATCTGACAATTTTTATATTTTATTTCAGTGTTTGTTTCGTGACTGGAACATAGCATTTTCAGATGTTTGTGTGTAAAGTCTGCTGATCTTTTTTCTTTTGCCCCCATATTTCCACACTGAGCAATTTTAATGTTTAGTTTCACTACCTATCCTGAAATGTATTACCCAGTCTTTCAGTTCTGCTTTCCCTCCTTTCCAATGTGGTTGTGATCAGCAAAGTACTGTGAGCATCACAATCTGTGTCTTCAAGGTTCACAGGAATGGGTCGTTCATATCTTTTGATTACTCAACTGAAGCAAGCACCGCACTGAACTAGGATGAGTAAATGCTTGGTACAAGAAGAGAAGAATGTTGTCCGAAATCGGAAGGGTTTCTCACACTTTTATCCTCCATCTGTTCTTTCTTTCCAAGCACCATATGCTGAGAAGAGGGGAAACTAGTACAGAAGAAGGCTCTGATAGCGATAAAAAGGATTTTAAGCTTCCTTAAACGTCTTTGTTGGGCTCAAATATCACAGAGGATGAATTGCTTTTAGGGCCTGATGAAGCCGTAGAAACAACTGGTACCGGTATACTGATACTGGGAGGAGGTGAGCGCAACTTGCGAATGTGCACAATCTATTGGAGTGGAATGCATGTTTATGGGGCATTCGGTACCCGAAGACATCCGATCAACTCCAGATAGCTTGTTTTGTCAAAGCTGTGGAAACCCTCTGTGGAACTATTCTGCTGCATCAGTTTGAATACATCCTTCAGTACTGCAGGAACTCTGCGCCATAAAAATTGAAGCTTTCCACTCAAACAGTACTAACCTGCATTTGTATCCAGGGTGGCACCCCTAAATCTGATCAACAAAGGCCTTGGGGCAGAGGAGACCACCTTTGTCCCATCACTGCAAGACCTTGCCAGACTTAGTATTGCACCCCTACTTACCTAAACCCAACCGCAGGCAACCTTTCACAAATTACATGCTTGCTTCTGGTACTTGTTCCTTCTTAGACATGCACACACCTCCTGCACCCTCCACCCCCACCCCCAAAAAGTAAGTAATCAAAGTACAGGTATAACCACAGTAATTGTGTCCAAAAGGGCCACCAGACACCCAATAAAATGTAGGCAGCAGAGTTTCAAATGGCATTCACAATCTTCTACACAGTTGCAGATTTTATAGTGGGTGAAAATAGTTAAATATAAAACGCACCATTAAAAACCTATGGTAAGCATTTTAATTCAACACACAGTCCCAGGAAGTCAAACTTGAGTTCCTTTTAGAATATCTTGCCACATTTCACTGGTAAGTAAAAGTTTAAGGTACTTTGCAGGGACTTTGAAAGGATTTTTGAATTTCCTCATAGGAATTCACAGGGGGGGGAGGGGCATGGCTAACCACCATGTAGAGAAGACGCACATTTGGCAAGCTCCGCATGATGTGACAAAAATAAGCTGCTAAAATATGTTTCAAGGACGCCTAATGCATCAGCTCATCGCTACATCTGCTGCTGAAGATATCTGGCGACTTTGCCCTGATTCCTGAGACCCTGCGAGCCCTAACTCGTGCAAGACACTGTGAGACACGGAGCCCCGGAGCGGAACGGAAAATGGCGCCCGCCATGTGAAGGACTCTAGCGGCGCCGCGCTCACACATACAGACTACTGATCCGACCCTTGGCGGGTCAACAAGAGCCAAGGAACGGACGAGGGAGCTTTGGGCATAGCCGAAAAGGCTGAAACAAGTGGGAACCCGCAGAGACGGAGGAAAGGAGACGGGCGTGCTTGCAGGCACTGGCTGGCTCCGGTGACCTAGCAAACTCAGGGCACCGTGAGAGGCCTGCCCCCGAGGGAACAGAGCAGGCCGGACCAGGGGAGAAAGAAGCACCGCACCCTGGTCCCTGGGCCGGGGCCCCCGTGGCGGTGCAGGAATATCCAGATGCAGCGGTGACACAGCAAATAGAGCGGAGACCGCTCCCGGCGGAGGGGCCGCGGCAGTGCTGCAGAGGGGACACCTGAGCGGCGGCAAGATACCTGCGGGGAGCGGAGCGGGAACCCAGGAGCTGCGACGACATCGCAGAGGCAGAGGAGCACGCAAGGTGAGGAGATAGCGGGGAGGGGAGACCCAGCCAGACTGCCACACCATAGCACCCTGGGAACTGGGCTACTTTGCCCCCCCCCCCGCAGGACCCTGCCCTCACTGAGAGAAAGGAAGCCCTGAGGCGAGACGGCGCAGGGCCTATAGCAGTGCGCAGAGAGTGCACAGAGCAAACAACGGAACCACTGCCGGGGAACTGGAGAGGCAGAGGGGGAGTAAGCGCCAAGGGACTGGAGCCGCCTGACTCACGGCACGGAGAGATCCTGGCAGAGATAGGGCCCTGCCCTGGTGAGGAAGGGGACTGGCCCTCACACTGATCTTACGCGCCACATACACCTAGGCACAGTGTATGGACAGCACCCCGACTGGGCGGCAAGCCTGGGCACCAAAGCGTCCCTCTGCCCAGCTCCCACGTAATAAGGGGTTTGAGGACAAAAAACACACACGGACGGACAAGCCGCAAATGCACCACGAACCTCAGGTGCCGACCATACACCCCCGAGGGAGCACATAAGACAATGCCCTGTGCCCAAGCTGTGTAATTTCCACAAGAGGAGCTTGGGGCAAGCAGAAACAGACCACCATGGAGGCCTACACAGCTGGAGGAGCAGCGAGACCCGACACCAGCACCACTGGTGCTGCAACAGCACCACCTAAACCCCCTGGAATGACTGCAGAACCAGGTAACTCACAGATCCTGGCTGCCATCAAAACGCTCCAAACGACTATGGAAAGCAAAATAGATGCAGTGGCCATAGACCTGAACTTACTGCGAAAAGATGTCTGCACCATTGCTGGCAGAACCGACACACTCGAAACCCAGGTTCGAGACAACACTGAGACCAAAGCACAGCTATTGAAGGACGTTAACGAACTGGCACAGAA
This sequence comes from Ambystoma mexicanum, assembly GCF_040938575.1. Lineage (NCBI taxonomy): Eukaryota > Metazoa > Chordata > Amphibia > Caudata > Ambystomatidae > Ambystoma > Ambystoma mexicanum. The sequence continues at coordinate 882,521,197 of NC_090933.1, forward strand.
GGTAAAAAACCTGGAAGGTAGGGCTGAGGAAGCCGAAGGGCGGGCGGCCGAAATAACATTAGGATTTTAGTCCTGTCAGAAGGCATTGAAGGGAACGACCCCACGAACTATATCGAAGATCTCCTACTGCAAGATATTGGAGCTGAGAAACTATTGCAAGGCTTCACCATCGAGAGAGTCCACTGATCCATCACTAAACCCCACCCAGGCCAATAATTGCTAAAGTTCTCAACTACAGAAACAGAGACAATCTTAGGCTTTTTGAGATCAGGTGGCTACATACAAAGAGACTCTGCAAAGATAGCCATATATCCCGACTACAATTTCCAAGTTCAAATGAAAAGAGCCCAATTCATTTACACCAAAGCGAGACTGAAAAAAGCAGGCCTGCGCTACATGCTCATATATCCAGCAAGACTGAAAGTACTGCATAACAACAAAGCGCGCCTGATCGACACACCGGCGGAAGCCAGAGAGTGAATGGATGGGGAACAGATCCCAGACTTAGAAGCGAAAGAGCGCAAACCATGCTAAACCACGATAAGGACTACCGCAAACCCAGCCATTAGACAAGGCAAGAATGCAAAAGGCAAAACTTACATCCTAACGCAGCAAAACAGATTCAGATAGGAGCCGTACCGAAGCGGACTTCTTCCACCCACAGAAGTAATTTGGGTATACCCTACCCACCTGTAGGGCACCAAGAGACCGCCACACGGTCAAATGGAGCGGAAACGGGGTAGTCAGAACGGGGGGGGGAAACCTCGCTGAACAAGTTCTGTTACAAGGGATTTAAAATTCAGGGAGGGAGGGAACACGGGAGTTGGTATTTAGTTGGGGAATTATATAAGGGAAATCCAAGACCACCAATCGCATCAAAAGCTGCCGGAACCAGAAGAAAGGCCACCATAAGCACCACCCCTGAACCCTTGAACACGCAAAGTTCATGGCCGATAAAATCAGAATCATGACATGGAATGTTGGGGGAATGAATAGCTACGTCAAGCAACGCCAGATTCACACATTCATAAAACGAAGCAGGGTTGGAATCGCCCTGCTGCAAGAGACTCATCTGGATGCGTTAAAGCTTGCAGCATTGGCCAAAACCTGGAGAGGGACATTGATAGGCTCCATGTACTCCATGTTCGCCATAGGAGTCCTGATCTGGACTGCCCCAACCATCCCCATAAAACTGATACACTCAAAAACGGACGACAAAGGCAGAATGGCCCTGGTGCATGGCACAATAGAAGGAAAGGAAGTCTGCCTAATTAGCACCTATGCCCCCAACCACGACGCCAGTGTCTTCTTTCACTCACTGTACAATCGGCTAGGCCCATACAGAGACAGCACCATGATATGGGGGGGAGACCACAATTGCACCCTAGACCCCTGCAAAGACAGATATGACAGCAAGCACACCCGCCAGTCCCCACCTGCCAAAATATTGATCGCACTGACACATCAAATCGCACTCTGAGATTTATGGAGGGAGCAACACCCAGATAAACGAGATTATTCCTTTTACTCACCCCCGCATGCTCTTCACACCAGATTAGATTACATATTTGTGAGCGAAGAGCAACAAGCCTCGTTTAGGGAAACGCAATACCTGGCCAGAGTATTGTCTGATGACTCCCTTTTAACAACCACCTAGACGGTGTTCGCACCTAGACCCCTGCACCCATGTGGAGGCTTAGAGGCGAGGTCCTGCTGGACGAGGCCTTCCGCGTACAGATCAGGAAGTCCACACTACACTTCTGACAAACAAATGAATATAGCGTGCAGCACATTAGCACAGCTTGGGAGGCATACAAAGTGGTCATGAGGGGGGAAATGATTGCAGCCATAGGGGGATCCCAGAGATCCATCGTAACCGCACTAGCACGCACTGAGGAAGAGCTGGTGGAATTAGAAGCCAAGGCCGCCTCGGACCCAGATCACATACAAAAAATTGTTGAGCTCAGACAAGCCTGTTTGGTGCACTGGGAAAAACTAGGGAAGCTCAGCTACACCAAACACATGGAAAGGTGCCATGCCCTCGGTGACAAACCAGGGAAGCTCTACAAACGGGAAGCCCCCAGAAAGCCCATCTGCCAAGTCCACAGACCGGACGGCGCAGTAGTACACACACAGGCTGAGATAAACGTGGCATTTCGAGAGTTCTACCAGGACCTTTATACCGACCTCCTGTCCCCCACAGACCTTGAAATAGAAGATGTCCTGGACATTATCAGGCTACCCAAACTAGATTCACAAATGGCCGAGGCCCTAGATGAGCCCATCACCCCAGACGATGTGCCATCAGGGGCCATCAGATCCCTACCGTCCAGAAAATCCCTGGGAACAGACAGGCTCCCGGGGGAGTTTTATAAAACATATGAAGATGCACTGGCACCTCTCCTAGCCAAAGTGTTCAATGAAGCATACGAAATGGGCACCCTCCCTGATACCATGAGAGAAGCTGTAATTATCCCCCTATTAAAACCCGGTAAGAATGGAGAGGAGTGCATCTCATACTGGCCCCTATCTATGTTAAACTCTGACAACAAGATCCTGACAGCGCTACTGGCGAGGAGGCTGCGCAGAGTGCATTTGATTTAGTCGGGTGGTCCTGGCTGCACGCCACCATGACCAAGATGGGGATAGGACCGTCCTTCTTAAAGTGGACCAAACTCTTATACACTGACCCCACGGCCAGGGTGCGTACGAACAGCACATACTCAGACAAGTGGCACTTCTACAGGGGCACGCGGCAGGGATGCCCACTTTCCCCCATGTTGTACATCATAGCCATTGAACCTGTCGCAGCATACCCAAGGCAGGAATACGGAGATGGGGTGTAGTATAAATTAGGGACATTTATATTATATAATAAAAGGATTTATTGATACATTTAAATACTTATATAGGTATACATAAAGGGGATATTAAAGGAGCATGTGAAGGATGCTTCAGTCTCTCCAACCGCCAGCCTCAGTGTCCATCCCACCATTCTACATTCCTCTTCTAGAATCCTTGTCGCTTCCTCACCAAATGCAGCATATGTTACCATGCTACATGGGGGCATAGTGACAGACGGAGTGACCCACCTAGTCTCTATGTACACATTGACACTCCCCTATACCTCAACAACCCAGAACACATATTGCCATACATCCTAGAGACTCTTGACGGGTTCCACAGATACACGGGGATACAAATCAATCGTGAAAAGTCATGCCTCTTTCCCCTGGCCGCTCTGAGTCCAGAGAAGAATGCCTCCCTACCATGGCCATCAAGTGGGAGACCACCTCCTTCAAATATCTGGGTATTACCATCCACCGAGACCCTAAAACCGAATACACCTTGAACACAGTCAGAGCAAAGGAATGCTTAGAAAAATCAATGGACTTCTGGAATAAACTCCCGCTCTCAGTGGCAGTTAGAGCTGGGCTTCTTAAAATGGTGGCGTTGCCCCGGCTCTTGCATCACTTCACCAACGTCCCATTCAAAATCCCACCAAGGTTTTTCAAAGATGTAAACAAGCTTTGCAGACGATTCCTCTGGCAGGGAGGGAGGCACAGAGTTGAGCTGTAAGTGCTGCAGAGACCCTGCGACAGAGGAGGCCTGAAAATCCCCAACGTCGAGCTATACTACCTAGCAGGCCAACTAAAACACATGGTGCAGTGGATGGCAGATGAAACCACAACTGACACCCGACTCCTTCAACTAGCTATCCCCCACATGCTACTCGGAGACTTATTCTGGACCCCTGCAGGCGCAACCCAACACAACCCATACTTGCTGAAACTAGGGATCCAAATCTGGAAACGAGCATGCAAGACCGTGAAGATAAATGACTCGTACTCTCGCCAGATCCCAATAGCTGCTATTATGACGGACAGACCTGGGGGCTCAAAAGAGGTCAGAAGCATATGGGAACCCTGCGGAGTCGCCACCCTGGGTGACCTAGTGTGCGATCAAGGGATCTTGACATTTACGGAGCTACATGAGACCTCGGAACTCCCAAAGGGGCAATTCCTACTCCACGGTGCGGTGGTACGAAGGCTCACAGAAAGATGGCCTGAGACCGAAAACCTTGAAACGGGGCATAGAGAACATGCTGAACGCAGCCGAGGGAGGACACAAAACCTCGAGGCTCTATGAAACATTGTTAGACAGCACGACTAAGCAAGAACTCAAGAGCAAAGAGAAATGGGAACACAAGTTAGGCCTGCAATTTGAGGATAAGGATTGTGGATCCATAACCCACTACCACAAAAAGGTATCCAGAAATGCCTGATTGCAACTTATACAGTTCTACATCACTAATAGAGCATACCTCACACCTGTGGTCATCTCCAAGTTCAAGGGGGCGAGCACCAAAGAATGCCCAAAATACAACGAACCCTGCGCGGGGATGACTCGCATGTTTTGGGGATGCCAAGTAATACAATCCTTTTGGGCACAAATCGCTGTAAAGGTGGCCGAGGCAGACATTAACTTAGACATACTGTCACCAAAGGCATGCATTCTGGGCAGATACAAGAAAAGCAAGAAGAACAAGCCCGTGAACAAACTTAAGGACCTGATGTATATTCTAGCAAAGAGATGCATCACTATGGGTTAGAAAAGCCCCAAAAACCCAAGCACTACATTATGGTGGGAGGACCTCCGAAAGTGGGTGACGGCAGAAACTGGGCATGGGAGAATGCGCTTAAAGAGAACAAAAACTGGACACTAGCGAAGACCTAGACCAATGGGTGGCGCTTACAGTGTCATTATTCAATCACAGAGGGGAAGCTGCTTCCGCTGACGAAGCAGGCACCCCATGATGGACAACTGGTGGAGGCAGAATTGAAAAAAGAAAAACTGTGGTCTGGGAATGGTGGGTGGGGGGATATTCAAGTTATTATAAAATTGCACATTGATGACACTAATTGTTATGTTAAAAAACCCAATGAAAAAGAATTTGAAATAAAAAGGAATTCACAGAACAAAGGCTGTAGTTCATCTCGGTATAGGTAGGTTCTTCTTTATAGGTTACACTGATAAAATTACATTGGCCTCCCAAGTGAGGAGACCAGAGGAACCAGCAGTACAATTCTAAGCCCAGGTTCCACCACCAAAGGCAAAGAGAGGAATAGCCACAGCACAGGGCTTCAAGCCACGTGGCTAAACCTTGTGGTCAAGGGGCCAGTAAAAAGGGTTCCATGTAATAATGTCGCCACAAAAATATCGCCATACAAAAATATCGCCGAAAAATTGTCGTTTTTTGTGGCGACATGATTGCATGGAACATGCGAGGGACATGTTTTTTTGTTTTTTGCCCCTATCCCCATATATATGATGGTCTCCCATATAATATCGCCACAACCTTTTCCCGCGATATTATTTACGGCGACCATATATATGGGGATAATATTACCTATACCCCAGCGATGGAGCGCAGCACACATTTCTAGCCGGCTCAGTGTCCCAACACAACAGGAAACCCTTCTCCAGTTCCGGGAGATAAGGGGATCCCCAGCAAGTTGTGGAGGATGTAGAAGCAACTGTGTTCGCTGCACGAAGGGACAGAATCGCCTCAATAACACCTCCCTGCCAATTGATCAGTTACTTGAAATGTGTGAATAGGTCTTGATGTGCTTCCTTAAGCTGTGAGGTTGCATTCCTTGCAAAGTTCCACAGGCAGTGTTTCACAAATTTGGGATTAGGAGCTGGTAAAAGTTCCAGTTGTGATCAGTTTGGAGATTCCTTATCCACAAACTAACCTTTTTCTAGTAATGATTATTTGTGGTTTGACATCATAATGCTTATTCCCACTCTCCAGCATTGGATCTTTCATGGAGTCACATGCTGTGAATATTTCCCGTCGCCAGGCTGGGAAGCATATGTAACTTAAGTATAGTAGTTTTAATATGGAAAAAAACTAGGGACCTTGAGTGTCCTATCAACGTCGTTATAGGTGCTTTAGGCAGCACCAATGGGACGTCCAGTATATAGTTCCGCCCCGCGGCTTCCCCTCAGATTTCAACCGTCTTCCAAACTGTTGGGATCACCTTGTGTTCTTGTGTTCTCTCCAGAGAATTCATCTTTTGAGTATTTTCTTCCCCGCAGCTTTCGCTGTATCCAGTCTTTGTATCAGAAGGGTGTGTTCCCCAGTCCCATTAGGTCATCTTCGGGTCCGAAGAAGGCTTTATTGCGGCCTCCAGAATGTGTACATGGGGGACAGCCATTCGGAGTGCCTGTACTGCTTATACCCCAATCAGCCGAAAACTGCGACATCTGTCAGGGGTTCTCCCAAAAAACCCTCAAGGACAGAAACGGAAGCTTGATTTGCAGGCTGAACGAGGGTGCCTATCCGGCTTCGGAAGTCTGCTCTTCCTTTGGGGGCAGGTCCTCCACTCCCTCGGCCAAAAGGTCACCATCGCTCCAAAGGGCGCGTAGGAGGAGCCGCTGCCTAAGAAACAGCCCACAGGTGAGCCCAGGTCTTCGTCTGATTTGGGAAAGTCCAGGAGTCTTCAGCTGCAAGGCCTTTGTTGAGGGGGGGTGGGGGGTTGCTGGTTCCTTCCTCCACGCCACACTGATAGGCCGAAGGACAAGGGCTCACGCCTGCAGAAATCTGGGGACCCGGCTCTCAGGGCTTCAGCATTGGATAAGGAGTAGTCAAGGCCTCATTCCTCCTCCTCGTCGACTAAGGTCTTCGTCCAAGGAAAAGCGTCAATCCTCTTCTAGCCATGAGTCATCGAAGCACACGTCAAAGTCATCGTCCAAACGGCCTCCTTTTCCGTCGGAGAATGTATCCATGCCGAAGACTGCATCGACGACTCATCCCTTGTCATCCGATCCACCAACGGCGACCAGTTCGTCGACTAGTATTCCGTCGATGAAAGCTCTGTCATCTGCTGCCCCCTCAACGACCATGCTGACGACTGCTCCGTCGACGACTATTACTCCAACAATGACTGCTCCGTGGACGGCGGCTCTGTCGACTGTGCAATAGAAAAAGATGGTGAAGCATGTTGCCGCTGCATGACCAGCTGTTAGGCAGAAACCTGTGCAGTTCTCTCTGGGACCACTGCAAAAGATTTAAGACTACAGGTGTTTGGCAGTAAACCCACTTGGTAGCAGTCTGTACCACACAGATTCACTTGGTAGCTGGGGCTGAGCAGTCAGACTTCCCTCAAGAAGAGTTAGGCAGTATACAGAGTATTCACAATAGGTCAAAAGAACACAGTCGAACAAGTAAACACGGACCAGAGCTTGGTGTAAAAGAGATATCATTATTTATTTAAAACCACATCTAGAAAAACACACAGGCACTAATAGTAAGCAATTCAAAAACATGGTCACTAAAAGATATACACTCCCTCAAAAGAATATTAGACAATTCTTTAGTAAAGCCCCACTTATTTTCAGACAGCGGTGAGCGCTTAACGCAGATGGCACTCTAATAATTCGTTTAAAAAGGGAGAGAAAAGCGGAGTATAACACGACAAGAGAGGAAGGCAAGGAAAAACCGTGAGCTTAGAGTTCAGTAGTCCGGATCCACTTTAAGAGGATCAAATTGAAATGTGTCCAAGGTCACACGGTTGCAGTGCACAAGAGTCTTGCAACGGTTCAAAAAGAGTTGGACCAAAAGAAAAGGACTAGTTAGAGGGTTAAGGCGGCCAGCCCAGTCCAGAAGGTTAAGGGGTTATTATTACCTTGTAGCAATCTTTAGAAAGGGAGGCCTGGCGGACACGGTACCTTAAAGTGGTGAGAATACTCCAGCGGGGGCAGTTGTTCCTGGCAGCGGATGCAAGTCGGTGCTTCGTCCGGGGGAAGAGAGGATCTCGTCGGGGAGGAAGACAGGAGTCTGTTGCACTGCCAGGGAAGAAACCAGCCGCCGAGTTCTCGGGTAAAAGGAGCGGTCCTTTTATTCCTGGTCCAGGTGTAAGTGGCTATCCGGTTGCCGGGGTGCTTGGCACGGACAATTCGACCACAAGACTGGGATGCGAAGAGAAGAAGGTAAACTGGTTGTGCCCACCAGTCAGGGGAAGAAGCCTCTCCAGCCGGGAGATCTTCTCTGTCGTCGGGAAGTGGTGATTCGGTTCCGCAGGGCTCCACCGGTGGTGTCGTCGTGGTAGGTCGGCTCAGCTTCTCCCTCGTCGGATTCTCAGGTCCTGTGGCGACTTCTGAAGTTCCAGTCCCAAAAGCCCTGCTTTTATGCAGCACCCCCCATTCACTCTACCTAGCTGTCAATCAAACATGCCACTTGGGCCAATCACACAAGAGTACGACTTAAGTTACCAAGGTAACTCAGTCCAGGGTGCCTAAACCCCCTCCTACACCCCCTGTGGTACCCAGACAGAGTGGCACCACTTTTGGAGGCTTCTGTGGAGAAGCCCGCCAAAAAGTGGAACAAAGGGCTCGACTTGGGTTGGAGTCACAGAAGAGAACACAAACGCCATTTTAGAATCGAGTCCTGGCAAAAAATACCAACCGGCGAATTAATATTAAATAAATAACCTTGCGGTATGATCGAGGCTATGAGAATTAAATAATTAAAGTTGGTAGCCTCGAACAATGGGAAAATCCCATAGGGATATATTTGCGGTTGAATATAAAAAGTAGTATCCACTGCCACCAGCCAAAACTCGATCAGGGGGGACGGAGACGTGCCCCCTCGACTAACGGACCCTGGGGCAATCGAATTGCCCCGACCAGTACGTCCACAATATGATGGTTTGTACTGGTTTCTGTTAATAATTTGGGACTAGTAAAGCCAATGGTGACTTTACATGCCCTGGGAGACAGTAGTCAGTCCCAGGGTATGGAGTCTATGGTGGGGTGTCACTATGACACCCCGTGTTACTGCACGGAGGGTGCTGTGTAACACACATAGTAAAAACACATGAGACCCTATGGAGTAAAGGACCCCATAGCCCATAAAACATATCAACAGCCAAAGGAACACCATAAATCATGTCCAAGAGTGGGAGAAAGAGAGTCTCACTCTTGGCAGGAGAAAAAAACTCCAGAAATCCAGCAAAGCTGCTGGGGGACTCACTAGGTTAGGAAATTCAGCCTAAAGAGAGAATTCTCCCTAACACCAGCTCAGCTCCTGTCGGTGACGGGGGTACCGTCTCCCAGGCAAACGACGTGGCATTCCACTGTGTCTACAGAGCAGCCTCTTCTGGAACGGTTTATGGCCATGATCCTGGTGGATCTACTCCAAGATGAGATGGCCTCGGGCTTTGAGGCTCCTGCCTATGCCGGACAGGCAGCTTTTGAATCGGATACTGATGAGGGAGAGTCAGTACAACCGTTCCTTGATCCTTTGGTTTTGGGCCTACAGCCTTCTCTTCCATCCACATCAGAAGGTCTGGCGCGGTGCCGCCTCGATATTCTCTTGTAAACCTGCACTCATTGCTCTCGATGCAGGTGCTCATTACGTTGCAAACGCTCCTGGGACAATTAGATGCCAGGCTACCAGTGCTGCCTAGCCCGCCTGCCGTTCCTCATCAGAAGGATGTCTCGGTCATCCCCGGCTAGGCCTCCTCCGCTGTCTCCTAGGGTGTTCAGTCAGTCCTCGTAGGGAACGGGAAGAAGGGGAACTGGAGGATTCAGAGCATGACAGTGTTCCGCAGGACACTCTCTGGTCTCTTCTTCCCCCAGAAGGGCAGACACCTGGGATACAGACCCAGATCTGGATGCTCCAAGTAGTCCGGCCCAACCATCTCCACCGGATGATATTGGAGCATTTCATGCCAAGATGGCTAAAGCCTATCATGAATTTGGTCTCCTTCCGGAGGAAGAGAGGAAAGACTGCTTCTTGTTCGACCATATGGAAAGAGGAGAAAGGCGGTTTTCTCAATCCCTATATTGGATCATGTATGGCAGGAGGGACTCCGTACGATGAAGCACCCGTTTACGGAGCCACCGGTCAAGGGAACTCTTGGAGAAGACGTTCAAGGCGCCAGAGTCCACGCTGAAGTGCCTGATGGTTTATAGTGATTTTTTTGAATGCCATATTTTCAAAATGCCATTTTGTTGGCAAAAAATAGCCAGATTTTTTTTTTTCAATGGGTGGGGTTCCCCCAACACCTGTTTTTCTTTAACACCTTTTTATTACTTACAAAACCCCAAAAATACATAACATAAAAGAATACATTTGAAAAAAAAAATCGGCAAAATGTTTTCGACAAAATGGTGTTTTGAAAAAAAGTTTTCGAAAATATGACCGGATACCGTGCCTGATGTAGCAGCGTACACCTGAGTCAGTTGTTTCTGCAGCAGCGAGTAGAAAGGCTTGCGCTCAGCACAAATGTGCTACTCCCCCGATGATAAAAAAACGTAAGTTGGATGCTTTCGGAAAGAAAGTCTTCCCTGTTGGAGCTACTACGGTTAAGGCTGCCAACTTATTGGCTATCATGGCGAGGTACGACCGCGAGATGTGGCACCGACTGGTAACTCTGTTAAACCACCTGCCTGAGCAGCAGACGAAGGACGCAATGCTTTTGGTTCATGAGGCGGGGGGAGCTTCGAATCATAGTATAAACATTTCAGTCGACCTGGCGGAGACCGGGTTCAAGCAGATTAATTATAGGGCGGTTCTCCGTCGTCAAGCCTGGCTTTGCTGCACTGATTTCGGGCAAGAAGTTCAACACAAGGTGGCTGACATGCCTTGCGCGGGGGTAAATCTTTTCAGGGATAAGATTGACAACGCTTTGAAGAACATGAAGGCGGTCATGCAGGGCAGACCTTCTTTTCTCCCCTTTCGCTCCTTTCGTGGGGTGTCTGGGAATGAAAGGTTTTCGGGTTCTCGAGACAAGGGATACGGTAGGTACACCTACTATTCCCAGGGCTACAGGTGTTCCTTCCAGGCCACCCAACGAAGCAAGGAGTACCAATGCCAGAGGAAAAGGGGGATCCTCCTCTTCTCAAGAAGGCAGTCAGAGCAAGCCCCAACAATGACTGCCACAGGGCAGTCAACTAGGAGGTAGGGTGGTGCTCCACCTCGACGAGTGGCATTTGATCACGACAGACAGATGGGTCCTGGAAGCAGTCCAATACGGCCACGCGTTGGAGCTCAGGTGTCCAACTCCCCAGCTCACCTTCAGGTCTTGCGTCAGGAGGTTTGTCTTATGCTGCAAAAAGGGGCAATTGAGAGGGTTCCCGCATCGCGAAGAGGAAAGGTTTTTTTGTCATCAAAAAGCCCAACAGAAAACGGCGCACCATTCTGGACCTGCGGCTGCTCAACAAGAATATAAAGAAAAAGTTCAGGATGATAACGTTGCAAGACATCATTTGGACAGTTCAATGCCGGGAGTTTTAGGCGTCTCTGGGTCTCGAGGACACTTAATTTCACATCCATATGCACCCCAGGCATCGAAAATTTCTAAGTTTCATGGTGGGCAACAGCCATTACCAGTTTCGGGTTCTCCCCTTTGGCCTAAAGTCCGCTCCTAGGACTTTCACCAAGTGCCTAGCTCCGGTGGCCGCTTACCTCCGCAGAAACGGACACTACGTTTATCCATACATGGACGACTTATTGGTCAGGGGGGCGACTTGCCAGTGGACGTCCGAGTCTCTCAACGTCGCTATGCTCCTGCTGCAGCGTCTGTGCTTCGCAATAAACTTCGGCAAATCCTTTCTCACGCCCTCAAAGGATTTAGTTTTTCTGGGAGCACATTTCCGGACGGCGCTCAGTCAAGTCAAGCCTTCGAAGGAGAGGATGGAGAAGCTTTTGTCCCTGGCGGGCTTATTCTTACCAGACACTTCAGTCACGGTCTGCTCGTACATGTCTCTCCTCTGCACCATGTCGTCCTGCATCACACTCATTCCGAATTGTCATCTGTTCATGCAGTCAGCTCAGGAATTTCTCACTTTCAGGTGGTCACAGATCGAAGGATCCTGTTCGGAGAGGGTGCTCGTTTCCCGGGCTCTGGCAGACGCCCTACAGTGCTACAGTGGTGGACTCGACCTATTGAACAGGGCATGCACCTGGAAGAACCGAATTTTCATTACACGATCGTGACCGATGCCTCACGGGCCAGATGGGGTGCTCACCCAGATCAGTTCCAAGTCAAAGGCCTGTGGTCCCCCACAGAGGTTTCTCTTCATATCAACGTTTTGGAGTTGAGAGCATTACACTGGGCGCTCAAATCTTTTCTTCCCCTCATCCAGGACTTGGTGGTAAGGATTCTCACGACAACACCATAACCATGTTCTATCTGCGCAAGCAGGGAGGAACACGCTTGCAGCTGCTTTCCCAGGAAGCTCAGGCCATCTGGCACTGGGCCATACAACACAGGGTTCAGATCCTACCGACCAAGAATTCAAAACATTCAGGTATTCCCCCAGCAAGGATTCTTCTGAGATGCATGAATGGCACGTGAAAGGCGACCAGGTGGCGAAGATATTCGACAAATAGGGTACTCCCCCTCTGGAGTTGTTCGGCAGCCCCGAAAACGAGCAGTGCCTTCACTTTGCCAGCAGGCTTCCTCATCCGGACTCCAGGGGCAATACGTTCTCTTTCCCGTGGACGGGTTTGTTCACCTACGCATTTCCTCCTTTTCCCTTAATAAGGAAAACGATCCAGATGATTTGCAAGGTTCCCTGCAAAATTCTTTTGGAAGCCCTGTTCTGGCTCAGGCAGACCTGGTTCTCAGACTTCCTTCACCTGGCAAGGGACGACCCTCTTCACCTGGGTTCACAACCGGATCTTCTCTCTCAGAACAAGGGTAGGGATTGGCATCACAACCCAAGCTCCTTCAACCTAGCCGCATGGCTCTTGACCAGTCCGAGTTTGGAGACCTAGATATTCCTCAAGATTGTCACTGCATTTTGGCTGTGGCGAAGGCGCCATCTACCAATGCGTCATACTCCCGTAAGTGGAAAAGGTTCCATGTCTGGTGTTCTCGACAACCTGACCTACAGCCATTGTGGGTTTCACCTCAGCAACTCCTTCCTTTCCTGCCGCTGTTAGCAGTTTGGCAATATCGTCTATCAAGGACCACTTAGCGGCCATCTCAAGGTTCACGCGGAAACACAAGTCTACAACTCTTTTCAGTGATAGATTGATTAAACATTTCCTCAAGGACCTTTTCAAGTCTTTTCCCCCAAAGAAAAGTTTTCTCCGGTCTGGAGTGTCAACCTGGTGCTCGGAGCCCTCATGAAACCACTGTTCGAGCCTATGTCTATGGCTGCCATAACATTTCTCACGTGGAAGGTCATTTTTCTGGTGGCCATTACATCTTCCAGATGGGTGCCGGAACTGCAGGCTCTGGTCATTGAGCCTCCATACCTGTGCTTCATGAAACACAAGGTTCTTCTCTCTTCAAATCCCCACTTCATTCCGAATATTCCGTCTGACTTTCACAAGAACACTATGATGGCCTTACCAACTTTTTTCCCCTAATGCTTCTACTCCAGTGGAGAAAGCTTTGCATTCCCTGGATGTCAAAAGGACTTTAAAGTACTATCTGGATCGTACTAAGACATACAGGGTATCTAAGCAATTCTTTGTGGCTTTTGGCCCCTCCAACAAAGGGAGGCCGATTTAGAAGCAAGGCATCTCACGCTGGGTGGCACCAACTATATCGTTCTGCTGCGCTAAGGCCATCAAACCTTTACAGGCAAGTCCCAGAGCTCACTCTATGGGGTCCACGGCGTCCACGCTGGGCAGGTATACCGCTCAGTGACATTTGTCAGGCAGCAACGTGGGCAGTACCCCACACATTCACTAGACACTACTGTCTGAATCAACAGCATGCTGAGGACGTACAGGTGGGACGAGCTGTGCTCCAACGCCTGTTCCAGTAAAGTAAGCTCCGTAGCTTCCGTAGTTTTGGCTCTACTCCTGTTTTATTTGGTGTATTTGTCTTTCTCTTGTTGATCATATTGCCTTACTTCTGCGTCCTGTTGGCCTGTTCTGCACCTCCAGGTTCTCTTACTGCTACGAAGTCTATTCCCAGCATGTGAATCCATGAATGATCCAATGCCTGAGAAGAGTAGTTTCTTACCTGTAACTCCATATCTCTAGCATTGGTTTCTTTCATGGATTCACATGTGCCCGCCACCCTTCCCCTTCAGGCAAACATCCTTCTCGGACATCCTCTTTTTTTTTTTTGGGAGAGGCTAAAATCTGAGAGGAAATTGCGGGGGCGGAGCAATATACTGGACCTCCAATTGTTGCTGCCTAAAGCACCCATAACGACGACGATAGGACACTCGAGGTGTTTTTGCCATAGGAAAACTACTATACTAAAGTTGGAGGTTTCCAAGCGTGACGACGGGAAATATTCACACCATCCATGAAAGATACCAATGCTGGAGAAATGGAGTTACAGTTAAGAAGCTACTGCCTTCTTTCATGTTTTATTCATAATAGAAAATGTTTACATGCATTTAGTATTTGCTTATGTTACATTTTGACCTGATTTCCTATATTTTGCAGCGGAATGCCACTTAAAGATAAACTTAGCATCATTCATGGACGTATTGGAGAAAGGCCTGAGATTGTTTATCATGTTTTTCATTCAATCCTGTTTGGTTCTTTCGCAATGATATTTGATGGGTAAGTTGATTGTGTAATTGTCATTTTGGTTCCAAAGTTTAATTTATATATTGCTTTAAAAAATAAATTCTCTAAATTAGACACTCGTAACTTTCTTTTGCATGGCACGCTTTATGAAGATATGTTTAGCTGCTAAAGGTTTACTGAACACAAAGTGCTTGTCATATCCTTTGTTAATCTCCTTGTTCAAAAACCGACTGTACCAATTATTTTAGATACAGCACCATAATATTTGTAGGACATATATATGTACACTTTCAGTCAGTGTGTCTTTCTTGTGAATGGTGGGACTGCTCAATTGAATAACAGATTTGTTTGTATTTTTTTTATTTTATTGTGCATTTGTAAGGCGCTTACACAGCAAGAAATTGTATTTCAAAGCACCCACGGGGCAGGGCAGGGGAAGGAACATGGGATAAAGGAAATAGAATAAAATAATGAATAGTGGTCCTACTAGGTCTTGTGAGCATTTGCATTGTGCAAGTGCAGACAGAGAGAAGGGACAGTTGAAGCGGGGGGGTCGGTGCTACGAAATTCCCCTGAGGGGGAACCGGCAGGGAGTAAGTTGCCGTGAACTTCAGTGCCTGGCAGTGGTCACATAGTAAATAGTTGTCATCTGCTGATACAATAAGTGCGGTCCTGTGATGGAACACAGGCCAGTGGGTGCCCAAGGGCAAGTGCTGCGAGCGGGAGGGGCTGAAGGCGATTCGGAAGGCCAGGACCCAAAAGAGACATAAGGGCAAAGGCCACCAATCTCATCGACTGAGCGGTTTAGCACGGGAGAGTGGAGGGGGAAGGAGGAGGTGAAGAGGAAAGTCTTGAGGCGCTAAGGAATTTGAAGAGATCCGGCTCAAGACAGAGAGGGAGGCTGTTCCAGAGGAGAGAGCCAGCAGAGGAAAGAGATTGGCCTCCAGTTCGCTGCTTACAGAAGTGCTTGACACACACAGTTGGAGCCGGAGGAACGTAAAGACCTTGTGGGATAGTATTTGCTGAGAGCAAGTTGTAGATAGCGTGGTCCCTGGCCCCAGACAGCCTTCTGGATGATGCAGAGGGATTTGTATTTCATCTTTGCAGCAACCAGGAGCCAGTGGAGAGATTTTACAGCTGGAGAGATAGTCCCTGGCCTTGAAGCCAAGGATAATACGTGCAGCCTTAGTCTGGATAAACTGGAGGGGGCAGAGGGAGGAAGAGGGTAGATTAAGGAAGAGGCTGTTGCAATAGTCCAGTCTAGAGAGTACCAGGGCTCTAGAGACATTGAGCTTCTGGGGAAAGGTGAGGAAACGAGGGTTGCCTCTGAGGAGGTAGAGTTGGAAGTGGACCTTCTTGGCAAGGTCCATGCTGCGAGGGAGCAAAGAAAGAGAGGGGTCGAAGATGACTTTTGGGGTTTCTAGCTTCAGATGACAGAGGTGGGGCAGCCCAAAGAGGGTGGCCAGAGAAGGGCAGAAAGTGGGAGCAGGAATCCCGATATGAAGGATCTCAGTCTTGCTGGCATTGAGGCAGAGATTGTTAGAGGCACACCAGGACTGGATAGCAGAAAGGCAGTCAGGAATGATAGAGGAAGTAGCAAGAGGGTCAGAGGGAAGTTTGAAGAAGGGTTTGGTGTAATCTGCATACCACTGGAAGTGGGGGGAGAAAGTGGAAATAAGGTGAGCATGTGGAGTGAGATAGACGTTAAAGAGCCAAGGTGAGAGGTTGGAGCCCTGGGGGACGCCAAAGGTAGAGATAGAGGTGGGAGAGGAGAAAGAGCCCAAGGTAACCTTGGAGGGACAGTTGTGAGGAAGGAGTTCAGCTAGTCCAGTTCCCGCTCTGATATACCAAGGGTATCATGAAGCTGTTTTATGAGGATAGAGTGGTTGACCATATCAAAAGCAGAGGAGAGATTGAGTAGAATGAGAATGGCGGGAGAGTTGGAGTCCAGAGATGCAAGTAGATCTTCACTGGTTTTCAGCAGAGCAGTTTCCTTGCCTCTGGATGCTCGGAATCCAGATTGATGGTTGTGTAGGCAACCAGCCAGCTCAGTTTGCTGAGTCCGTTGTGGGAGGACCAATTTCTCCAGAAGTTTCCTAAAGAAGGGGGTGATGGAGATGGGGGCGATGGTTAGCCAGACATAAGGGATCGGCATAAGATTGTATTCAGGTGGGGTGCGCACAAGTGAGTGCTTCAGGGAAGAGGGGAAAGACCCAGTAGCAAGAGAGTGATTGCAGAAATCAGCAAGGGCAAGGGAGCCAATGTTGTCCTTAATAGTGAAAGACCAAAGTGAGGCCTACGACAAAGAAATGGAAATACGCCAATCACGAGGTCAAAGAACAAAGTTTATTACAATTGCGCAAAGGGGTCTCCGCACCCCATGATGCATGCGCACAAACACTGTGGAGGGAGGGAGAGCGAGTTTCAGAAACATCAGACATATATACAATAAGGTTGTCCAGTCCCTTCATTTGATAGGGACCATAGGGTTCGTGACCTATCCACGTAGATGGTATTACCATGACAACATGCTTGCATGTTTCCCTGTCTTCCCGCAGACAATTTACTGTCTGTGAGCAGGGCATAGCAGTGCATGGGGGCATATCGTGTTCTCTAGTACAAGGTAACATTCTTTGCGCAGTTTATCCGTGTTACTCCTAGAGCCTAAGGCTGCTCTACAGCTTGGAAATATGGTTTCTCTGAAGGATCACGTTTCAGATGCACATTTTTATAATTAATAGTTCAGCTGGGAAAACACGGACAAGCCAGGAAGGCACCTAACTTGCAGATTAGGTATGCTTCTGCAAGGACTTCAAGGTTTTACAGTGTAAGACAAACACGCTCAGCAGAATGTGCATTCCTGTCTGTAAGTGTCAGAAAGTTTGCATCAGTCTCCTACTGCGCTTTGAGAGAAAAGGCAGAGGGATCAAAGAACTGAATAATGCAGCCAAGATGGCGGATACAACAAAATGGCAACGTGGCGATTGTTATTGCGGCATCTGTGGTGTGATGCGAATGTGCTTAGACCAACATGCATACATTATGAGGCACCACACTGAATATATTTTCACATTAGTTCTGTAAGAACAGGGTGGGGGGGACCTCCTCATAGAGCAGACAACCCTAGAGACCTCATCTGATGTGATAGGAGAGAAGGAGGAGAGGAATGCTGAGGGAGGATGGGAGGGCAGGGGGATTGGAGGGGGAAAAGAGTAGTGCTCAGGATGTCCCAGGTTTTTGCAGTGAAGTGGGTGGCCAATGGGTGCAGAGAGGGCCTGATAGCGAAGAGGCGTGGTGGAGACTGCGATGGGATTGGCTAGTTCCTTGCAGATTCTAAAGAGTTCAGCCTTGTTTTTGGATGCACCAGAGATGCAAGCCTGGATGTGGGCCCTCTTCTTGGAGTGAATGGAGAGACGATATTGCCTTTGGAGAAGTCGACAGGCCAGTTTGTCAGAGGATGAGCTTGAGGTCTGCCACTTCCGTTCTGCACTTGAGCTTCAGGGCTTCTAGATCAGAATCGTACCAAGTGTTACGCTAGGAGGCTTGTTTCAGGCAAATCCTCATGACTGTTGCAAGAATATCGAGAGTGTTCATGATGGTGAGGTAGAGGTTGCTAAGAGCATCGTCAGCGGTAGAGTCTGCAGTGCGTGGAGAGGGGGGATGAAGGTAGATGCGAAGGCAGCAGCTGACACTTGTTTCATCGAGCAAATTTCAGAGAACGAGGTTGGCAGAGCTGGGGTTAGGTGAGGTCAGGAGGCTAAGAGGCCCCAAGTGAGAGGAGTTGGTGGTCTGACCAGGAAAGATTGGTTACGAGGGGGGTAGAGCAGAAGATCAGTTTGAATGAAGGCATCAAGAGAGTGTCCAGCGGAGTGGGTAGGACCAGAGGGAAGAATGAGATTGACAAATTAACATTGATAAACAAGGCAGTGTAGGAACACCATATTTTCAAGGGACAAGGTTTGATGCAGGTGATGAGCAGCTCTGAAAATGGAGCTTCAGATGCAACCTATGCATAGGGAAAAGATTAAACCGCTAGACTGGAAGGAGCTTGCACAGATTTTAAACAGGATTGTGGTTGGGATGTGGTTTATGTTGCAAAGCGAATTCTGGGAAAGCATCAGAAGAGGACAGAAAACATACAGCACCAAATAACACAGAAGGAGGCAGGTGGCAGTGGGGTTTGGGTAGGGGGGGGGTCTGCAATGTGCCAGGAGAGGGGTGTGAAAGGGGCTGGGGCAGGTTTGTGAATTCCCTTGATTTTGATTAGAGTAACCCTTCTTTCCCCTGTGATCACTTGCCAGGATTAATACTTGTTTTCTGTACTGCCTTTCCACCCCAGATGACCAGAGTGCTTAACTTGTTTTCCATATGAAGTTTCTCCAGGACCAATCTTGTCCATCTGAATTTCCTTGCGACATCACCAGACTCTGAGGAAGAATAGGAGAGGCAATGAGGATCTCTCTTCATTGGAAGTTGCGTGTAGCTTGCAGGGCTCTCTTCACCAGCCTTCATAGCAGAAGACCAAGTTGGGTCTTGCATCTGTTATGCAAGTGCAGGGAAGGGTTGGATGTGATGTGATAGTACTGAAAACAAACATTGTTGGGTAAATATTTGTTTTCAGCTACTAAACACCCTTCCCAACATATTTTGGTACTTGTTCATCTGACGAATCCCAAGGTGTCCTCACTGCTTTAGATGGGGAAGCCCTTTTCCATGAGGCCAGGGTGGTGAGGCCACCACCCGATAGTCACCCTGGGGAAGGTACTCAGCGGGAGGATCTCATGGGGAAGGACGCCATTGAGAGCATTGACCCCTCGGGAGGACGCAGTATCCCCTCTTCACCCATTTTCCCCACTGCAGGATTGTGCGTGGAGTGTGCAATTGTTTGCTGTGTGAGTGTGCCATTTGTTTGGGTATTGCTTACCCATGCTACCTATTATCTAGGTGAGAGCAATTGGCAAGTGCACCCTGCCTCCACCCATGGTTTGATAGCTGACACTATTTACAATCCTCTACCATCTTGCAATTAATCCTTGAGCATCCTACATCTCTGCAATTTCTTGTGATGGTCAGTGTCCCATCTATTACTATTATATAGCTGTTACTATGCTGTCATATGTGTGACCCAGTAGGAGTGAACAGGGTTTGCATTTAACTGGTGATTGGAGCTCCTGAATCTGTCTTACTGAACTACGCCTCTCTAGTTGTGTTCCATTATGTGACTCACTGACTTCAGCATTCAGTGTTATGGTCCAAAAGGCTTGCCATACACCATGGGGCTTATGGTTGGCCGGAGAGTCAGGGGGCAGCCACCATATGCCTCCCCTGGAGCCCTCATGAAGCATGAGACTTTGCCGCAGTGTTCGGCTTGCGATTCTTCCATATGCCTTTAGTGATAGGCTTTAAATGGTGCAGTTTATGTCAGCCCCAGTAAAGGCGATCTGCATTACCTATTTTGCTTCTGTCTTCTGTGTCTAGTTTTCAAACGCCATTGTCCTGATTGTATACTATTCCACTGTTTTTCTTAAAAGGGTCCTCTGGTGCCACTACATGTGTTATATGCTGCTTTGCGTGATATCCAGGATTTTCTTTCTGGGGATGGAAAGAGTGTCTCAGGTGTGTGACTTAGTGTTCAGATACCTTCCCCTGCCAACCACCTCTCGCGCCCATTCCCCACCTTGCCTTTAACCGGATGATTTCCTTTCAATCACATTTCATCACTTCAATCATGTAAAGCTGTTCTGACCCCAGGGGCATGGATACCTTAGTTTGTACCGGGTGAAACTGCATGGGGCATCCCACTCCAGAGTCCACCCTGCTGTGCTGTCAAAACCTAAATCTTAATGGAGTCCCCCTGTGGTAGTCTCGCTAAAACAAAACTGGTTTCAGCTCCAAAGTCGCTTTGAGCCCATCTCAGAATACTGCGTTTCTTGTAGAGATCCCTAGTGCTATGTTTCGTCACCTCCCCGTAGCTTGGTGGCTAGGGTCTTGCATTCTAGAATGCATGCTAATTGGTAAATGTTTCTGACTGGAGGCATACATGTAGGGTGATTTCCCAATGGAATAAGGCACCTTGTCCCCTCACTTGGTGTGCCTTTGTCGGCTGCCCAATACAAGAGAGCCACACACTTCTACCGCTCCAACTGTAAATGGAGGTCCAACGTTATTCCAGTATCCTTGCCACAGCAAAGGATACAATACTGCTTGGTCTTGACAACTAATTTTGTATGGGCTTATCTGCTTGGCCTCCATTCGCACACTACCTTCCTTCTCGCCACTTCCCTATTTGATAGCTGCCATTCCTATCGGGTGTACTTGAATCTAGTCATTCTTTTGTTTTACAGTTGTGTTCTGGCTTCTGACTGAGCACTCAACTTAGACATACCCTCTGTTCTATATAGACATCCTGATTTCTTCCCTGGCTCTCCTCGTACATATTACTAGTATAAGAGTATCCAGCCACCAGTTCTGTGATTTGTTTACCAGTACACAGTTTGCAACATTCCCTACTGTCCCTGAAATCCTGAAGACTTGCCACACCGTTGCCAGACATTCCCCCTAGGTTCTCTGTCTCTGTGCCCTTTACACCATATTTTGCACCACATGTGATAATTATAGCAGTATCTTTGATATACCAGCACATCTAGTAATGTTTTTGGCAAAACATCCCAAATGTGGGAGCCGACAATTGCCTTGAAATACTCCTGTTTTGTTGGTACTACTAGATGGATGGTGCTCTCACTCTGATGAACTCCCCTTCTGTAATGTTTTGATGGGGGAATCTGTGGAAAGGACGGACTTGCCCATCATAGAAACATCCTCTCATTCAGACTCGCTTCAGAAACATTTTCAGCCATCTTGGGTTGCTCTGCATCAGCAGCATGGAAGGTCGAGACTCTGGATGTGGCGTAATGGTTAATATTTATGGAATTGGTTGTACCCCATGACCGAAGTTCTGCTAATTTTCCCACACTCGGAGGATGAGGAACTGATGAACAGAAGTAAAATGTAATGGTGGCTACTGTTGTGCGTCAAGCATGTGCACTCTTTTACTCAAACAGTTGGTAGAGCTGCCACATGTTGTGAGTATTCTTTTGTGGGGGATGATGAATCTGTGTGAGGAAGGATTTTTTTTTATCAAAGAACAATACAGAAGCAATTAATTCTAAAGGATAACTTCTTCGATATATTGCTCAGATCAAAAAGCTCCAGAAACAGTAGAATTAAAGGAGGGAGGAGTGCCAAGAACCAGCACCTACATATGAAACATCTGTAGGATTGAATCATAGAAATAGATGTCCTATAAAGCCAAGGCATCAAGGCAGTAATGTTTTACAGATATGTGCAGGTATAACCATCTAGGTACGTGATCGATATCAATCACAGGGTGACCCCAATGCAGAGTAGAGGTTGCTGCAATCTCACTGGTGTAATAAACCAGAAGACATGTAGCCACTTCATTGCAGGCTTAAGTGCAACATTCAGAAATGCATAGAACAATCCACTTGGACAGGTCTGTTTAGTAATGTCCCTGCCCACAAAAGACATCAACAAACAAGACAAAAAGCTATTAGTCCTTATGGAATTCAAGAGATGCAAAAGCTCAGAGCCCTCTTGGAATTTAGGAGATGGAATCTCATTGTGTTTCTTGTAGGGATTATGAGGACGACGAGAGATTGTGTAGCCTGTACTGAAAATGGTGAAACGCTGCAACACCCATGAAAGGATAGATGGGCCGCTCTGGAAGTAACCTTCATTCTTGTTATGGAGAGGTATAGGGATTCACTTAAATGGTCTTCAGCTGACCCGGCTGATGTTAATGGATACCAGAAACCCCATTTGTAAGGGTGAGTACACATAGAACTGAATGCATGGGCTCAAAAGGAGCTGCTACCGGGAAGGTAACAATAATATTTAAATCCCACACAAGAACACACTGGCATGGCAGAAAAATATTAGCTAAGCCTTCCAAAAATGCATTATGATCGGCTCAGTAAAGACGGATCCTTTTTTTGGAATCCTTTTGAACGCTGAGGAGGCTGTGCTGAGGGGAAATGAACAAGTCAACAGGTCAAGGCCCATTTTTCTACATTTGCTTGCTGAAATTCTGTCAGGAGAACATCCAACACTTCTTCAGACAATTCTTACTATTTGTATGTCAGTTTCTCTGCAGGTATGCATGAAGAGTAATGTTGGTCGGATTTGGGTGTAGGACTCTCCCTGGGACAGCAAGTCTGCACTCCCTGGGAAGCACCAGGGGACAATCTGTGCATGGATGACATGCACATAATCCAAGTAATCCAGGTGCACCTCAATATAACGGTGTGACTGAAGGTTATTGCAGAGATGCCTAGAAAAGGATGCAAGTCTTCTCTACAATTGTGTCCCCTATTTCTCTCTTTGGGGCAAATATCAAGTACCAGAACAACTCATCTCCTGTTATAATTATTGTAATTGGTTATTTTATAACACGCTTAATACCGAAGAGGCTTATAAGCACGAACCCGGGATTCGAAACCTGTGTTGCTCTGCGTCTCCTTGCTTCCAGGACTAGCACGTTGCCAAAGAGTTATACTACCTGTTGAGATGGTGAAGGTCCACTTGGGCCTCCCCCATGTGGCAGAGACTTTGTTCTCTTGACCCGAGAACCACAGGCACATGGTTTTCTGCAGAGGCAACAACCCTACACAACCCATCTTTATGAGGTAGTGCATGGCCATAGTTTTATCCATGAGAACCTCGACAAATGTGCTCTTCCTGCGGCAAAGAAGGCAGGCCATGAGAGCCAACCTGATGGGTCGTACTAATAGAATATAGATGTGCTCTTATAATTCTGTGTTCACGCTTCACTGAAAGGTCATTCAAATGGGCTTCTCACCCTTTCTGAGAGGATTTGATCATTACTATTATTTGAGGCCGAAGCCAGCAGAAAGACTACATTTGCAGCAAGTTGCCCCTGCGGGAACATAACAGGCTTTGTCATGTTGCTCCCAAATTGGGACCCCTAACATTGCAGCATGACACTGATGAGATGGCATGTGCAACCTGGCATCTGGCACTAAAAAAAATCTGAGGCTCAGAAGGTGCAGAAAGGCTGAAGCTGGCACCTGAGGCATTGACTGCAGATAATTACCATCTGGTGAATATTCACAGGAGGAAAAGACCTGCCTGACCACATGTCCCGGATTGGTCCACATACTGTTGAATATGAGTTTGATTTGTGTTTGACTTTTCTGAGGGTGAGGGGGTTAAAGCCCAAGCCATATGGCAGATAGCAGATGTGTAACCTGTGTCCCGAGATGAATTCTGGGAATTAACCCTTGTATCAGCCAATTGTTTATGTAGGAAAAGACATGAACTTGACCTCTTATGAGATTAGCTGACATAATCACTTGAAGTCAAATATGACCAAGGAGACGCCGAAGAGCAGGTCAGCAAATTGTTGGTTGGTGCCCCCAATTATAAAGTTAAGATTCCTTCAGTGTTTCAAGTGGGCAGGTACTTTGAAGAATGAGATCCAGGGATGACTGCGTCAGTCCCAGCTTCTGGTCCCACGGGAGCTGAAGTACCCTGCGAACCCTTGCAAGTTTGTGGACTCCATGAGTTTTAGTGACTACTGCTGAGCCGACAACCCCGGGGGGGGGGGGTAAGTGTACATAAAACGAAATGACAGCACACTGCTATGACTCTCTTCCACGGATCTCCAGTCGTTAGCTGTAGACCTAGAAACCAAATGCAAGAGTTTATTAACTTCTTACCTCCTAAACTCCCTTCTCCTCTTGAAGAACAACTTCCCTCCTAATTACCCGTGTACCACCTCTTAGAGCTTGAATGCACCTCAGAATCCTCTTATCTTCAGAACTGTTTGTCCTGTACACTGGTGAGTCTCTCCACAGAAGAATTCAGCTAGAGGAATTAATTGGATGTCTCACTAGAGTCCCTTTCTCTTGTTTATACTGTGTTTACTTCTCTTTAGTTTTCTTTGACTATGATTGTCTATTAAATATTCTTTCTGTTCAGTACATTTCTCGTGATCAAACTTGCTGACCTGGTCTCTTTACTGAGTTTTCTTTTTAGTCCTTTCCTCTTTAGAATTGTACTCCCATTTATGGTCCTTCTCTAGTCTGCAATATTGCTTAGAATTTCCTAGATTATCTGTATTCTTTGTGCCTGCAGTTTCTTTAGCCTTTATCAAGTAAGCGCAGATGCGCTCTGCATTCTGACTTTTGTTTCCTTTCACTGCGCTGCTGTGCTCTGTGAACTCTTCACCCCTGTACTGTTGTCAGCTCTGCTGCGCACTCATTTAATTTCATGCGCAGCATTCTTTTCATGTCCGCAAGATTCACTGCGCTGCCGCGCTCTAGTCTAGTTCCATTTGCTGTATACACTTGCTTTGGCAAAATTCACTGTGCTGCTGTGCTCCGGTTACTGTCTTTCATCACGTTGCTAGGATACCTGCAGTGCTACGTCCGTGTACATGGAGGTCTTTCCTCTAACTCCTAGGCCTCACCGCCGCTCGCATTAAACAGTAATGCATTTAAAAAAGCAGGTAACGGGCTCCCGCGCACTCTGACCTCGCGGTTTACCTGCTCCTGTCAGTTATTACGCAACCACTAATTTATAAGCACTTTTCCTTTTTCACTGCATCAATCTACTATTTACAATATATATATATATTGTAAATAGTAGATTGATGCAGTGAAAAAGGAAAAGTGCTTATAAAGTATATATATATATATATATATATATATATTGACTTAATTTAACCTATGACTGATTTCATTAAAAGAAAGTGAAGGAACTGAGCACACTTTTCAAATGGATTGTGTCCTCCAGCGTATTCCTCATTTTTGATAATCACGTCCAGCTTCGGCTGCATCGGGAAAGATTTTCTCGGCAGAGGGCGTCGTGCATCGATGGTGTTGAGTCGATGTCCCTCGAAGGACTCCGTCGAGGGTGACGTCATCGGGTGTGTAAGTAGCACGCATGGTGCCCGTTGGCCTCAGTTCCGTTTTTCCACAAACGAGTTTGCTTTGGAGACTCGGCACGCCTCACTAGTATTTATTAACTACGCAGTTATTCAAAAAATATACTTCAACATGTCCTCGTCATCCACCCCAACTACACCTCACTCGGGTTTCAAGAAATGTAAAGAATGGGATTCAAAAATTTCCATCGCAGATCTGCATTGCCCTTGCCTGTGGTGTCGGGGGGGAAGGCCACGACATTGATTCCTGCACGAAATGTCAGAAAATGACAGAAAAAGCCTGGCGAGAAAGGAAGGGGAAGTTGCAGGTAGGTCGTAAATCTAAAATTGATCCTTCTTCGACGGTCAAGTCTGGAGATCGTTCTCCTCAACGCGAGAGCGACAAAAAGAGATCGAGATCCCGTAGTGGTTTCCACCACTCATCGACCTTGATGAAATTAATGAAGAGATGGCACCATCGGTCGCCATCCTCTTTATCATCGTTGGACGAATCCCCCAGAAAAATGCAAGCGTCCCACCAAACATTCTTCATCTGCAGACTGGGAGGCATTTTGTGTGAAAATGCTGGAAATATTCGAAAACGGCAAGCCTCTGTCCGCGCCTTCTTCAGAAGCCGGCCGACAGCAGTCCCGTTCCGACACTAGTGCGCCCTTGAGCCCGGGTAGTCGTAGAAAAACCCATTGAGAACCTTTCGAGGTCTCTGATGAACAAAAGTCACCCGAGTCGTGACGAGCGCTCAAGGTCCTCTATGCCGTCGAAGACTCCACACACCTCGAAGAAGAAATCTTTGAAGAAGGCTGTCAAATCCTTGACGCCATCAGCGCCATTACCATCAACACTTTTGTCGACACCGTAACCATCGGCGCTGATGATTCCTGTGGTTTCAACACAGCCTTCTGAGCAGGTTAAGACAGACGAAGGTGCTAAACTAAAGCCTTCTCTAAGACCTGCTACACCTTTGGTGGTTCCTGAGAAAACGTATACCCCTTTTCCTAGAAAGGAGTACTTTAAATCCCTTTTTTTCAATTTTTGAAGAGGAAGAAAGGTTGGAGGAAGAGGAGGTCCCCCTTTTGGTTTTGAGTTTGGAACTCCAAATGTGGCAGAATGTTTAATCTTAGAGGAAAGTAAGATGAGAGCCCTTATTGACACACTGCACAATGCCAGTGGTGTTGATACATTGTCTGAAACTGATTTCGGCAGCCCAGAGCCAGGAGAGCACTCTGACTCGTATCGGCACCTGATGTCACAGGTGGTAGAATATCTAGGCTGGGCTAGACCACCGGTTCAATGTATCCAAGATGACCTTACTGATATTCTGGACCAAAGTCCACTTACAGACTCAATCTTACCCTTTCATGTGGCCTTACAAAATAGGGTGGCCAAAAATTGGGAGTCTTCAGATTCTATATCTGCGGTGGATAAATCCCTCACAAAAAAATACCACCCTCCCAGTAGCGACTACGGCTATCTGTCCAATCACCCCACTCCTGAGAGTCTGGTGGTCCAGGGAGCCACAGCTACATCAAATAAGGCAGCGTACCCTACCATCCCTCCAGATGGGGACGACAAGCGTGTGAATTGATGGGCGCACAAGGTATTTTCAGCTGGGAGTATGGCCTTGAAGTCGGCCAACTCCACATGTGCCTTAGCCAAGTTTTCATACACTCTGTGGGATTGCATATCCATGGTGACGGAGCACAGTCCAGAAGGGTAGGAAAGGGAGGGTTTCCTAGCTATCGTTAAGGATGAAGGGTGAATCCCTTCAATCTGGATTGGACACAGCCGACAGCGTCAGCAGGTCCATGGCTACAAGCATGGTTATGCGCAGATTTGTGCGGTTGCAGGAGTCTAGTTTCGCACCCAATGTCCAGGCCGGTCTTCTAAACATGCCATTTGACAGGTCTCACCTTTTTGGCAACAAGGCTAACAAGAGCCTTGAGCTTGCAGACCTCAAAGGCGGCTGCCAAATCTTTAGGGGCTGCTGTTAGGCAACCTCAGCCTTTTCGTTCTTCAGGACAACCATGGAGTGGCCGATCCTATCATTACTACTCCTCATTTGGAAAGGCGAGAGGAATGGCCAGTCAAAGAGGCCAAAGAAGAAACCCTTGTGGTGGACGAGGAAAAAGTTCAAAGCCAGCTCCAGATTACTTTCCTTGCCATCGGCAGCTGCAGCAACCGCTCCAAAACCACTTTGAGAGCTTGCGTCACGAATCACTGGTGGGGGGCAGACTGTCTAAGCATCGCTAAGAATGGCGACCCATTACTTCAGATGCTTGGGCTCTGGAAACAATAGCCCACAGTTACTGCCTTCCATTTATAACGCAGCTGCACGGGAAACACACTTTGAGGATTCCAGATCTGCTCTTTGTACAGGAGATATTAACCCTGCTAGATAAAGGTCTATAGACCAATGCCTGCAGCAGAGAGGAACAAGAGTTTGTATTCCCCATATTTTTTTATTCCCAAAAAGGACGGGGGACTGAGACCCATCTTGGACTTGAGATACTTGAACAAGTTCCTCAGGAAGGACAAGTTCAAGATGGTCACACTTTCTCAGATCCTTCAGACCCTCCAGTTACAAGATTGGTTGGTGTCATTGGACCTTCAGGATGCTTATTTTCATGTGCCAATACATCTCAAGCACAGAAAATACCTGAGGTTCCCCGTTTGCGGCTCGCACTATCATTTTCGAGTCCTGCCATTCGGGCTGACCTCTGCCCGAGGGTCTTCACCAAACTGATGGTGGTGGTGGCAGCTCCTCTTATGGGAGGGGGGATTCAGATCTACCCCTACCTGGATGATTGGCTGACCACAGCACGTTCTCCCGAACAAGCACTGGATCATCTCAGTCACCTGCCACTCCCGTCATAGACTGGGCTTCTCCCTCAATTTAAAGAAGTCACGCATGACACCTTCCCAGCATCTCCAATATATCGGAGCTGTACTAGACACATCCTTGGGCAAGTGCTCGCCCCTCGGGGCGAAGGCTCAAGACATTCTTCAGATGGTTACCAAATTTCAAACTGCCCAGAATCTTCCGGCCTTCGATTTCTTGAGGTTGCTTGGCCTCATGTCATCCTGCATGTTACTGTGCCAGAAGCCCACCTGAGCATGAGATCCCTTCAATTGGCTCTAAGAACACAATGGTTCCAGTTCTCAGGAAAGATGACGGACCTAATTCAGGTTCCAAGCAGGGTAGCACAGGACCTTCTGTGGTGGGCCTTCGAGGACAACATTCTGAAGCTAGAACATTTTTGGCAACCATGGGCGGAGATTACATTAGTGATGGACACCGCCTCACTCATGGGGTGGGGAGCTCATGCCAGCGATCTAATGGTCAGCGGTCATTGGTCTCCATTGGAGTCCAAACTACACATCAATCTTTTGGAGCTGAGGGCAATCAGACTAGTGCTGAAGGCCTTCCTACCCTCTGTACAGGGAAAGAATGTCCTGATAATGACAGACAACACAATGGCCATGCATTACCTCAACAAAAGAGGGGGCGTAGGGTCACTACCACTGTGCAGAGAGGCAATGCAGCTCTGGTACTGGGCAATTCGAGAAGTAATATCTGTTCACCTAGCTGGAGAGAACGTGACGGCGGATGCTCTTAGCAGGCAGAGCGCGGTGTCCCACGAATGGGAACTAGCTCAGGAAATCGTTCAAGAGACCTTCGGCCTCTGGGGAACCCCTCAAGTAGACCTGTTTGCAACCGAAGTCAACCGGAAGTACAAAAAGTATTGCTCAAGGGAAGTTCCTGCTAGAGGAACTCTAGGAGACGCATTTGTGGTGGATTGGGAGTTCCCACTGCTATACGCATTTCCACCGATCACCGTCATTCCTCAGTTAATCAGGAGGTCGAGATGGTTTGGAAGCCGCATGATCCTAATTGCGTCGGATTGGGCCAGGAGAACGTGTTACCCGGACCTTCTAGAAATGTCCATCTGTCCTCCGATATGTCTTCCACAAAGAGAGAATCTTCTCTCGCAAAGAGAGGGTCAGGTTCTCCATCCGGAGGTGAACACTCTCAACCTTCATGCATGGTTTCTAAAAGGCTGAGATACAAGGATTGGGACCTCCGGATGACGTCATGGAGGTGTTGCTTTCGGCAAGAAAGCCAGCAACAAAATCTCTGTAGTGTTGCTGTTGGAACAAATTCTGCTACTGGTGCAGGGAAAAGAATGTTGATCCTTTTCTATGTTCAACTCTGTTATCTTTTCTCCTATAATTAGCACATAATGGTCTTAATGTTGGGACCCTTAAAGGTTACTCGGCAGCGCTTTCTATTTTCAAGCACTCTTCGGAAGAATGCTCCTACTTTAACATTCCATCTGTGATTCAGTTTCTGAAAGGGCTCACAAATGTGTTCCCGCCTTCTTCTTTTCAGCTTCCAGTTTGGGACATTAACCTGGATATAAAGTTTTTGATGTGCTTCTCTTTTGAACCCTTGCACACATGTCCATTGAGGTTATTGACCTTCAAAACCATATTGTTGGTTGCATTGACATCTGCACGTAGAGAGAGAGAGTTGCAGGCACTTTCTTCCAGGCCATCCTATACTGTATTCCACAAGGACAGGGTTGTGTTGCGGGTAAAACCCTCCTTCCTTCCTAAGGTGGTACCTGATTTTCATCTAAATCAAAAAAAAAATCTGCCGGCGTTCTACCCCCCGCCGCATCCCACTAAAGAGGAAGAAAGGCTGCATAGGTTGGACCCTAGAAGAGCTTTAAGCTTCTATATTTCTAGGTTCTCCAAACTTAGTGGATGACCAACTTTTTACTGGCTACACCGGAAGAAAATTGGGTCAAGCTGTTTCAAAACAGACTTTATCAAGGTGGATTATACTTGGCATCTCAGAATGTTACAAATTGGCAGGCAAGGACCTGCCAGAGGTTTTGAGAGCTCATTCCACCAGGGGTATAGCCTCTTCTGCAGCCCTTCAATGGGGTGTACCTATTAAATCTATCTGTGATGCTGCAACATGGTCATCACTGCATACATTCACAAAGCATTGCTGTCTAGATGCTTCCCACTCCCAGGATGTTGCCTTTGGTAAGGCAGTATTATATTCGGCCTTATAAAATGCAGACAATTTCAAATTCTCTTCCTTCCCCCTATTCTGCCAACTGCTTTGGGAGTCTATCAAAGATGAGGAATACATTGGAGAACACAATTCATTCGAAGAACAAGTTACTTACCAACTGGTGACGTTCTTTCGACTGGATGTTCCTCCAATGTATTCCTCATCGCCCTACCCTGCTGTAGAATTTCCTATGCTATTGCAGCTTCCGTTCTCGCAGGGCTAACTACTACTGCTTGCTTAGGCTGACAGCACAACACAAACAGGAGGGAAAAATGGAACTAAGGCCAACGGGTGCCATACGTGCTACTTATACACCCGATGACGTCCCCCTCGAAGGAGGCCTTCGAGGGACATCGACTCCATGCCATCAACACACGACGCCCTCTGGCGAGAATTATTTTTCTGAAGCAGCCGAAGCTGGATGTGATTATCAAAGATGAGGAATACGTTGG
Organism: Ambystoma mexicanum; assembly: GCF_040938575.1. Taxonomy (NCBI): domain Eukaryota; kingdom Metazoa; phylum Chordata; class Amphibia; order Caudata; family Ambystomatidae; genus Ambystoma; species Ambystoma mexicanum. The sequence continues at coordinate 882,552,234 of NC_090933.1, forward strand.
AGGAACATCCAGTCGAAAGAACGTTACCAGTTGGTAAGTAACTTGTTCATCTTAAGCATTCTTGTTGGTATACCCCTTCTCTGGCTTCTTCCTGGAATTACTGCTTATTCTTAATTTTATCTGCAACTCATGTATGCTGTGACCTGCTCAGTTTGTGTCTTGAATAAAAGGCAGTTTAGAATTCCACTTAACAGCTGCCTTTCTAAAGCGTCCAACCAATCCTGCTTGAGAAAAGTTTCCACTATCTTTGAAAGAGGTCATTCCAGCTTCCTGGTGAAACTTCAGTTAAGGAAACCTAGTTTTCTCATGTTAACACTCACACAACCTCCACTAACTTTTCTCCTACTTCCAATGTGCAAAACATCCCCCTACCTTTTGCACCACCTTCCCCTTCCTGGAATGTCTTCCATCAGGACTGACAGACAGCCAGTACGTCTACGGCCACAGCCTGCGGATTCTAAGCCAATATCACCATTTTGAACGTGGCTTTGTAGAGTTACAAGTTGAACAGCTGCAGGCCAGATTTACTGGAAGCGCCAAGCCTTCTGCAGCTCCGATGGAGGCACCTGTTCTGTGACAGCCCTGTACAAAAGTTGTGATGCTTTATCCAGCAGAAGGGAGTCTGAGGAGGTGGGGGAGGAGACGTGTCTGGTGGACCTTGTAAGAAAGAGATGCGGTATCCCTGCAAATTGACCTGCAAGACCTAGCCATTTGAAGCGGTGTTGGTCAACTTCATTTAAAATGGGCATCAGGCTCCCTTTCACATGAGATAAGGGACGGAAGGAAAAATTAAAGGTGTTTTGAAGGTGATGAGTTTCATGCGACCACAGAGGCGCATACCTCTCATTTGCAAGCTAGAAGGAATGCCTCTGTCTTTCTACCATGGGGATTGGGTCTGGCCTGTTTTCTATGAGTAACAGATGAGCTGGGTAAAAGGAACATCCCTTTGAAGAGGAGCCGGAAGGATGTTGCAGGGTCAAACCAAGAGGTTTGCCCTGAATTTGGAAGCCTTTTGCTAATTCTCATTTGCCTTTTAGCTGAAGACATTGGCCCCATTAAAAGATATGTCTTGCAGTTTGGGCTGCATATCAAGAGCAAATTCAGAGGTTTTCATCCATTAATGTCTGGGTACAGTAGCTCCAGTTACCCTTTGATCTGGTCTAGCAGTCTCCCATATCAATGTCTTCGTACAATATATATTTAGCCACCTCCTTTGCGTCTGATACTGTATCAGAAAGGGTAGTGGTGTTATATTGGCAACAGCCACCATGAAAAGACTCTAAAGTGTATGTGAACAGTGATGTCGTTATGCAGGAAGCCTTTTACAGTCAACTCTAGTATCCCTGAGACAAACATTTTGTTCCCCATGGTATCCAGCATTGTACACTCCCCAACCCCTCCCCATCTGATGTAATATTCAGAAAGGTAGCTGCATTTTCTCTGGTGGTAGAGGCATCCACCCCGAGAGTTTCTGGGGTAGGATGGCTGGACCATAAAATAGGATAACCTGGCGCGGGCCTGACTTTCTTTGCCAAGTCCTTGCACACAGCTGCTGCCAAAGCGGCTTTTCCAATGTGGTCACAATTGGGTTTAGTAGGTGAGAGCTAAATGGATGTAGAATCTCCTTGAGTAGGTCCTTCTCCATGATATCTAAGGGTTTGCTCTTTTTTCATAATGTAAGGCACCATTTTCTCCAGGCTTTACACTGCTGTTGATTCAGTGCACTAAAAGGGTCATTGTCAGAACCACAGGAAATGGAGACCAAGAAGGCTAGATTAGTAGAGGTGTCTAAACCACGGGCCTCCCTTAGGTTGTTGGCAACCAGTTAAACAATGTTCATTTCCTGGCTGTAAAACTTGTTAGTCCCCCAGCTCACCCACCCACTGTCGCGCCTAGAAACACTTGCGTACAGGCACATTATAAATGCCATATCATATCAAGGAAAATTGTCCAAAGGTGATCGGATCCCACTCTTGATCAGAAATACTCTCCAATACCCCTTCACCTCCTCAGAGGTATTCTTCCCTTCCTCTCCTTCCCCCCGTTTACCCCCAGAAGCTCACTGTCTCCAGAGCCCTGGTTCTCTCTAAGCTGGACTACTGTAACAGCCTCTATCTAAATCTGCCTGCCTTTACTCTCCGCCCTCTGCAACTCATCCAGAACAGGACTGTGAGACTTTTCCTTGGCCTCAAGCCCAGGGACCGTATCTCTCCAGGACTGAAATCTCTGCACTGGCTCCCAGTTGCTGCGAGGATGAAGTTCAAAACCCTCTGCATTGTCCACAAGGCCTTCTGGGGCCAAAATACCTTCAACTCTCTCTTCCTAAATATCTTCCTTCTCGAGCTCTTCGCTCATCCGCCTCCAACTCCCTCAGGGTCAGCCGCTTCTCCAAGCAACGAGTTGGGGGTCGATCTCTTTCCCCGGCAAGGGCCTCCCTCTGGAACAGCCTTCCCGCCTCCATAAAACTTGATGAGAACCATCTCCGGTTCCGGAAGCACCTCAAAACCTTCCTCTTTGCTTCTGCTTTCTCTCCTCTTCACCCCTGCTAAATTCCTGACTGAAACTGCACTGAATCTGCTCTGGGCCACTCTCACTGATCTCGGTGGCAACCCCTGCACAGTGGGACTGTCTCTGTATCCCTACAGCCCCCTTCCCAGCACTTGTCTGCACTTACCTTGCACTTGCCACCAGCTGGCCCTTTATTATTTATCTTATTTTACTATTCCTGTACTGCACTTTCCCCTCTTCCTTTCCCCTTGCACTTTCCCTTCCCATGCACTTGCGCGATCTGAATGATACCTGGCCTAGTAAGATCGTTGTCTGTCTTCCCTTTGTCCCCCCTCCCTGCCTCGTCGCGTTTTGAATCACTTGTGTATAGGCGCGTTACAAATGCAATATCATATCAATCTAAGCAGGCAGATATATATATATTCTGGGGTGGCTGGTGCCGCCTTATAGGTAAGGCGAGTCAGAGTTGCATAGGAAATCGAAAAAAATTAATTGCTGATAACTTTTGACACATGTGACAGATTTGCCTGACATTTTGCAGACAAGTTATTACGGCTGACCCAAGCCCCAGAAAGATTCTTTAAAAATGTTATTGATAAAACAAAAAAACACTTTTTGCCTAGTCCCCAGTCATTTTCCCATAGACAAAAAGGTCAATTGGTGCTTGACCGCACAACCAAAACTGCTGGACAGATTTGGACCAGGCTTGAAATAACTTGGGCACAAAGCTTTCACTTGCAATCCTTTTGTGGTTTGGAGTTATTCCATCCAGTACTGTTTTTTTATTATTTGAAGGATAAGGGGGAACCCCCTTCTAAAAAAAAAAAATAATAATAAAAAAACCTTTATCTGTGTGTAACAGTCTCCATCTTTTTTTTCTTATTTTTTTTCCCTCCATGCCTGTGATAGCTGCGGTTATACCACAGACTTCAACTGAAGGTGCATCACAGAAATTAGTGTTGTGGGGGAATGGTAGAGGACAGGGGTGTGAGGAGGCCATCAGGGGAGTGTGGGAAGCAGGCACACATGAAGGGGGCACTTGGCGGAGGTCTGGGAGGGAAGGGAAGCATTCTATTTTTGCTGTTCCCTGATAACCGTAAGTATAATTACTTCAAATAACCAAGGGTATATATCTGTAGTTTATTGTAATGTACCCTTGGTTATAGATTTCTTTTTTATTTAAAGTATATATTTTTACAGCTGCAGTGATGTTGCTGGTGATAAATCACTGGGCCATGGCCAGTGGCTTGGAGCGTTTTACCCGGCTGAAGGCCTGGTAGTGTTGAAAAATAGAGTGGGCACAGCCGAAGGCTGTGACCAATGTCCATGGCCAAAGGCCATGGACAGTGGGGCTGAAAAATATACAGTAGGCACGGCAGAAGGCCGTGGCCATTGGTGCTGAAAAATATACAGTGGGCACAGCGGAAGGCCATGGCCAATGGGGCCGAAAAATATACAGTCGGCATGAATAAATGATTGTATACCAAAACCTTTAAAAATCAAGCAAAAAACTTTATTTGAAGTGCTGTTAAGGTGAGTAAACTTAATGCAACCAAGACCTTTGAAATTCTGCACATTTGGAAACTCGGGACCGGCTTAAACTCAGCGCAACAGTGACATGGTGGTGGCTACACACTTTTATTGAAAAATGAAAGAAGAAAACCTAACTATGGCAAATTCTAAGAGGGGGTTCCCTACCTCAACAAAAACGAAGGAGCCGTCAGAATGTCTAACTAAAAAGTCCACTATCCTGTGCCCAAATCCTACTTTATCCCTTGCACTTATAAATGCATGAAACTGGATCAGTCTCTTCTGAGTCCAGAAGAATGAATCCCTTCTTCTGGACGACCACAGTTCAAAAGTAAGAAGGAATGTCTCCCTTTACATGGGTGCAATTCTCCTCTTAGAAGAAACAAACAAAGTTCAAACTAAGTTCCAAGTTGTGTAAACTTTCATATCAAGAAAATGGCTCCCTTTCTCTTAGTCTTCCTCAGGCTCTTTACAATGTTCTCAAATACCAGGGGAATCACTCCCTTTCCCTGTTTCTCACTCAGCTCTTTGCACTGCCAAGAGAATGCCTCCCTTCTCTTGGCTTTTCACAATGTTCACAAACACACCAGGGGATATGTCTCCCTTCCCCTGGCCTTTCTCACACAGCCAAGCTGGTTCACTATCCTGCCAGGTTGTGCTTAGTATACAATTGCTTGTAATGAAGTGGAGGCAGCAGGTACGTTCTTAAGAGGTTCCTTTATTAAGATGCAGGTTACATGAGGTCATATACAGTAAAGGTACACATCAGGGTAAGAGGGTACAGGACAGGAGCCTACTGGCTCCCACCATCCAGACTCACATCTCCAACTGCCTGGGTGTGGAACCCCTTTTACATGTAAACATTCTCAGCACTCTCTCAAAATTCTCACAATGACATCACTTGCTCACGCACACAGGAATACAAAGACACCACACACCTCACTTCCTTCATCATTCACAACCAAGGAAAGACACAACACACTGACAGTCTCCGCACACCGCAAGCAGTGGTCTTCACACAATTTACTCCTCTCACCATCAACAGCACACCCAAATACCCTGAGCATCTTTCGCAACCAACAGAATAGAAAAAAGCACCTTTTGTTCAAGGCTGCCAGCCTTGAGTGTCTGGCCTGCCACCCCTGAACACTACCCGCCCGACTGTGGACAACCACACCTAACCATCACAACACCATCAATAAGAAACTGTGCACCTTCTACCTCGAACTGTCACCCCAGGTCTCGAGCTGGCCGCACTCTACCGCAAACTTGGAATGTCAGAGTGTACCAACTCTGACAATGGGCCATACTGCTCAAACACACACATAACTCCCAACATAACACACAAATGTTTGTTAAATGGTAAAAACTCTAATTCTCATTGCAATGCTGCTGCATTAACACTGCAAATCCTCAAAAGTTGGTTAAAACGAAATCATACAAACCAGTGTATTAAGTTTCATTAACATTCATACTCTAATTATCTCTTGACAGTTTACTCTAAACAACAATGAACAAATCTCATACATACGTGTTTGTTTGTGTATGTATGTATATATATATATGTATATGTATTACACGGCCCGCGGTAGCGGGCGTGTAGTTATGGATAAGTTGCTAAACCCATAGGAACACAACTTTTTCGGCGGCTTATAACTTCGCTCCCGCTGGAGGAATCCGCACCAAACTTTGATTAAAAAAAGTATATCGCCCGCTCTGAATTTTTTCGGCAAGTTTGGTGAGGTTTCATGCAGGGGGGGAAAAGTTATAGGGAGGGTCCCCAACATTTTATTTTTTTCCCATAGACTGAAGGGGCCAAATACATTGCGCAAGGCTACAGCCCGAATGGCTGGATGGATTTGCACCAAATTTGCGGCAGGAGCGGAGGCTTGGGTCAGAAAGCGTGCCTTTTTGTGTTTAGTGGGAATCCGATCAGTAGTCTTGTTGCAAACAACTGAAATGTATATCTCTAAAAATGAGTGATATCCCATTTCCCTGCTCACTCCGCGGACAAAAGTGTCATTGGCTTGCAGTATGGCGTGCTGTCGGAGAACTTTGGACATGGCCGATGGGTGGCTGGAGGGAAGCTTGCAATGCATCAACATTTTTGGGCTAACGCTGCCATGGTGTATCGGAGGACAGTGCGATGGTGGAAGGGTCTGGAAAATATACTGTACACCATGTGTTGGCGGCAAGAAGGGAGGGGGAAAGGGTTGGGGAGTGAGAAGGGGTTCATGTGACATATGTAAATAGGTGGTAGAAGACGGAGGAGTGCCTGCAGTATTCGTGCGTCAATTTACGGGTACCTAGACAGGCGACTACTTTGGGTGGTGATTGGAGGCAGCTGTCATAACGGGCAGATAGCTTCTGCTACGACCTGTTTGTGGCTAACTCTTTCCATGGTGAGTGGTGGCAGGTGAATTTCAGAAGGGGAGTGAATTGCACATGACATAGGTTGGGTGGGAGCATGGCTGGCTGTGCTTTGCAGATGGATTGCGGTAGTTGGGCACATGGTGGCATGCATGTGTGCATGAAGTTGTGGTGGGTCTGTTGAAGGATTAGACTATTGGGTGCCTGGGCGAAGGCCGTAGGGCATGCACTCAAGAGCCTAGGGCTTCAGCACACCCACCGCAGCAATGCATGTCTGACTCTGCATCCGGTAGAGGGTGGTGCTTGCATAGTGTGGTGTGTGCAGATTGGTTGGAGTAGGGCCAATGATGCGAACAGTATGTGGGTAGGTTGGCAGTGACACAATACTTTGTGAAAGGAAGTGGGTATGCCCATAGTTTGTGAATGAAAGTGCACAGGGGTGCAGGAGACAGTGTTTTCTTTCTACATTATGGTAACTGTTGTATTTTCTTGCTGCAGTTTTGTTTGCCCGTCTGCAGGATGCGGTGAAGAGTTTACTATAATAATGTGAGCACAAGAAAACACAAAAGCAAATAAAAACCGAAAAAAGGTGTTTCTCTAGAAGCATAAAAAAGGCTCTTTTAAGAGCCGCCCCTTACCACAAACTCTCCCTACCGTGGTTGCAAGTCATTCCCCCACACCCGGACACAGCACGAAATTTTCCGGGTATTTTGAGGATGGCGGCCATGGTAATGGGACTGTGGGGATTGTCCAATCAGGTGAATAGGGTGTGCGGCAATAGGAAGAAGGACTCATGCTTCACTCGGGCCCGGCCCTCGCGGTACTTGGGGAAGCGCACGTGCCACATTCTGCGCTTCTCACCATGCTGGCCAATGGAAATGGGACTATGTGGATTGGGCAATCAGTGCTCAGTGTGTGCGTCACAGGGAAGGGCAGCAATATATTTTACCATTCCTCTGTATACTGCCGGTAGCAGGCAGAGAAGGAGAGATGCACTGTCTTGATAGTCAGTGATGCCTTTGTGGAAAATCTGTTCCAGTATGCCATCGAAAAAGGCTTTCATGGCAATTTCGATTTGGAGGGAGTGGAGGTTTTGTGGTGCTGTGGCGATGTGTGCAGCTTCGGCGCTGTGCTTGCAGTATGTCGACGAGTGGCCACTTAGCTACTGTATATAGTGTGGTTGTGCACTATGGAGCATTGCATTTGGGTTCCATGCCTTGTTCCCTTCTGTACCATCAACTGAAGAAGGTGATGAAAGTAGTGCAGTGTATTTTTCCCCACTGCCAAGGTGCTTTTCTCATGTGTACCACCAAGATTACTATGCACCTCTTCCAATGATTGCTGTCGCCAGCTAGTGTCATGGCCACAGGCCCCAGAACACAAAAAGCACACCATCTAGAGATGGGGGCAATGGGTCACTTGACTCACTTATGTCCCTTTGGGACCCATAAACACAGGGGCCCTGGCTGGACTCAGGGGCCTTTGGCGCCAGGCTTATATAGAGATGTGAGCAGGAACGCTTTATTTCAGTGCAGGAGTGCTTCTATTTTACAAGAACTTTCCAGGAACTGAAAGCCTTTATTCCAGAGAACATCCTCATGTGCTGACTCATCGGGTGTGGCAGGCAGCCTGAACCTGGTTGGCGTGGCTTCAGAAGCTCAGCTATATAAGCTGCTCCATCCTCAAGGCTGGTGCTTCGTGTTACTGTGCACTCGCGTGCAACATGGCGCTCAACTACCGCTTGGACCAGTTTACTTACCTTTCAAACCAGGCGTTCTCCTGCATACTCGCATCCAGGAAACCGGTGCTTCATCGCTTCATCTGCAGACTCATCTCCTGACATCCAGTGATCTTGATCCCGACGCCGCAGCACTGCACTCTGCATCCACGAACTCGGACCCTGTGAAGAATAAAGAAAGACAAGGTTAGAACATCCGTCCTAGGGCAGTGCCGCATTTGAACCCTGTGCGCCCCCTAGCTAACAACTTACCAGCTACTGTACCGCTGCAGCTTCGTTCCTCATTCCCTCCGGCTGCCGCCTCGAGCTCCCCAGCTTCTGCCGGGCCGGCAACATCACCTCCAAGGGAATAAAGCAAAAGAGCAAACATCAAAAGTGGAACGGACAGCAAGACCAGAAACTTTACAATACAACAAAAACAGACGAGGAAAGACATAGGCAAACAGGAACACTTACCTGAAGTATAGTGGCTTAGTCTCAGCAGGACTGGACTACCACATGCAAGGGACCAGTGAAGGAACTCGGTCCAGATCATACAAGCGCCCCTGCCAGAATCAGGACGGAGTGGTCACCAAAACTAATCAACAGGAGCAGTCCCGAGCAGCATCACCTATAACCACCAGTCACCACATAAGCGCAGAGGGTGAAGTCAGACCCGAGCGACCTTACCCCCGGGAGGGCTTCAACCATGCCTCAATGCCTCAGCAGAGACCAGGTGAGCAGAACAGCTAGAGGTCAGAAGGGGTATCATCAACAGAAGCATGTATACATTTTTGTCAGTTCGTGGGATGTTCGTCTGCAACAATGACCCCATTAGTTGTGGAAATGCAGAGCTGTTCCAAGAAAATGGCATTTTGTTGTCGCCATTGGTAATGCCGTTTTCTTTGCTCATCTACAAGATGTGCTGAAGTTTACTGTAATAATCAAATAAAAACCAAAAAAAAGTGTTTCTCTAGAAGCATCTACAAAAAAACCAAATGAAAGCTCTTTCAGAGGTGCACCTTACTCCCCCCTACCCTGGTTGCAATGTATTCCGCCACGGCCACATGCAGCACGAAAGCCACATCCAGGGTTTTTCAGGATGGCAGTAATGGAAATGGGACTGTGGCGGCAGAGGGATTGTGCAATCATGTTTCTGGGTGTGGTGTGTATGCAGAGGACTGTTGTACAGAACTGATACATGGGGAGATCTTCAATGTTATTGGTGGATGTGTGTGGAACTTTTTAACAGTACACAATGACGACGTGCTGGAAAGAAGACTGTAGAAAGGGAAGAAGGAATGTTTCTGCTTTATTGGTGCATGGCCCTCGCTGTCCTTTGGGAAACGCACGTGCACATACTCCTGTTGTCAGCTTGCTACCCATGACATTGGGACAGTGGGGACTAGCACACTTGCGGGTGTGGGTCACAGGAAGGGCCGTTCTTAATTTTCAACAATAATGTGCGCACTGAGCTGGACTGACATGGTTGCAATTACTTGCAAACGCAATGTAGCACAGCCCATTTGGTTGAACATCCTTTACACGCCAAACCTACGTGGCTTGCTCCTGTGTTCTGAAAAGCTGCAAACAGATTGTAGAGCAGCTCTGGGGTGTGGCCTATTGTAGTGCTGCTGTGGAGAACTTGCACCCGGAAAACAGGCCTACACTGTTCAAAAATCTACATGGATGTACACCAGCCCATTGTGGTGTGTTTGTAAGCGTGTACTTTCCGAAAACACTCCCTACGTTCCTCAACACTGTCCTTTACCGCTGTCCATGGGTCCGGATCGTGTCACCGAAATAAGGGCCCACTGCACGTGGGTGGCGTCGCATGGTGACGTCGCCACTGTTCTCCTTACGAACTGCTGTCCGCAGGACGCGTTTTGGGCAGAATACGTTGTGCGCATGTGCTTACCGTTGCCACTTGTGTACTGAATAATAGGGCGCCAGACGTGTGCCAAGCATTTTGGCAGACGCTGGCAGTTTATAGGGTATAGCAGGTTGGATGTTAATCTGTATATGTACCTGTAGGCCGTGGTCGGCGCTGCAACCTAATTAACATTTGTTCACATATGCTGCACAGTGGCAGTGTTACCAGGACACAGAGGAACAGATACACATGCGTGTACTTGCACAACGACCAAATGTCCCCTCCCACACATAATCGTAGGTGGAGGACAAGGTGCAGACATGCGGAGTGTGCTGGCGTCGTACGGATGTCTCCATTTTCATGGTGATAGGCTGGGCAACTGTGGTGTCTGCAGGACACCTACCTTTTCCTTAATTGCCGTCATTCCAACGAGGATTGTGTGCCGCTGAGTGAGAACGGCATTCCAACAAAAAAACAATATCCCATATACACTCAGCAACCTTTCACTTATTAACATTTACTTGTACACATTCATACACAGCATTAGGAAAGGGAAGGGGTAGCATAAGTGGATACTTATTGTGGGGAATTGGGGATTTCCTCAAGTTAGTTGTGAGGGGAAGAAGACATTCGGGTATCACCTTAACGTCTCCCTTTACTTTAATTTATTACATTTATACCGCGCTCAATGGACCCATAGGCATGATGGTGCAACTTAACAGTCACACAAAATATAAAACATGAAGGGAAGGGAAAACTACAAAGAAGCAGTGCAATCACCAAAAACAATGAGGTGTCCAACTTGCAAACGTGTAGATTACCAGGAAGAGGATCAATTATTCAAAAAGTGAGCTCTTCACCAGGATAAATCAAAGTACCAGTTTACAGTTGGTGCTTCCCAAGGGAGGGGATTTGCATGCTTGGAGGAAAAGGAGTAAGGTGCTAAACCCACGGCCCACTAAAACACAGTTGCAGGCATGTTTAGAGCACCATTCGCTCAAATCTATCCTGCGTAGGATCTTAAGGTCAGACATTCTGACCACACGAGGGCCTGTCCTTTGTGGTAACCAAGCAACCACCTTGTTTCGCAGTGAATTTCTGGACTGTTTCCCATCCAGTTTAGTGACATTAGTAATCACAAAATTCCTTTGATCCATGACGAAGGTTTTGGTAATATATTTGCGATATTGGGCATTTGTGATTTCCTTGCATACAGACTGCCCGGAGTCACGTGATTTTTGTTGCTGTTTACCCCTGCGCTCATTTTGGCCAAAGGTTGGCGTGATTTATGGCCCACCAAATGGGCGACCTTCCGTGATGGTTCATCCACCGGATTAGGAGCAATCATAACAGCCTTCATCTGCAATGGTAAAATTGTAGGGGGAAATGCCATAGTCAGTTTGGCAACACTGATGGACACCATAAAGGTTGTGAAAGGTTTGAGTGAATTTTTCAGTTCCTTTAGGTTCTGATTCGGTTTCAGTAGACATTTGTAAATGTGGCAAAGGTGGAGTGGGCAAAATTGGGCCCACATACGCCACCCATCCCTGGAAATCCTCCATATTACAGCAGGCTGCCAGGTCGTGCAGCATCTGAGCCTTAAGATGGCTCCACGTGGCTGATGTTTTGGGGTCCACCAACCTGTGCCTGTACTTACTAGCCTTGATTGGCTCGCTGTCGTGCTCTCCTCTCCTCCGCCTCTACAGTTCGCGTACAGTTCGAGTAAAGGACCCTAAGCACGGCAGAAACCACGTCAGGCTGCACCGCCTAACACGGCCACCACCGACACTGCTGCCTCTGTCAGGTGGACTCCCATCACACGGATTTGAGGGGATGGCGCCCTTTGCCATGGGGAAGGGGTAGACGTGCAGGTCTGCTAGTGCTGTTTCATTTGGTCAGTAATGCACTCTTGAACGCAACCTTTCATGCGGCACAATTATTCACCAATTTTTACACTTTGGCTTCCACCCTGTCCTTTTTGCTATGGACAGTTTCTTTCCTTTGACATGGCCGTATGCTGTTGTGGAAGGGTTGCCGCTTGTGCTGCCTTGCTTTCCTTTCCAATATGTTATCTCACAGAAAAGAAAATGTGTCTGCATAGGGGGTATGTTTTCAAAGGTTTGTGTACTGGTTGCCAGTAGTGTAATAGTATTTATAGGACAGTGGCCATGGTGTGTGGTAGTTGGATTGTGTTCAGAATGGTGATACCTAAGACTCTAGGCGTTTTGGGTTGTAGTTAGTGGTCAGATGTTTGCTTGTATGGGTGTGTTATGTTGCGGTGGTCGTTACTCCAATCATTGCATACTTATTATTTGCTTTGTTGAGGCTGTATGCAGTGTTCTGGCCAGGCCATGCACCTAAGACTGTAGGCCCTGGCCACAACCAATGTAGCATAAGACACCCAAGCAAGCAAACATTTTGGGTTGTGGTCAGGTGTTTGCGTGCATGGGTGTGTTATGTTGGGGTATTTGTGACTCCAATCATTGTATACTTACTGTTTGCTTTGTTGAGGCTGTATGCAGTTTTTTCATGGTATGGGAAATTGGAGCAGACGTCTGGCCTACCGACGGAGTTGCATTTTTTCTCCAGCATGGGGTCTGGCATGGATTCACATGCTCATGAATATTCCCTGTCAGGCTGGGAATCCTCGGTAAAGAAAAAACCAGTATCAGTTTTGTTTCTGATCTGTCTTTCGTAGTAGTAACCAATCACTGATCTCTGCGTCATACTGACCACAGCCAATGACTGCCCTCTACCTAAGCCCCGCCTCTGGCAGCCATCTTCAGATTTTTACCGCACGTTCAAGTGTTGGGATCCTCGTGCTATTGCTCTCGAGCGTTAGTGCTATTTTTTCATGTTTTTTCTCAAAAACTTCGTTTTTTCGGTCAAAAAGAGCCTCAAGCTCCACCGACTCTTCATCCGATCAACGGGGACCCGTGTCGGATTCGTCTACGCCCCTCAAGGGTGAAGATTTCGTCGAGCTACGCTTTTGGAGGACTCCAGAAGTTTCTCAGGCCCATCTCGGACATGGCCCAGGAGAAGGGAAGCTCGACGCCCGGAAAACTGTTCAGGGTCTGCCCTGGATGCCAGCTGCAGAATGTCTTTAAGGAGGACGAACATTCCTTTTGTCTTTACTGCCTACATGAGGACAAGACGCACGTGGAGAAGGACTGTGCGTTTTGCGGCAACATGTCGGAGCGGACCATGAAGGACCGCCATCAACGTCTCGCCAACTGGCTGGAAGGGAAGAGCCCGTCAGGCGAGAAGAAAAGGAAGAAATCCGAGCGGTCTTCTAAGACCTTTTGAGGACGCCCCGGCGATGGGGGTCCAACACAAGGCCAAGCACCGCGAGTCCGCTGGCACCGGGAGCGCCGAACGGTCGGGCTCTACGGGCGCCAGGCAGGGCGCAACCTCCCCGGCACCATCAACCACGAGCCAACGCTCTGGTTCGGGTAAGAGGAAGGCCGAGCACCCGGCGAAGCTCCTGGAGAGGCCCCGGTCGAGCTCGAAGGCCCCATCGGAGGGGGAGCGAGGCAGTGTCCCCCCCCTCCCCCCAAGGAGAAGGCGGTGAGCGCACCTAGGGTGGTGGTGAAAGCCTTAATCCATCCGGCCAAGGCCTCTATCGAGACAGTCGCGGCGGCCCTGGCTCAGCCTGTGGAGACTACACCAGTGGTGGCGACCTTGGGGCTCCGAGTCTCCCTGCCACCGCGGAGGGAGTCCTCTTTTATGCCCATCGACAGGACCCCCGTGAAACCTCCGGCGCAGAAGAAAAAGGGGGGGCAGGAGGTCGTCGTGGATTCGGCCTCAACCTCTGAGGAAGAGCTGATCGAGGTCTTAAGCCACGGCGTTGGCGTGGAAGAAGACCAGCCCGTCGGGAGGGATCCCGACGCAGGAGACGACGATATCGTCGAGGGTGCCGACGGGGCCCCTGACCGCCCGTCGGACTCCCCTCAACCAGCGCCGCAAGACAACTCGGCGGCCATTTTGTTGGCTATACAGTCCTTATGCTCGGAGATAAGGACGAGACTGCCGTTACCACCAGCGGAGGAACCACTCCTGTCGGGGGACCCGGAGCCAGGCCCTTCTGGGAGCCCCCCCTAAGAGAAGAAGGATTCACCCTCCACCTCCTTTTCAGCCGTCGCGCCCTGTTCAGCCCTCCTCCCCGTCCACGGCTCGTGGGGATGATACGGGGACTGACATGGCCGCGACGGGTACGGACGACGAGGTTTACGATGAGGATCTGCCGCCGTCACCTCCCATCCGGGCTTCCCCGCCCGACGAGATTGGATCGTTTCACTCCATGATCGCCAGGGCATCCGAGCTCTTCCAGCTCTGCCCGGAGGAAAAGAAGAAGGAAGGTTTCCTTTATCAACGGCGCGAGGCCAAGAGGAAGACGGTCCTCTCCGTGCCTCTACTGGACGATATTTGGGATGAGGGCCTCGCCCTCCTCAAGAACCCATCCACAACGCCGGCTAGAAGGGATCGATACGAGAAGAAGTACCGGGTCCCGGACGCGGCCCCCTTGTGCCTCCGGGCACAGCCGACCCCGGACTCCGTCGTCTCCGTGGCGGCCAGGAAGAAAGCGGGGGGGGGTGCGGCCTCCACGTAGACTTCCAAGAAATTGGATACGATGGGGCGCAGGGTCATCTCGCAGCAACAACGATTAAGGCGGCCAACGCCTTGGCTATCGTAGCCCGCTACGACAGGGGGCTGTGGTACAAATTGGCCCCCCTGCTGGACTTCCTACCGGACGACAAGAGGGCGGATGCCGTAGAGATCTTGCAGGAAGGTGAGGTGGCGTCGGACCACGCCATTACGATTGCGACGGACATCGCCGACACTGGATTTCGCCAGTTGGGCAACGGCGTGTGCCTTAGGCGGCGTGGATGGCTCAAGGCTACTGACTTCCGTCAGGACGTGCAGACCAGAGTCTTGGACATGCCGTTCGATGGAAACAACCTGTTTGGGAAAACAGTGGACTATTCCCTTCAAGCCATCAAAGCAGACACGGAGACGGCCCAAGCTCTCGGGGTTCTCCAGCAACGGCGGCCGCCCTTTCGGAGCGGCGGAGGCAAGGGCGCCTCCAAAGGTTCCGGTGGCGGGTTTTCCACCTACCGTCAAGCGGCCCGTTCGTCGTCGCAGGAAGCTTACAGGGGACGCGGCAAGTCAGGCGGACCCCGCCGTCGTCGCCAAGGAGGTCAAGGCGGCAAAGCCTCGTCGAAGCAGGACTGAACCGGCCGTGGGGTCGGGCCCCCACCGAAGCACCCCGGTGGGAGGCCGGCTGGCGAGCTTCGTCAGCGTGTGGGAGTCCATCTCCACCGACCGTTGGGTGCTGGACGCCCTAGCCCAGGGCCACGCGCTCGAGTTTCAAAGAAGGTGCCCGCGCGTCCCCCCTGTGGCCAGGAAAGAACTTCACGTCCCTCAACTTCTCTTAGAGGTAAAGGCGATGCTCAGGAAGGGCGCCATCGAACTCGTCCCAAAGAGGCTTTGGGGCTCCGGAGTTTACTCAAGATACTTCCTCGTGAAGAAGAAGACGGGAGGATGGCGTCCCATCCTGGACCTACGACGACTGAACAAATTCATCAAGGCACAGAAGTTCCGAATGGTCACCCTCCAACACGTCCTGGGTCAGCTGGAGGAGGGCGATTTCCTGTCGTCGTTGGATTTGGAGGATGCCTACTTCCATATTCCCATCCTAAAGGGACACCAAAAGTTTCTCAGGTTCGTGGTCCAAGAGCGCCACTATCAGTTCAGAGCCCTTCCCTTCGGACTAAGTTCGGCACCCAGGGTGTTCACCAAGTGCCTCGCACCGGTGGCGGCGCAGCTGCGCCGAGAGGGGATCCACGTCTACCCCTACCTGGACGACTGGCTCATCCGAGCCAAGTCGAGGGAGCTCGCCGTGGAGCACACGGCAAGGACCGTCTAACTTCTCACAGACCTGGGATTCTCCGTAAACTACACCAAGTCCCACCTGGTGCCCGCGCAAGACGCACTGTTTCTGGGAGCGAAGCTCGACAGTGTCCCTTCTGGCCTCCCCGTCGGAGGAAAGGACGAGGGCCATTCTGGGCAAGGTGCAGCGGATGCTGGTTGCGGACACGGCCAAAGTGAGGTCCATCAAGTCCCTCCTCGGAATGATGTCTTCTTGCATCTACCTCATCCCCCTGTGCAGGCTCCGGATGCGCCCGTTGCAGGAGTTCCTGGACGCGCACTGGATTCAGACGGGCAGCTTCGAGGAGAGGATCACACTCGACGAGAGTTTCCGACGAGCGATCCGGTGGTGGGGCACCCGCGTGCCTCTGACGGCGGGCATGGACTTCCAGACCCCCGGCCACCTGGAGACAGTGACCACGGATGCCTCCCTGGAAGGGTGGGGAGCACACACCGAAAATCTGCACGCGAGAGGCCTTTGGCTCCGACGGAGAAGTCCCTCCATATCAACGTCCTGGAACTCCGTGCAGTATTTTGGGCCCTCAGGTCCTTCCTTCCGTCCCTCAAGGGCAAGGTGATGAGGATCTTCACCGACAACACCACCACCATGTTCTACATCAGGAAACAGGGCGGAACCAGGTCCCCAGCCCTGTCCAGGGAGGCCCAGGACCTGTGGCATTGGGCCATCGCCCAAGGGATGTTTCTGGTGCCGTTTCATCTGGCAGGGATAAAAAACACCATCGCCGACTCACTCAGCAGGGAGCTGCGCTAGTGCCACGAGTGGGATCTACGACAGGATCTAGTGGACCGCCTCTTCCCACGGTGGGGCACACCCCAGATCGATCTGTTCGCGACGGCGACGAACTCCAAGTGCCGGAGGTTCGCCAGCAGGTTTCCCCAGCCGAGGAGCATGGGCGATGCTTTCTCGTTCCCCTGGGAGGGCTTGTTCCTATACGCGTCCCTCCATTGCCATTGCTGATCCGGCTCATCAACAAGGTCAAGAGGTCCCGGTGCAGGATGATCCTCGTTGCACCTGCGTGGCCGAGGCAGATATGGTTCCCGGACCTTCTGGATTTGTCAGCGTCCCCGTCAATTAAACTGCCAGTGGACGCAGATCTGCTCTCCAGGGAAGGAGGCGCCATCCTCCATCACGACCCGAAGTCGCTGAACTTGCAGGCCTGGCTCCTGCAGCGTTAGAGTTTGGAGGATACAACATACCGGCCGACTGCAGAGAGGTTCTTGCAAAGGCCAGGGCGTCCTCGACTCTTAAATGCTACAGACACAAATGGAAGAGGTTCTGTCTGGTGCCACGCACAGAAGATTAACCCTCTGCGGATTACAGCTCCCCAAGTACTGCCGTACCTACTGACGCTGGCCAAAGCTGGACTGGCGCACGCATCCATCAAGATTCCTCTTGCGGCGATCTCCCGATAAACCAGAACTACGGGGCGGACGTCCTTTTGGTCTCATCGTCCGGTGAAAGAGTTCATGAAGGAACTGTTCAGATCGTTCCCGCCGGTGAAGTCTCCGGCCCCGGCATGGGAGCTCAACGTGGTGCTGACCAAGCTCATGGGACCTCCGTTCGAGCCTCTGCACTCTGCCCCGTTGAAGTTCTTGTCGTGGAAAACAGCGTTTCTTGTGGCCATCACCTCCGCACGACGGGTGGAAGAGATCAGGCCCTTTCCTGCAAGGCCCCGTACTTGACTTTTCACGACACGAGGGTAGTGCTCAGGACGCACCCCTCCTTCATGCCCAAGGTGCCGTCGGACTTCCACCTCAACGAACCCTTGGTGTTGCCTGTTTTCTTCCCGTCGCCTTCGTCGCCGGCTGAAAGGACTTTGCACTCGCTAGATGTGGCTAGAACGGTTCTACGTGGACCGCACGAAGAGTTTTCGGAAGACGTCACAACTTTTTGTGAACTTGGGACCTGTCAATCAGGGGAAGGCTCTCTCAAAGGCTTCCATTTCCAGATGGCTCTCCGGCTGTATCGTGTACTGTCATCGGTTGGCAAACCGACCGCTGCCCGGCCGTCCGAGAGCCCATTCCACCAGAGCGATCGCAGCTACCACGGCGTTCCTATCTGGTGTGCCCTTGCTGGACATCTGCAGGGCTGCTACGTGGAGGTCGACGCACACCTTCACGAAATTCTACTGCGTCGATCGGGATTCCAGGGAGGAGTCCAGGGTCGGCCAAGCAGTGCTGCGCAACCTGTTCGCCTAAGGTGAGCCTGGTGAGGAGGTAAGATTTGCTTAATGTTGAGTTTGATGTAATGCTTAATGTTGAGCCTTTGCCACCTCCCGTGGTTGTGCATGTGTGTACTGCTATGTATTCTTTATTCATGAGCATGTGAATCCATGCCAGACCCCATGCTGGAGAAGGAACAAGTTACTTACCTGTAACTGTTGTTCTCCAGCATGGGTCTGGCATGGATTCACATGCGAACCCTCCCGCCTACCCCTCTGCGGCTCTTCACTTGGTCATACTGCCACTTCACGTGCTACCAAATCTGAAGATGGCTGCCAGAGGCGGGGCTTAGGTAGAGGGCAGTCATTGGCTGTGGTCAGTATGACGCAGAGATCAGTGATTGGTTACTACTACGAAAGACAGATCAGAAACGAAACTGATACTGTTTTTTTCTTTACCGAGGATTCCCAGCCTGACGGGGAATATTCATGAGCATGTGAATCCATGCCAGACCCATGCTGGAGAACAACAGTTACAGGTAAGTAACTTGTTTCTTCTAGCACCTGTCCATGAGGAATTACCAGGTAATTCCGACATTGCCGGACCCGGTAATTCCTGCATCGTCAATGACTGTGCCGGGGCATCAGACATGCTGCGCTTGCGGGTGCCGCTCTGCCCACCAGGCCAGACCTGGCGGGCTGACAGGTGCCCGCGAGCACAGCTCGTAGTATGGCGTTCCGGGAACTACGGTACCGGCATGCTTACCGGTACCGTAGTTCCCGGACCTCCATGCTTATAATGAGCAAAACAAAGGGGGGGGTCTGGGAGTCACTCTACCAGCACGAACACAGCCCATTGACCTGTTCTTGGGTGGATGGCCGCTGGGAGAGTCTCAACCAAGTCTTTAGCTCACTGTCCCTTTCACAGAGAAGAAATATCCCTGCATATCAGTCTGTCCTGCCCAGGGGCAGTCCAGCACTGAAATGCTAGGCAATTCTCCTCTAAACAAGAGTACCAACAGCAACCCCAGACACGTGTTTCGGCCTGGTCGGGCCTCATCAGTGAGGTGGAGCTGTGCCTCTCTAAGATCAGTGAGCAAGGGGTCCACGTCTGGATTCCCCTGGTAACTTAGGGTGAGACCCAAAGTTACTTAATATGCAAAACAAGGGGGGTTCTGGGAATCCCTCTACCAGCACGCACATAGCCCATTGACCGGTTCTTGGGTGGATGGCCCCTGGGAGAGTCTCCACCAAGTCTTTAGCTCCCTGTCCCTTTCAAGGTAATTGATGTTTGTGATATCATCTTTGATGTCATGGGTATTTATTGTTAGCAGTGCAGGGTGGCGGCTCCAGTTATGGTTGCTCAGCTTAACATAACTGGCGGATTTCTGGGTTTTTTCGGTTTTACTTGTAACCAGAACGTCCCTTTTAACAACGTTTTTTCACTGAATTTGATAGGTTTATAGTAGCGCAACTTAACCATAACATCCCTTTAACAACGTTTTTTCACTGATTATATATATATATATATGTAGATATATATAAGTACATATGCACATGTATGAGGTTGAAATGACCAACTAAATGTCATACTGCTAAGAGGAGACTTTATGCCTGAAATTCCTCAAGGTGGTTAATACTAGTGGAGGTATATAACACATGTTCATCAAAATCAACTCTCGGCCCATATCTGTGACAGTAAAGCGATCCAAAAGATGTCACAGCAAAGGTTTCAAATCAAGCAGTATGATGCATTCCTCAGTTGTTACCGTTACACTGCTCAAAGGCAAAAATTCACACATAAATCATTCATATTCACCAACACCGTGGCATTAGAAAAATCTATACCACAAAGTGAAAAACAGTGCTTACAGTCGAAGCATTGCAGCTGTAGCCCTATTAATCATTGAAACAAATGTTTTACTTCCAAACCTAGAAGTTAAAACAGAGCAGCCATGCAACATCTCGTAGTTCAAAGAAAAGTTGCATGCATATAAAATTCACCACTCAGCAAAGGTAACACAATTCTCCCTCAGGGAACGACAGCCAAGCCTGCCACCCCAAAGAAACTGCCATTTGCCAAGCACGCAGCAAATCATATAAAAAAAAAGCAGAAAAGAAAAAGCTGCAGATCATTCATGGGAGTCTGACCATGGTTTATAAGTACCTGACAGAAAAAATATACATACAGTTGCAGTGCCTCAGTGAAGCTTGCCGATGCAAAGTGCTTTTATCCCAGCAAAATAAATACTTGGTGCGTTTAACTTATGTCTCATCTACGCTTCACAAAACAGGTGCAGAAACGAATCCATTTCCTCACCCAGCATGACTGGCAGTGACCTGGAGGCAGCAGGGGTCCTGCAGGAGATGTTCCTTTGCGGTTGGCGCACTTGAAAGCCGAGTCGCTCGCAAAATCAAGCAAGCAAACGCTTATCACACTCCATCATACAAAGCAATGACATCACACATCTAGATGTCTAACGGTATTTTCTTTAAGGTTTATGTAGGGTGTCAAGAACTCCGAATGGCGAGCTGATTTCATTGCCTGCTGACTCCCCTGCGTTTACAAGTACATCATCATTGGGAGCTGAGCTTCGGAGAGGGTCGGCAACTCAACCACCACAACTGCCACTACTCTCCTGCCCCTGGAAACTCCTTGGTCTCCACGGTGCAGCAATGACCACGAGTCTCCAGGGCACAAAGGCCCAAACAAAAACTGAGCTTCCGAGCTGCTGACAAACTCAACGGCATGCCAAAATGCTCCACTGATGGGTGAGCACCTCCATCTGTCACAGCTCAGGAATGGTAAATGGAAAACCTACTGCTTGCACATTGAACCCAGCAAACCGACAATTGCAGATCCCATTTCTTCTCCATTAAAAAAAAAGGACCAAGCTCCCCAAAAAGACCAAGCCCCTCTAGATGGGGATAGCACCCCTGTGCCAACTTTCAGCCAACCCCATTTTGGGCTCTTTCCATAGTCTGTTGTGCCTTCATCACATGATTACATATTCACCTACAACAATCCTAATGTATTACGAGTTCCATCTGGTCGGGGACCTCTTAACCACGGGCGTGATGCACATGTCCCTTACAAGAATTCTTCACATTATGTGGGTGGAGTGAAACAAACAAGTTTCCTTTGAACCAGTGATAAACATCTTATCCACCAAGACTTGCTGCCGTCCCTGGCAGGTCTCGTTTCTTGCTAATCTATTACGATTACCATTTCAGCTCACATGGCCTATTGACCACATCCTGGTGATTTCCCTGAGAACCTAATTGAAACCAATAAAACATTTGCCACCTATGCCCTTAAGCACCTCTTGCACCAGGTTTATTACTTGGCCCCAGGTCGACCCTGCCATGTGGCCGGACTTCGCTGGTCACTGAATAACAAACTCCCATGTTCTCAGGAAGATTACATCTCTTATCCTCAACAGCATCAAGTTGTAAATCTATGAACCACTAGCACTTCATTCGGTCCTGGCCGCAACCGACCATTGGATATTATCGTAGCTGGCCAAATGCAGTTAGCCACCTTTCCCCATCCTTTGACCTCAGTCAACCAACTTCATAGGTTGCACAGTTTCTCGCCAACCCAGGTTTCTGCGACCTACACAAACCCCGGCTATGAGGGACCTGCAGTATACAACCTTCCTATGTATTCATGTATACTCCTTCCCAACTGTCCCAAAAACTCTGAAACCCCCCCATGTGTATATATGTCTGTGCGCGTGTGTTCAAGACTATCGCGTCCCTTCACAGTGTTTTCCCCATCCGCAAATATCTTTTCTCGCTTCTGCATATAAAGCTCCTCGCTTCCCATCTTCAGATACTACATTGCACACCACACAACGACATTGTGTTCACACTGTATCTGCATACTTGTAGTTATGTTGCTACATGTATGCACATCTATAATGTATCAACTATACACAAAATACCCTAATACTAACACTCGTCCCATTCTCATTAACTATGCTAGATACATCCCAGTTTGCAACAATGCGCGAACACTGCATCTACCCCAGCCACCAATAAGGCATGTGCAACGCAAAGCCTTCTTTGCAATTGAAACCGTTATTGGCTCTCCCAACAAGGGCTCCTGTCCAACCCTACCTGCGCCCCCCGCAGCAGGTAAACCTGCACCTTTGTTACTTTTTCCAGTACATTTATGCCTGGATCTACATCAGACCACCAGCTTGTCGCCATCTGTAATGAAGTGACTCCTGGAGGCAGCAGGTACGTTTTCACAAGGTTCCTTTATTGAGATTCAGGTTACACAAGGTCTGGATGGGCAGGTACATATCATGGTAATAGGGTACAGGACAGGTGCCCACTGGCTCCCACCACCCAGGCTCACATCTCCAATTGCCTGGGTGCCGAACCCCTTTCGCATAAATACATTCTCAGCACGCTCACCATTCTTCCAGTGACATCACTCACTCAGGCATCCAGGAGGAAAAGACACTGCATTGTTCTTCTGCATTATTCTCTCTGTGTATGGGTCCCAGACCTGTGGTCCCCTTCCTTGGGAACTTGGCAGCCCTGGTGTACTAGCCTCCCAGGTAACACCACGAAGATTACACTGGATGCAAGCTTTCAGTCGGTGCGGGTCCCAGACCTGTTATGTGGTTTCTCTGTCTTTCCGTGCCCCCCCCACCTCTGTTCAGATCTTTACACCCTCTTCAAGTGCTTACCGGTGCCTCTTGGTTGTCTGCGAGCTTCAGCTCCCCTTCCTGTGTCTTCCATTCATTCTAGGCACTACAGCAATACTACAGCGGTTCCCTGCTGCTCTCTGGCATCTTTCGATCGTTCCAGGGACTGCAGCGACTCCGCAGTGGCTCCCTGCTGTTGGGCTGCACAGGCCAAGCGGCTCCCTCACTCCAGCCTTCTTGCCCGGCTGGTTGCTCTGCCTCCTGTCTCCCGCTCCAGCCTGACACGGTGGACCTTCCGGGGACGCTTTTGCAGATGGGTATATCTCCCGCCCTCTGCTGATGCTTCGTTCTTCATGCAAGATCGAAGTCTCTCTCATTGGTGAGTCCTCCTTCTCTTTTTATATCTCTATAGTTAGAGTTGGCTGTTCAACATTTGTCTGATCTGCTCACCCTGGTTCCGCTGGGTGATCCTTAGCACTCCACGCCTCTTCTTCGTCTCAGTACAATTATGTTCACACTGTACTGGGTTAAAGATGTTCTTCAACGTTGCGGTTCTGCAGTGGGTCTCACATGGGTGGTCTCTTCCTCGTCTCAGTACAAGGTAGCAGGATGGAATGGTCTACCCTACATAGACCTATTGAGGTGTGTGGGAATATGTTTCAGGGTGAGGGAGGTTATAATGGGCGAGTTGATACTGTGTTCGCCCTAAGTTGTCTTCCTTTGTCTCAGAAGGGTTCCCTCTTCACCCATGTGATCCTCCCACGATACTCCACCCCCATGGGGACTATTGGACTGTGGCCGCACCACCCTGACCTCAGGGGAAGGGTCCACCCCTCCAATGGGAGAAGGGACGGCATCTAAGGATTTGTCACAGTATATGTATACATAATCACCCTCATGGGCACCAACAACTCTTGTTCAGGCCAGGTGCAGAGCAGCGATCAACCTGGTGGGTGAAGGATTCAGGAGCCATAGGTAAATGTATTTTATTTAAAACTTGTTGTAACCGTGCATTCTTTAGGTGCACTGAAAACCTTTCAGTAACCATATTGATGTTTACATGAAGCTAATCCCTAAGCATAATACAAAATGTTGATCAAAATAGAAGAGAAAAAGTGCATCTCCCTTCAAAATCATCTGCATATGACCTTAGATTGTGTTCAACTGTTCCTTTAACAAAACAAAATACTAAGCGTACTTCGAGACAGGACAGGACAAATTACACAAAGTCATAAACTATTACATTAATATAAGCCTATAGAGGCCGCTCATATCCCAGTGATATTAATGCATGTATCCAAACAATATCTATGTGACGAGCAATGAAACCCCTAAAAGCCATGAGTAGATCCTAATAATTTTCCTTACCCATACGGTTCGTTGAACGGTGCCCATATTTCCAAACATAAATCTTCTTTTTGCTGCTTCTTATACATCACTTTTTCACAGATGGTTTGAAAGTCAGTTACCTAGTATTCACTTTGTGGTTTCGTCCTGGTTTTCCGAACTTTCAAAATTGCTCTGAGGTTATGTCTATGAGAAGGGTACCTCTTACATTCTCGGTTTCTTCAATGCCTCCTGTGAAACAGGTCTTATTTAAGTTAATTTATGAATGCCATCTTTTTGTGCAACTAAATAAAGGACATCTAGAAAGACCAGTTAGTACAGTTAAAGAACTGCATTAACTGTTGTACTATTAGTCCTTAGTCAACCCACCGCTAGATGAAACATCCACCAGTTATTTGGTCTGTCCTTTTGGTAAGGATTGAGAGAAAAGAAACTTGGTAGATGGAGCTAGTGGGGCCAACAGCCTGGTGTATGGTGGCGGGTTCTCCTTTTTTTCCCGCAAAAAATATTTTAGTATCTTTCCTGCAGACAGGACATCTCACGTGTCTCTGGGAAGACTACCGATAACTCAATAAGCAGGTTTATTGATCTACATTGCATAAACAATTCTGCAGTACTGACGTAGTGCACATTGTTTGTCTTGTTGAGTAAGAAGTTTCATTACATTATGGAGTCCTGGCACTGTGCCTCCCCTAACGTTGATATGAAATGTTGTATTGCAGCGGTCATTTCTGCATTCATGGTCTTAATGCGAGTAGCAGGATCCATTGGAAATCTGAAAATTTAATTGCTAATAACTTTTGACTTGCATGACAGATTTGGCTGATATTTTGCAAACAAAACGTTTGTCAAGGACTACCCTCTCCCTACACCCCCAACCTCCTCCACCCCAACCCCACCCAGACTAAACATTTTGGCAAACATTTAAAAAAAAATGAAAGTTATTAAAATAAAGAAATGCTGTTCATTTTCAAATAGAGTAAGTCCAAATGTCTGCGAAGGGCAAAAGCTGCTGGACAGAATTGGACCAAATAAGGAACTGGAACACAAAGAATGAACTTCCTAGAGGGGTCTGGGGTTGTTCTATCCAGTAGTTTATTAAAATATTTGACAGGGAAGGGGGGCTTCTCCTCAAATTATAGCTACATTTTTTCCATGGTGCTTTGCAGCAGAGAGTCATAGCATGAAAATCGATGAATAGCTTTGGACCAAGTAAGAAACAACTTGGGCATAAAGTGTTGATATAATTTTCTTGATTGGTTTGGGGTAACACCATCCAGTAGTTTCTAAACTATTTGACTGAGAAGGGGGTACCCCATGCGCCTTAAAACCGTTATATCGGCCTTGGTGCTTTGCAGTACAGAGGCTGAGTGAGGCTAATACTTTGACTTGCTGGATGGATTTGGATGATTGTTTTCCAAACAAAAAGGTCGTCAAGGCCCCCCATACCTCCACACCAAAACTGGAATTGTTGGGAATAATTTGTTAAAAAATGAAAATGTTACTAAGAAACCATAAAAATGCAGTTTTCAGCCTACTCCCATTCATTTTCCCATAGAGAAAAGGTGCTGTTTTTGAACAGCCGTAGCACGAAAACCTCTGGTTGGATTTGGACCAACCTTTGGAATGAAATCCCCCCACGATCCTACAGAGTCTAATAGCGTTCTCGAAATCAGAAAGACTCAAAACTCTTCTGTCTATGTAGTCACTCGTAGGGAAACACCCGATTGTTTGGAATGATGCCGGTTCAATAGCCTGGCTGTAGGAGCTATAGAAATACCAATAGCAATCACATCAGGCTAGAGGTCGGGAGTGGAAAAGAAGACCCCATTTGAAATTGTGGATTTGGGGATGGGGTTTGGGAGCCAGTTGCAGGTAGAAATGTTTCATTTTTATCAGGGGAAGTTTATCGGGGCAGGGCCGCTGAATCTCACAAGAGGAGACAACAGCAACGCTGCAAGATGCGCTCAGAAGGAAATGTGTGCTAAAACGAAGCGATTTGCGATGGGTGGGTAATAGGGAGAAGGTTAGGGAGGGAAAAAGCAATTGAGTAGAGTCAGGGGACCTGGAAAAAAGAAGGTGGACACTTATTGAATGCTGTGAGAATGTGTGTTTTAATTCTGAGCAATTTGTCCCGTTATCACATGCTTCAGCGAACCACCGCTTTACCGCAGGCATTTCGGTTATTGGAAATGATTACTGTGAAATTATCTCGGGAATAAGGAGTTAAAAATAAAAAAAAAGGTTTAACATCTGCAGTGCCTACATCTACTGGCTAGCAGGCAATGGGTGTTTGGTAACAAATTAATTGTGTGACCTTACTAGTGGACTATGGCTAGTGGGCAACAAAACAAAGATATTAGTGCAACATGTACAGAGGACACGACCCAAGGCCATAGCTAGTGAGACCTCAAACTATGCAAAATGTTCAGCCGTGGCCACTGACCATGGCTAGTGGGCCCAAAAGAAAACTATTGCTACAACATGTACAGTGGTCATGGACAAACATGGTACTCGCTGAACCTAGCTGAAGTGCCATTTGGGTGCGTGCACGTTCCCTGCAACACGCACGTTGACAGTGCAGCTTTCCAGCGGTCTGCTGTTCCAAGTGTTGTCCCACTTGGCCGACTGCCACCTTGCCACTGTCCGTGAGGCGCCCAGCTGTGTTGCTTTAGGGCTCTAGGGCTCTCGCTCTGGGATGAAGCGGCTGCTGCTGCCATTTGAATGCAGAGTTTCTCGACATGTGGGCTCAATAATGGTCCGTCATGTTGTACTGGGAATGTCCCTCAGTTTATAGCATCCTATTACCTGATTTGTGATCCTTTTTTTTTGTGTCTGCTGACAGTTTGTTGGCTTGTTGGGTCCCTAACTGCCTCTCCCTCCCTCCTCTGGCTTGTGTCATTGTGCTAAGCACAGCCAACAGGAGGGGGAGTGTTTGGAACGTTGGGGCTCTTGCTTGAAGGCCTGAATGCTTGTGGTAGCTCCTGCTGTTAATTGTTGAGCATGTGAAATTCTTTAGGCGGTGAGTTGATATAGTGTGGTTTAACATCCAACCTTCACAATTGTTCTAGCTTGCGTATTGCAAGATCCTGCAACACCAATATGACACCTATGCGTGTTGGTGCTTCCACAGGAGAAATTGATGCTGAGGCTTTGACCTAGTCCAGGGCTTCTGTTATGGAGGTTGAGGAGGGGAGCGGGAGGGAGGGCATGTGCAAGATGTTCTATACTCTGGGGGTCTTAATTTGGCT
Source organism: Ambystoma mexicanum (assembly GCF_040938575.1). Taxonomy (NCBI): domain Eukaryota; kingdom Metazoa; phylum Chordata; class Amphibia; order Caudata; family Ambystomatidae; genus Ambystoma; species Ambystoma mexicanum. Next base: position 882,579,602 of record NC_090933.1, read on the forward strand.
CTACAAGGGCCTGTTACCCCTTCTGCCACATGTATATCCAGGGGGAATCGTCTCTGATGTCCTGGTGAGGAGTGCCAGGAGACGGCAGCGACTGCATGAATCAAGAAGGGTAGATAGCAAGGCTGTTGCCATCGATGAGGTGGAAGCGCTGAAACCCAAAGGTTAGAATGCTGCTGTTTGTCAGGAGGGTTAAGAGCAACCCAGGAGTGCACTGCCAGGAGTGATCTATGGAGGCTACATAGATGTTATAGATGCAACTGTGTCCTTCCCCACCACCTCTAACGAAAGAGGTGGGTATAGTTCCTCCTAAATCCCTCCCAAAGTTCTCAGAGTGCTCTGCCAGCACAGGTTATGATGGACTGTAAAATGATTGACCCAGCTAACTGGCAACTTGCCAATGATTGTATGTTATCTAACCTTAATCCGTTTTGTAATTTAAATGGGTCCCCTCCGTGGCTCGAATCCCTGGAGCAAGGATTGATCAAAGTAAAGCTAGGAACAGGGGCTAAATACAGTCAAACAGTCCTGGAAGAAGATGGCAGTATCAAGACGGTTAGTGAAGAAAGTATCAGACAGTAACCCAACTACCTCATTGTTCATGTCAGCTCCACTGACCGTTGTAGCAGAATCCTGTGGGGGTTCTGTGTTTTCTCATCAATCTCTTGTTAGATCTGCAAATATGACACACAGAACATCTGGCTCTTATCTACTATAAGGGATATTTACTTGGCTAAAGCGCAGAAGCCTATTATTGCTGATAATTCAAGAGATTTTGTTTTGGATAAAAGAAACATAATCATCACTAATGTGGAGAAACCTGTAAGAAATGAGCCAAGAGAGGCCTTGAGAAATAATGTGCTAGCTTGGCTACATCATAAAGTAGTGCATGGGGCTATAAAACTGCATTATAATCAGGCCTTCAAAGGGTACAAGTTGATAGATGGTGCTCCCCTAATAGACGCTGCATAGTAGTGGGTTGTGGGCGAAGCAACCTTCCTTAGTTTTTAAGTATAGGCAAAAATCTGACAAACGTTTCTTAAAATATTAATATTGCGGTTGATAATTGAGGGGTTTTATAATTGTTTTAGGTATGTGGTAGAGCTTTGAACCTGCTTGCTGCACCATGTCGGTGTTTTAAATTTAATGATTGGTTATTTTATTACTATGGGTCAGTTACTTGGCAGTGTTGGCGAACATTTGTCATCTGCATCTGCAAATGTATTTTAATTTTATTTTTGAAATGTAATGCCCCATGTGTTCTTAGTACAAGTTCATGATGGGTGTTTTATGTCCCCTTTTATGATAGTTTTACTGTATTTTATTCAGGCTGTTATATTTTTTTGTTGCTATTTATGGTCGTCTGTGTTTTCTACTTGTATAGTTATTTGTTGATGTATTTTTTGTCTTGTATATGTGCCTGTTTGTCTGCTGTACTAAGGCGCTATATAAGTGTCTACATAAAAAAAAGAAAGAAATGAGTGGGCCCTGAGGCAACTAAGGCATATTAAAACACTTGAAATTCAGTGGAAAACAATTTGTTAAGAGAGAGTTAAGGTGATACGATTTAACGCAGCAAAACCTCAAACCTTGAAATAACTCTCATTCTCCAGCATGGGGTCTGGCATGGATTCACATGCTCATGAATATTCCCTGTCAGGCTGGGAATCCTCGGTAAAGAAAAATCAGTATCAGTTTCGTTTACGATCTGTCTTTCGTAGTAGTAACCAATCACTGATCTCTGCGTCATACTGACCACAGCCAATGACTGCCATCTTCAGATTTTTACCGCACGTTCAAGTGTTGGGAGTCCTCGTGCTTAGCTCTCGAGCTTTTGCTGCGCGTTTCGCGCTTTTTCAGGTGAATTTTCACTTTTTTTCGGTTAATCGAGCCTCAAGCTCCACCGTTTCTACTTCCGTTAACGGGTACCCGTTGCAGGATTTTCCTACGCCCTTCAAGGGTGAAGATTTCGTCGAATCAACCTCTTGGAGGATTCCAGAAGATTTGCGGCCTACTTCAAGATGGCCCAGGACGCGAGTTCGTCACCCGGACCTAAGCTGTTTCGCAGCTGCCCTGGATGCGGGCTGCAGAATGTGTTTAAGGAGGACGAACATTCGCAATGCCTCTACTGTCTTCATGGGGACAAGACTCATGTAGAGAAGGACTGCCAGTTCTGCAAGAACTTGTCGGAGCGGACCATGAGGGACCGTCGATCCCGTCTCGCCAGCTGGTTGGAGAAGGGCTCAACGGGTGAGAAGAAGAAGAAGAAAGGGTCCGATCGGGCTTCTAAGTCCTGTGCGGGCGCCCCGGCGACGGGGGCCCAACACCAGGCCAAGCGCTGCAAGTCCGCTGGCTCCGGGAGCGCCGAAAGGTCGGGCTCTTCGGTCGCCAGGCAGTGCGCACCTTCCCCGGCACCGTCAACCACGAGCCAGCGCTCCGGTTCGGGGAAGAGGAAGTCCGAGACCCCGGGTAAGCTTCGGGAGAAGCCCCGTCCGATCTCGGTAGAGGGGGAGAGAGGCGTCGCCCCTCCGCCTAAGGAGAAGGCCCAGGACGCACCTAAGGTGGTGAAGGCCCCTAGCCAGCAGGCAAAGGCCTCTATCGAGGCGATCGCAGCGACTCTGGCCAAGTCGGCAGAGACCCCGCCAGCGGAGACTGCCTCCGGGACTAGAGTTTCCCTGCCACCAAGGAGGGAATCCTCTTTTCAGCCCATCGTCATGGCCCCCGTGATGGAAAAAAGGGGTGGAGGGGCACGGTAGCCTCCTCGAGCTCGGAGTCAGCCTCGGAGAGGGAACTGACCGAGGTCGTGAGGAATCTCGAAGTCCAATTCGAGAAGGTTCAATCCCGCAAGGAAGATCCTCGGGAGATAACCGAGGAAGACGACGATGGCGAGGAAGAGCAGCCTTCCCTTCCGGCGCAGCTGGAACCTAGGCCTCAGGATAGCTCGGCGGCCATTTTGTTTGCGATCCAGTCCTTATGCTCTGAGATAAGGACGAGATTACCACGGCCCAGGCCGGAGGACCCGCAACCTGGCCCGTCGGGAAGTCCTCAGAACAAACAGAGGACCCAACCCTCTCCTCCGCTCGCCCCCGTAAGGCCTGCAGTTCCCTCCTCATCCTCCCACGAGTCGGGAGATGACGGTGGGGTGGGCTCGACGACGGGTTCTGAGGGCGACGACGACGGGTCTCCCTCGCACGGGCCTCTCCGCCCTATGGGATTGGCTCATTCCACGCCATGCTCGCCAGGGCATCCGAATTGTTCCAGCTCTGCCCGGAGGAGCAGAAAAAGGAAGGTTTCCTCTATCGGCGCCAGGAGGCCAAGAGGAAGACTGTCATCGCGGTGCCTCTAATCGATGACATCTGGGAGGAGGACCTGTCGGTACTCAAGAACCCCTCCACGGCACCAGCCAAACGGGACCGGTACGAGAAGAAGTACCGGGTCCCCGAGACCGCTCCCCTGTGCCTCAGGGCCCAGCCAACGCCAGACTCGGCGAAGAAGAAAGCGGCGGGGTCAGGAGCCTCAACGTCGAATTCCCCTCCGGACGGCGAGGGAAGGAAGTTGGACGCCATGGGGCGACGGGTCATTTTGTCGGCGGCGACGACGATCAGAGCGGCCAACGCCCTGGCGATCGTGGCCCGTTACGACAGGGAGCTCTGGTTTAAGCTGGCCCCCCCATATTGGACTTCCTACCGGACGACAAGAGGTCCGAGGCCCTGGAAATCAAGAAGGCGAGGTGGCGTCGGACCACGCCATAACGGTGGCAACCGATATTGCCGATACCGGGTTCCGCCAGCTGGGCAACAGAGTTTGCCTACGACAACGGGGTTGGCTCCGGGCGACCGACTTCCGTCAGGACGTCCAGAACAGGGTGTTGGACATGCCGTTCGACGGCAGCAACTTGTTCGGGAAGGCGGTGGACGAATCCCTCCAAGCCATAAAGACGGACACGGAGACGGCCCGCGCCCTAGGAGCCCTTCAGCAACGACGGTCCTTTCGGAGCTCCGGAGGCAGACAGGGGGCCTTCAAGGGGCCTCCAAGGGATCCAGCGGTGGCTCGTCGTCCGACCGCCAGGCGGCACGCTCCTCGTCTCAGGAGGCCTACAGGGGTCGCGGCAAGCAGGGAGCGCCTCGCCGCCATCGGCAAGGTGGCCAGGGCGGCAAGGCCACCACCTCCAAGCAGGACTGAACCGGCCGTGGCCTCTGGCCCCCACCGAAGCACCCCGGTGGGAGGCCGGCTGACGAAGTTCATCGGCGTGTGGAAGTCCATCTCCACCGACCGTTGGGTGCTGGATACCATGGCAAGAGGACACTCTATCGAATTCCTGAAGAAGTGCCCTCACGTTCCACCTGTGGCCAGGAAGGAAAATCGCGTCCCGCAACTGCTGTTGGAAGTACGGGCGATGCTCAGGAAAGGCGCCATCGAGCACGTCCCGAAGAGCCTCCGGGTGTACTCAAGGTACTTCCTCGTCAGGAAGAAGACGGCCGGCTGGCGCCCCACCCTGGACCTTTGTCGTTTGAAGAAATACATCAGGTCACAAAAGTTCAGGATGGTCACCCTCCAGCACGTGCTGGGACAGCTGGAGGAAGGCGACTTTCTGTCGTCGCTGGACCTGGAGGATGCATACTTCCACGTTCCCATCCTCAAAAGTCACCGAAAGTTCCTCAGGTTCGTCGTCCAGGGACGCCACTACCAATTCAGAGCACTGCCTTTCGGATTGAAGTCGGTCCCCAGGGTCTTTACCAAGTACCTAACACCTGTGGCGGCACGTCTACCCCTACCTGGACGACTGGCTCATCCGCTCAAGGACGAGGGAACTCGCCGCCGAACACACTGCGAGGACCGTCCAGCTACTCACAGACCTGGGATTCGCAATAAATTACCCAAAGTCCCACCTGGTGCCGTCGCAGGTGGCCCTGTTTCTGGGAGCGAAGCTCGATACAGTGAGGCGCCTGGCGGCACCGTCGGAAGAACAGACGAAGACCATTCTGGGCAAAGTGCAGCGCCTGCTAGCCCCGGACGTGGCCAGGGTGAGGTGCATCAAGTCCCTCCTGGGGATGATGTCCTCTTGCATCTCCCTGGTGCGCCTCTGCAGACTACTCAAGACTAAAGAATTTCTCGACGCCCGTTGGATGCAGGCGACGGGCACCTTCGAAGACAGGGTCCCCCTCAACGAGGTGTTCCGGCGGGCGATTCAGTGGTGTGGCGTTCGAGCGCACCTCACGGCGGGCAAGGACTTTCAGACGCCGGCGTACCAGGAGACAGTGACGACGGACGCTTCCCTGGAGGGTTGGGGCGCCCACACCGGAGATCTCCACGCAAGAGGCCTCTGGCCCGGAGGAGAAGCTCCTGCACATCAACACCCTGGAACTCTGAGCCGTGTTCTGGGCTCTCAAATCGTTCCTCCCGTCGCTCAAGGGCAAGGTGGTGCGGATCTTCACGGACAACACCACGACAATGTTTTACATACGGAAGCAGGGAGGCACCAGAGCCCCAGCCCGATCCAAGGAGGCACAGGATCTGTGGCACTGGGCGGTCGCCCAGGGGATGTTCCTGGTTCCCTTCCACCTGGCAGGAGAAAGAAACACCATCGCCGACTCGCTCAGCAGGGAGCTGCGCGCGTGTCACGAGTGGGAGCTGCGCCAGGATCAGGTGGATCAACTCTTCCGACGATGGGGCAAAGCCCAAATCGACCTGTTCGCAACAGCGACGAACTCGAAGTGCCAGAGGTTCACCAGCAGGTTTCCCCAGCCGAGAAGCATGGGCGATGCGTTCTCGTTCCCCTGGGACGGCCTATACCTGTATGCGTTCCCTCCGTTGCCGTTGCTGCTTCGATTCATCAACCAGCTCAAGAGGTCCCGGTGCAGGAAGATCCTCGTCGCACCGGCGTGGCCGAGGCAGATCTGGTTCCCGGACCTTCTGGACTTGTCAACGTCCCCACCCATCAAGCTGTTGGCGGACGCGGATCTTCTCTCCAGAGAAGGAGGCGCCATCTTCCACCACGACCCGGTGTCGCTGAACCTGCAGGCTTGGCTCCTGCAGCGCTAGAGTTTGGAGGGTACGATATACCGGCCGACTGCAGAGAGGTTCTTGCAAAGGCTAGGGCGTCCTTGACTCTCAAATGCTACGGTCACAAGTGGAAGAGGTTCTCTATCTGGTGCCGAGCACAGAAGATCAACCCCCTACGGATTACGGCCCCTCAAGTGCTGCCATACCTGCTATCGCTGGCAAAGGCTGGGCTAGCCCATGCCTCCATTAAGATTCATCTGGCGGCGATCTCCAGATATACCAGAACCACAGGACGGACGTCCCTGTGGTCCTATCGACTGGTAAGAGTTTATGAAAGGACTGTTCCGGTCGTTCCTGCCGGTGAAGGCCGCGGCCCCGGCGTGGGAACTTAACGTGGTGCTGACCAGGCTCATGGGGCCCCCATTCGAGCTGATGCACTCCGCACCGATGAAGTTTGTGTCGTGGAAGACTGCATTCCTGGTGGCCATTACCTCCGCACGACGAGTGGGAGAGATCCAGGCCCTATCCTGCAAAGCACCGTACTTGACTTTCCATGCCTCGAGGGTGGTGCTTAGGACGCACCCCTCCTTTATGCCCAAGGAGCCGTCGGACTTCCATCTTAACGAGCCCCTGGTGTTACCTGTTTTCTTCCCGTCTCCTTCGTCGCCGGCCGAGAGGACTTTGCACTCGCTGGATGTGGCTAGAGCGCTGAAATTCTATGTGGACCGCACGAAGAGTTTTCGGAGGACATCACAGCCGTTTGTGAACTTTGGACCTGTAAATCAAGGGAAGGCTCTCTCGAAGTCTTCTATTTCCAGATGGCTCTCCGGCTGCATCATGCACTGCCACCGGTTGGCTAACCGACCGCTGCCAGGCCGTCCGAGAGCCCATTCGACCAGAGCGATCGCTGCTACTACGGCGTTCCTATCTGGTGTGCCCCTGCTGGACATCTGTAGGGCTGCTACGTGGAGGTCGACGCACACCTTCACGAGATTCTACTGCGTCGATCGGGATTCCAGGGAGTCATCCAGGGTCGGCCAAGCAGTGCTGCGCAACCTGTTCGCTTAAGGTGAGCCTGGTGAGGAGGCAAGAGATGCTTAATGTTGAGTTGTTGTATTGCTTAATTTTGAGCCTTTTGCCACCTCCCGTGGTTGTGCATGTGTGTACTGCTATGTATTCTTATATTCATGAGCATGTGAATCCATGCCAGACCCATGCTGGAGAAGGAACAAGTTACTTACCTGTAAATGTTGTTCTCCAGCATGGGTCTGGCATGGATTCACATGCGAACCCTCCCGCCTACCCCTCTGCGGCTCTTCACTTGGTCATACTGCCACTTCACGTGCTGCCAAATCTGAAGATGGCTGCCAGAGGCGGGGTTTAGGGAGATGGCAGTCATTGGCTGTGGTCAGTATGACGCAGAGATCAGTGATTGGTTACTACTACGAAAGACAGATCAGAAACGAAACTGATACTGATTTTTCTTTACCGAGGATTCCCAGCCTGACGACGGGGAATATTCATGAGCATGTGAATCCATGCCAGACCCATGCTGGAGAACAACAGTTACAGGTAAGTAACTTGTTCCTTTCAATCAACTCCACCTCCGAGCCAAAAAGTTGCCACTTGAAGCAAACATTGATGGGGGTAAAGGTCGGGGGGGGAAGCAATTTAGGGAAGTGGGGGGAACATGGAAAGAGGAGGAGGCACTTGGTGAGCTACTGTGAGGACAGGGAAGAGTTTGGGTTTTACAAGCATTATCGGGTTAATTCCGGGGAATTCCCGCTGGCATGGGTAGTTCATTGCTGCTGTATGTGCAGTTTGTTGTCATTATCGGGGGAATCCCACAGGATTGGGGAGTGGGAAAAAAACTAATTTTACACCTGCAGTGTTCATATCCCCTAGACAGGGGGTAATGTGTATCTGTGCCTAAGAAAATGGCTAGTGGGCCCCAAAGAAACCTATCCATGCAAAATGTGCAGTGGCCATGGCCAAAAGCCGTGGTTAGTGGATCCCAAAAAAAAATATTGGTGCAACATGTACAGTGGCCACGGCCGAATGCCATGGCTAGTTGGCCCCCAAGAAACAATAGTCTAATAAAACCCCTGAGATTCAGTGAAAAACGTTTAGTTAGGAGAGAGTTAAGGTGATGAGATTCAGCGTGAAATACGTTGCTACAAAACCTTTGACATTCAGTGGAAAAAAAACCTTGGTTAAGAGAGAGTTAAGGTGATAGCAGAATTTCAGGGGTTTTGTTGCTTTTAATCTATCTCATTTCGAGAAAGTCAACGTTAACTATGCACCCTCTGTTGCGTACCGTATTACCACAGTGATGACCTCAATGTTGACATCACTGATTACATCATACACTAAATCACTGATGGTGTCACTAATTGCATAATGCATGACATCACTGGTTTGATTAATTACAATTTTAAATAACTGTCTTTAATATAACATATGTACATATTTCATACTTGCACATTACAATGTATTCTGCCCCTGTTTCTTTAAATGTAATGTGCGGTATACAATTATGTAGCATAAATAACTGATTTCTTTTCATATTATATACTATCACAAAGCACACAGGCACGTACTTTCTCATGTACTTGATTATATTTTATAAAACCCATCATTTAGAAAAGAATGTGTTCATGTAATGTTATTACAGTGAGAATTGTAAATTTAAATGTGAACTTTGAATATTTCCATAACACTATTAAACCTGTTTCTACTTCTTAATTTTACTTTTTTTTACTACAACATATATTTATTATATTATGTTTGCAATACCTGAAAAAGATTTGCCAGAATCAGGTACTTTCTGTGCAATTAAGTATTGTTATTGCTTACTAATACATTCAATTGAAAAAATGTGTATAACGTTACATATTTTTATTTTAAAGTTTTTAAGTTGTACCTCATATGAATGCACCACACGTAATCCTATCATACTTCTTTAGCAGTATATTGTTCCATGTCATGTTATTAAGTGTAATAAATGTATCAAGAGGTCAACTAAAATATTCTACATTCTTAATCAGTATTGTCACATTTGATGTAATTGATTTCCTTCCTGATGTCATGTATGATGTCACCAATGATGTAATCTGTGATGTCATTTTGGTCGTACGTTGTGCAACAGGGGGCGCATTGTTAAGGTCGACTTGCTCAAAATGTGATTGCTGAATTTCATTTTTTTTTTTTACCTTAAATATGATCACCTTGTGTTACCTCATAAACTGTGCTTTTCATGAACAGAACAAAACAGAAATTAAACATAGTGAATGGCATAGCATATTGGCATAACATGGTCCCAAATGAATGCAATTACCATTAATCTGTATGATTACATTTTATTTAAAAAATACTAATCTCAGCTTACTACTTTAAGTAAAAATTCTTGATTAATCCGTTCACAGCGTATAACTCACAAATCATGTTTCTGTTATGAGCAGGTGGTGAAAGTAAAACACCTTTCAAATCATCAACAACCAATAACTGCTCCGTTCATGATGCCACCAATGGGCAAGCGACAATTTCTCTATGAAATGCCAAAATCAAACGATACCAAATTCAGTAACCAGGACACCCACAAAATGCTGTTTGCTTCCTATCCTAAGGTGAACTAAAACAAAACTATGCATCCTTCTCTCAATGCTAGAGAAATGCAATCTTGTATTGCAATAGAATACATTGCTAAATAATAATTCTCTTTAAGAACACAAAGGTATGAACAATGATTACAGATGGTAAATACTACTCTTTCAGAAATGTACTAAACAAAATGCAATGATACAAGACATTATGCAAATATGTAATGCTAGAATGCAATTCCAGAATGGAATACAATAGCAACAGTGAAAGCTGATTGAAAGGTTACAGCATTTCCATTTCAAGTAAGGCTATCACCCAGCAACTTATTGAATTCCTACTTTTAATTCAAGCAAGAACATTCCCTGTCAATAGATATCCTGTTCCAGCATGGCAGAGTGTTCACTTCTTCAGCTACACCGCATCAGGACAGTCATCGGGTCAGCTTCTCAATCATTCAGCTTGCCAGTCTATCTAAAGAAGGCTTGTTTATATATATATATATATATATATATATATATATATATATAATTTCTGAGGCTTGTGGAATCTGCTTAGATCACATGCTGTGCATAGGCCGACATCTAGTGGAAGCTGTGGAGTATTAGTTGTTGTTTTCAAAACTCAAAAGGACGTCGACAGGGCGTGCCAGTAATACTAGCCCTAGTGTGACGTCCATTGTACCCATGATCTCTCACGCGTGTAGGTCCCTCAGATTGTTTTTTTCTGCCATACTAGACGGATGCTTATAGCGGAGTTCCTTTTGGCGCAAAGCCATTGACTTTTCACAATTAACATATTCTTTCAATCTTTTCACCGACCTCCGAATCACTGTGCTGGGGAAGACAGAAAGACTGCCCGTCGGAGACCACCGCGACCGACCGTTCGGCCTTGGAAGGCCGCCACGGGCCTCGGCCCAGACAGTAGGGATAGAAGGGGGAGGCCATTTTAGGATGCATATACTCCCCTTCTTACACTTTGTTTGCCCAGCTGCCATAATCCTAAGATATCATCATGGAAAATACTCTTTAAATGTTGCCCAAAGTGTAACCGCAAATTTCCATGGTTAGACAAATACTTAGTTTGTAAGCTGTGTCTTCCAAGAGACCACGCCGAAACGTCTTGTTGAAAGTGCAAGCCGTTCCAGCCAAAGACGTTAATGGTCCACTCCACGAAACTCTGGGCCCACTACGCCAGGCAGCTCAAGGCCATGGAGGTGGAAGGCGCCTTCAGCGATGGCAGAGACGCTCTCCTCTCGGACGGCGAGGGGCAACGGAGTAGCTTCAGCTACTCAAGCGCAGATCCCCGGCCCCCTAGGACAGGCCGGCGGCCATGTTGTGGGGACTACACCCAGCGGCAGCAACGCTACAAAAACTTGCACCACTAAACACACAAGCCAAAGTCAAGACTCGACACATGGGTCGAGTGATCGACAACGATCGACACCAAGGGAAAGGTCCACTGAATCCCAGTACTCTGGGTAATCTTGATCGAGGTCGCCACAGGACCAGGCTCTACCGTCAAAAGACGGCAAAGGTGTCACTCGAAAAAATACCTCCGAAGGTCGGTCGTCTGCAGACGAGATCTCTTCCTTACCCTCAACAGAGATTTGACGCTCGGCGTCGGATAGGGGGACAGGCCCCAAGACGTCCGTAAAACACTCCTGGGACCCAGGGGGTGGGGAAACACCAAAAAAAGACCTCCAAGACCCCTCATAAGGACAAGAGCCCTCCAAGGGAGAAGACACCTCAAACGGAAAAATCCAGGCCCATAGAAAAACATAAGGATTCTAGGCCTAATGTGGTACCTCCCACTGATGAGGATTTAGGACTTACCCCCCCCCGGTCTGTAGTCATTCCTACTTCTAAAGAATGGTCTTCTCAAGATATCAACAGAGTAATGAGAAGAATGACCTTCATGGCAAATTTTTACAAGAAACACCCTGATTATTTTCAGAGTTTCCACTCAATACCCCCAACCTCAGCCCCCTCTGGTTGAAAGACCACTGCGGTACCTACTCAACCCCTTCTAAGAAATCTTGTTCAAATGTACCTTTTCAGAGTACAGTCATAGATCTATATGACCCTGAATCAGACCAACAAGATCTCTCCTTTATAGAGGCATCTGACCCTCAACTTATTGATGAGGATGCAGAGGACCCTTATTATGGGGATGACGAGGATCCAGAAGCGGACCAAGAGGCTAACATGTACTCCATAGAGTCCCCTCTTAACCAAGACACTCCAGTGGTCGATTGCCCCATTGATAACCAACCTCTCCTCAATTAAGTATTAGCCAAGGCGGCTGAACACTTTCAGATCGACACACAGGAGGTACAGGAGGATAGAGACTTTGCAGAGCAAATCCTGGGGGACAAAAAGACAGTGGCTGAATTTATCCCGCTACTGAAATCAGTGCAACGAAGGATTCAGCCATCCTTAGAAGCCCCTAATCATACACGGGCTGTAAACCCATGTGTGGAGAAATTATTCAGACCCGTCTCATCAGATCCATTATATATTAGAGGGCAATTAAAACCAGACTCCTTAGTTGTGACCACGACTAGAAAGAGAGCAGGCACTCCCCTTGCGTCCTCCGAGGCTCCACCAGATAAGAAGAGCAAAAGGATCTATGCCATGGGCAGAAAGGTTGCATCCTCTGCGGCATATCAAACCCGGATAGCGAATAATACAACACTCTTGGCTAGTTATAACTGCCACAAGTAGGAGGAGATGTCTGCTTTACTTTAGTCTGCCCCAGAGCCACTCAGATCACAACTAGCACAAGTGCCTGCAGATGGGAGGGTGGTGTCTAGCTGCCTCCTTAAATCTCAGACGCGGCAGACAATACCGGTAGAGTAATTACAGAGGGGACCGTTATTAAGAGGAATGCATGGCTGCACCAGTCAGGGTTTAGACCGGAAACTCAGGCCACTCTCATAAACATGCCAGTGGAACCCAACGTGCTCTCCGGTAAAGCCGTTGAAGACGCACTTAAAATAGCAAATGATGAGTATGACACTCTTAAATCATTAGGTCAACTCACTAACAAACCTTCTGGACCGAGAGGGAACGGTAATTTACTCCGTTTTCAAGGCCAAAATTCTCAACGAGGATCCAGCTACAATCGTGGCCAAAGTTCCTCCTGGGGAAATAATTAGGGCAAATCCTTCCAAGGCTATCTAAGAGGACAACGCAGAGGTCGTGGTTGGGGCAGAGGCCCTGCTCGAGGTGGCGCACCACCTCACAGCAAGGGATATTCCGCTCCAGGTGCCCTCCCATGCTTCTCCAGTAGGAGGTCGCATTTCCAACTTCACCCACGCATAGGAGGGAATCACCTCAGACAGATGGGTGCTGTCTTCAGTAGCAGGGGGATACTGTATAAAATTACTTCAGCGTCCCCGCAACCACCCCCCACGACAGAAAGTCCACTCGGAAGAACATGAGTGGATCCTTTTTGAAGAAATAACCACACTTCTATTAAAGGACGCCATAGAAGTGGTCCCAGCCAACCAGGTAAACGGGGGTATTTATTCAACTTACTTCCTTGTGCCAAAGAAAGATCTCACGATGCGCCCAGTATTAGATTTGCACCCTGCAAACAAGTATGTCAAGCCACAAAGGTTCTGCATGACTACGCTACTAGAGGTAATCCCTCTTCTAAAAAAGGGAGATTACATGGCAACAATGGATATGAAAGATGTCTATTTTATGTTCCCAGCACACAGAAGATTCTTGCGTTTCAAGATGGCGAACAAGAACTACCAATTCAAGGTGCTGCCCTTTGGAATAGCCTCGGCTCTAAGGGTATTCACAAAGGTACCGGCGGTGGTGGCAGCGCACCTGCGCAGGGAGGCAATCCCAGTGTACCCTTACCTGGATGACTGGCTCATAACAGGGGAATAACCCCGGATTTGCAGACAAAACATTCAGAGAACAATCAACCTCCTCTTTCAATTGGGCTTCTCAATCAATGAGAAAGAGTCAAGCCTAGTGCCAAGCACTTCAAAACAGTTCCTAGGAGCTGTCTTAAACACAGAGGAGGGGTTAGTCTTTCCGTCAGAGGAAGGAGTACAAAATGTGTTAAAATACCTCATTGTCAGGCTGGCCGCCAGATAAGGGTGCGCAAAACTATGAGTTTAATAGGCATGATGGCATCTTGTATTTACCTGGTTCCTCACGCGCGCCTGCGCATGCGACCCATGCAGGAGTGGTTGGCGAAACAGTGGTCTCAGACAAGTGGTCAGTGGGATGATCTAGTGGTCGTTTCGCCAACACTTGTACGAAATCTTCGCTGGTGGACAAGAGAGAATCTAACAAAAGGGAAACCTTTTTACGATCCAGAGGTGCAGGCAGTTGTCACAACAGACGCCTCACTGGCAGGGTGGGGGGCTCACTACCTTCACCACAAAGATCAAGGTCTGTGGCCTCACACTGTAGCTCAGGAACAAATCAATGTGCTGGAACTTCTGGCAGTATGCAAAGCCCTTTGGGCATTCGAACCCCATTTAACAGACAACACTACAGTGACGTTTTATATCAACAAACAAGGGGGTACACGTTCTCCATATCTGTCCAAACTTGCACAGCAAATCTGCATATGGGCACTCACAGAATGTTCCTTTCATCACATGTTCCAGGGGAACTCAACACTCTAGCAGACTCGTTGAGCAGAGATCCCCTACCAGAGAACACAATGGCGTCTACACAAAGGGGTCGTAGAACACCTCTTCTCTCAATAGGGTTCCCCAAATATAGACTTATTCGCCACAAGCGAAAACAGTCAATGCCCAGACTTCGCGTCCAGGTTCCCCCAGCCGGGCTCCAAGGGGAACACCCTATGGATGAACTGGTCAGGGAAATTTGCTTACGCTTCCCCCCCCCCCCCAACACCTCATGAGGAAGGTGGTAAACAAGATCCACAAGGAACCGATGACGCTTATCCTAGTTGCTCCTATGTGGGCAAGACAACCATGCTATCCACATCTGCGCAAACTGGCGATGTGCAATCCCATCAAATTCCCGTGCCAGTACAACCTACTCAGCCAGCACGAGGGACTAACAGTGCACCCGCAGCAACACTCAATGAACTTGGCAGCATGGCTGCTGAGGTCATAGAGTTCGGCCATCTCAACCTGCCACAGAGATGCATGGATATCTCGAAAGAATCAAGAAAACCAAACACTAGGCACTGTTACTTTGACAAATGGAGAAGATTTGTAATGTGGTCAATCCCATAGAATGTACTCCACACATTCTAACTTATTTGTTCCATTTGCTAGATGCGGGGTTAGTGTTTAACTCCCTAAAAGTCCACCCGACGGCCTTATCGGCCTACACGACCTTTCATAACAAGGTCGCATGGTGGAAAGTACCAGTCATCAAAGCATTTATGGAGGGGGTAAAAAGGCTACACCCTCCAATTTCTAACCCGCCGCCAGGATGGGACCTCAATGTGGTACTCGCTAAGCTCATGGGACCCCCTTTCGAGCCTATGCACAAGTCTAGTCTCAAACACCTGACTTATAAGACTGCCTTCTTAGTGGCTATCTCTTCCATAAGAAGGGTTTGTGAAATCCAAGCATTGTCAGTACAGGATCCTTTCTTTGTTTTACACAAAGACAAGCTGGTTTTACGTTCTCACCTAAATTCATCTCCAAATTTCATGTAAAACAGTCAATTGAGCTACTGGCTTTCTTCCAGGAACCCAACAGCTCAGCTGAGGTAAAACTCCACACACTAGATGTGAGGAGAGAGGTCCTCTACTACGTAGACAGGACCAGACTGCTAAGAAAAACGGATCCATTTTTTGTCTCCATAGCACCAGGCAGAGAAGGTGACCGCATCTCTAAGAATGCCATCTCTAGGTGGATAGTCCGATGTATCCAACTGTGCTGTTCCCTATCAGATAAAACACTGGCTTTATCGCCCAGGGCTCACTCCACGAGAGGTACTGGAGCCACTCTGCCTTTCATTGCAAATGTCCCCTTGGATAGTATTTGCAAGGCAGCTACATGGAGCTCCGTACATACTTTCACTCAGCACTACTGCATTGACACACATTCCAAAACAGATACACAAGTGGGACAAGCGGTTCCAAGACATTTATTTGCTCATGAACCTTCTCACATCCCACCTCCTCCTCCTTCTTCCACTGCTCGCTAATCTATGCACAGTTTGTGATCTAAGCAGATTCCACAAGCCTCAGAAGGGATACATTACTCACTGTAATCGTATTTCTGATGCTTGTATCTGCTTAGGTTCACATGCGACCCACCCTTCCCCTCAGAGAGAAGGCGCATGGATACCTATGAGGTTGTCTGATAAGTATCTGCTTGGATACAACTGTATTCACGCTACACCTCATGCTACCTCATGTCAGGAAAAATAACAATCTGAGGGAACTACACGCGTGAGGGGTCTTGGGTACAGTGGACGTCACACTAGGGATAGTATTAGTGGCAGGCCCTGTCGACGTCCCTTTTCGAATTTTGAAAACAACTGTAATACTCTGCAGCTTCCACTAGATGTCGCCCAATGCACAGCGTGTGAATCTAAGCAGATACAAGCATCAGAAATACGATTACGGTGAGTATTGTATCCCATATCCTTTTTGATGGAACCCCCCCACCCCCCCACAGCAATCTACTTACACATCACATCCCTCTGATACTGGTATTCCTAATGAAATCAAATGAAGCAGGGACTTTTGAAATCCTGCCTCTTAAGTTATGATGTAGAACAATATTAATTGTTACACCCCCGATCTTACAAGTTGGTCACCAACTTCAACTTTCTTAAACCATTCCCAATTTTAAATGGCATATCTCTGACGCAAATGAAACTGCCTTGTCTTGTCTCCGACTAGGTGACGAATGCACTTATTTTGTGCGTAGAAAGATGCTGTTGGTGATTAGTGCCATCGTTCTGTTTATCACCGACAACTTGTTTCTTCTCTGTATAAAGTACAAGGACACATTACATAGCTTCTTTTGAGAGCTACTGTAAAATCCCTTTTGGCAGGAATAAAAAAATGTGTTTTTCTTCTTCTGGTTGTGTTCACCCAACACGTTTCAGAATTCTATGCAGAACTAAGTATAGAATGAAGAATAAACTCTTGAAGGCAAATATCACATTTAGAGGATGTATTGCAAAGGTAAAGCAAACTCATTCGGTTACCTTTCAGCATCTAAGGCTTTTCAGTAAGCACTTTTTATAGCATAAAGTTTTGAGCACATAGTAACTAACTTCTAGGCATCTTAAATGTAGCATCTAAGACATTATTTTCTATCAGTTTCTGTACAGGCCTAGGACAGCTTTGCTTACTTGTTGTTGGGTTTAGGGGAAAAGTGGAACACTGACATGAAATGGATTCTCATGCACTATTGTACCTCTTTCTGGGCAGAAAGTGTCCTACCACATGACACTGGTGCAATCGTGACCGCAGGACTACAGTATATATTTTTTTAACATTCTTTTTATTTTATTTCTTTTTTTGGCGAGGGCACGGTCCAGCCAGACCTCATGAAAAGTCAGCATTCCACAATGGTGCTCCCCCCAAAAATATTTTGCACCTGACCCCAGCTGAATTGATTCACTTTTAGAGAGCCAGTCCGGTTTACCCTTGCTGGGTCTGTGGACCCAGTGTGTCCCCAGAAGAATGGCACGGACCCAGACCGAGAGTAGCCAGTAGGGTAGCCAAATGGCTACATATGGATCTGTGGATAAAACTGGGCAAACTCCGATAAAGGTCCATTTTCTTTTTTTTGCTACTTTTGAGCACTTTTAAAAGAAACCTTATTTGAACCAGATTTACAAAAGTACATATTTGGGACTAGACTCCTACTCCATGCAAAGGTTTGGCACAAATCTGTGAAGAGGTGCTTTCTTTAGGTAAGAGCAAATGTCTATCTCTGCAGATTGAATGGAAATTCTGTTTTGAAGCTGCCTGAGTAACTTTATTCCCCCCAAAGCGAAGCTACACTAAACCTGGTCTGTATTTGTTTTGTGAAGATTCATCAATGAGCCCCATAGTTGTGACACCCAAAGTGTCTTCCTGTGGGGAGTCCAACTTGACCATAACTGCACATCACGGTCATCAACCTATAATATATTATTTTGTATGTTTACTTCTATCTATTTATTATATATGCATACATGTTTATCATGTTGGGAACAATAACTGTACCCTAATCATTATGTGACTTGTCTTTAAGTGCAAATACTTTGGTATTTATTTAAAGCTGTGTAAAAGCATTTGTGTGAAAGAAGCTGTTGCAGTAGTCAGCCTAGATGTGTTTGACATGTTTGACCAATTCGTCACCCATCACCTTCTAATTCATGTGTAATGTATTTCCAGCATGAAGTACCTGTGGACTCCATACGTGTGTGTTCTGGCTGCATTCGGTGTATGTTCTGCGGAGCTTTGGATAACTCTATTCAAGTGGATTAGATTGAAAGCAGTGGATGCAATCATGCTGGTGAGCCATTAGCGACATTGTACATTGCATTGTATGATTCTAGATGATATGCGACACATACGTGATACAAAAATGTGAATTGTATGAAGGTTAATTTTTCTCACTAGGATGCCACATAACTGATCTACATCATGCTGCTTTTATTATATTTCGGCCAGCAGGGGAAAGTTGTGTTGCGATTGTTTAAGGTTCATTTAATATGCTGTCAAATTGCATGACTGGCAGATCAAGGGAGAGGGGAGATTATGGGAGTAGTGCAGAGAGATGCATTGAAGTTTTGTTTGTTTGTTTTATTACTTATATTGCGCACCAGACCCAAGGGTAACCGGGCGCATTGCATATGACAATTTACAGCTTAGTTACAGAAACACAGGGCAAATATGGAGACAGAAATATATACAAAGGCATAAAGTAATGGTACAAGTAGTTACAGTCCTGCTCAGACAGGCGGTAAATGCTGAGAGGTAGGTGTGTGCAAAAATACAAACAGTGGAAGGATGTGCAGAGTAGGTCAGGGCAGTTAGTAGACTTTTATTTGTCCACGTCTTTGAATCCACCTTATGAGGTTGTGTCGGAAAGTGGGGTATGGTTGATCTGTCCGCAAGGTGGATGGTAGGGAGTTCCATAGTTGAGCTGCTTTGACCTGGAAGCTACAGCCACCAACTCTGGATAGTTTGGAAGGTATTGTGTGGTATCAATCTACAGTAATTCAGTCAAGCAATTTGTTTGGGTTTGGCTGTGGGGGTGGCATTTGGGGTTGGACTAAGTTGTACTGAGCTCAGTTTGGGCATGTTATACTGTTGAAACTGCTAGTTAGGTTTTGGCTGCAAGGATGAATGAGTGCAGATATAAGATGGGGATAGCAAAAATAGTAAGGCTGGTGAATATTAAGGACTTTAGAATTACTAGTAAACTATATATAGAGTTGAGATTGCAATTAGGTCGGTGGGGAAAGAGCATTTCCATGATTTTGGTCATCTAACTGAGGACTACCTATTAAGGGTGAATCTTCTAAATCGAAGCTGAGTGATTTAGTTTTTCTGATTTGCAGAGCCCATCCCCGAGAGTTTGTGATTTTTAAGCTTATAGTAGGGGAACCTTGTGTACCAGTGCAGGAGGGCTGTGATGGCAGTTACTACTCAAAAATTCAGGGGCTGCTTCATCTGAATGGTTTGGATGTTGAACTAAACACTGATGTTAATGCTTTTGTCATAGTTATGCATTGGTTGATGTAGGTAGCTATGGTACCTTTTTAGGATTGGTTTGGGAAAAGCACTATTTTAATTTGACGATGAAGTGCAGTAGAGCAAAGGTGTATTTCTTTTCCAATCAAGGTTGAGGTGCTTGTCGATGATGGACCCCAGCACTTACACCTTGGTTTTCGCTCAGTTGCTGACTCCAAGGTCTCAAATGTTCTAAGATGGGTTTGGAGCATTAGGCTTTTGAGTATTAAGCCTGGAATGCAGGATTGATTACTTTGAGGCAACTACTTCTTGGCATTCCGTTAGTTCTCATTTCTTTCCAGTCTCTCTAACGGGGTACTTATTTGCCTTTGTGATTGCTTGTGTAGCCTATCATCCTGTTTTTCTAAACCTTATTTCTGAAGGTCTGAGGAGATGCCATGAGGCTAGATACAAAGGTTCAGCAACATAAGGGGTAATGGATATTGCTTGGACCACCGCATTCAACTGTGGCCAGTCTCGCTGTGCATTTGTTGGTGACTACTCTGAATTTCCTGTCAGAGGAAGAATGGGAACTGCCCTTGGAATGGCAAATCAGTCTTGCATTGCGTTGTTGTTCAGAGTGTTAAACATTACAGATAAAGACAATAGGACCAGAAAGACTCAGCAGCCATAGTGCGCAATGTAGCCAGGATGGATAGGATATGCGCTCCAGATAAGATTTGGAAGTGGGAGTATTTTACTCATTTTTTTTAAAGTTTGGAGTAAAATGATTTTTTAGGGAGTAAAAATATACGTCCAATTCCCAATGGGAGTATTTTATAAGGGAGTAAAAATGTTTTAAATGGAAATATTATTATATTATTTCTTTGCACATAACTATTAATGCACATTACAAGATACATGTTTCCCTCTTCCGATCAGGCTGTGATAGTTTCTTCCTGTGGTAATGGTCCAAACATATCCATAGAGCTGTTTGGGAGAGCAATTAGGTGCATAAGGATCTACGTGTCCGTTTCCTATTTTTTGTTGGGAGTATTTTCAGGGAGTAAAAGTGGCCGATACAGCCCTTATCTGTAGAAATTGATAGAATTGCCATTGGTGCCATCTCAGTTTCTTTAAGTTTCGGCATTTGAAGGGATTGAGAATGCTCTTTTAGGAAGGCTTGGAACTGGAGTTCATCCTCCTTATGACCTTGCTAAAAGAGGATAGGTTATTTGAAAACTGCCATGGTTTAATTGAAAGGGATGGATTAAAGTGAATTTTCTGGAAGGGTGTGTGTCCATGTGTTTTTGGAGGGGGGGGGGTTGGAAATGTCTCATATGTGCTGCGTTGAATTGTAACAACACATTTTCTGTGCACACTAAGTACAAACTAGTTACCTTATTTACATAGTGCAAACTGCCTTACTGCCGGGACCTTTTGTTTTCGTGGCAGCTTGCAATACCCAATAGTTATCTTTTCAAGGTTGTGAACTGCTGGTTCAAACCACACTTGATGTGCCTATAGTACAGCACTTGTACATCAGAAATTTTTTTAACAATTATTTGGAGATCTTTCTTTCAGCTAGCACATGAGAACTTGGAAACAGGCTGCAGTTTTCTGCAAAATCCTATTGCTTTGTTATTCCCATATTTGACTCTTCTTGATTGCATGCAAGAAATGGCAACATAATGGAGCAGCAGAGTCCTTTTACAAGTTTGTCATTTGTAAATCCGTAGGAAAGTGGGCCAACATTTTATTATATAACCAAGCATTATATTGGATAACAATTACACTAGCAGAAAAGACTAAAATGTTTTTTGTTTGCTTACATTCAACCTAGTGTGACTGAATGCGTCAAGATTTGCAAAAAGATACCGCAGCCATTCTTTCATTGAAGCTGTACATCAAAGTTGTGCATGCAAGGTTAATTGGTACTGCATCAAACTATCCCTGTAGGCTGACTATGTACTCCTGGCCCAATCTGGAGCAATTGGGGTCATGTATTTTCCAAACTTTCTCAACCTCATCACATCAGGAATGACGGGGACTGAAAGAAACTCGTACAGGAGTGGAAACTCTCAGTCCACTATGAGTGCGTCAGCTAGAGCTCCTCTTGGAGGAAATTCCCTTGAGCAAAACAGTTTGCACTTCCAGTTGACACTGGTCGCGAACAGATCCACTTGAGGGATTCTCCAAAGGGTTAAGATCTCTTGAAGAACTTCCTGAGCTAGTTCCCACTCGTGGAGACTGTGCTCTGCCTGCTCAGAGCATCCACTGCTGTGATCTGCTCTCCGGCTAGGTGAACTGCCGACCGAGATTCCTTCTTGTATTGCCCAGAACCAGAGCTGCATTGCCTCTCTGCACAGTGGTAGTCACCCTACACCGCCTACTTGTTGAGATAGTACATGGCCACTGTGTCGTCCGTCATTATGAGGACATTCTTTCCCCGTACAGATGGCAGGAAGGCCTTGAGCACTAGTCTGTTTGCCCTTGACTCCAAAAGATTGATATGTAGTTTATACTCCGATGGAGACCAATGATCCTGATTGTCAGATCGTTGGTGTGGGCTCACCACCCCGTGAGTGAGGCGTCCGTCACTACAATTATCTCCGGCCATGGCTGCCAAAAAGATTCTCCCTTGAGAATGTTGTCTTTGCAAGCCCCCCACAGAAGGTCCTGAGCAACTCAGTTCGGAACTTGCAGGTGGTCTGACATTCTGTCTGAGAACACTGAGTGCTGAGAGCCCATTGGAGGGATCTCATTCTCAGGCGAGCCTCTGGCACCAGGAAAATGCAGGATGCCATGAGACCAAGCAACCTCGGAAAATCGAAGGCCAGAAAATGCTTAGCACTCTGGAATTTGGTAACCATCTGCAGAATGTGTTGAGCTCTCACCTTGGGCGAGGCTTTTCCCGAGGAAGTATCCGAGACTGCTTCAATAAATTTGAGTCTTTGGGATGGTATCATGTGGGACTTCTTGTAATTGAGGGAGAAGCCCAGTGTGTGGAGCAAGTGGCAGGTTACGCTGAGATGTTCCCGGGCCTGCTCGGGTGAGCAGGCCCTGATCAACCAATCATCCAGATAGGGGTAGACTTGAATCCCCCCCTCTCGCTGCCTCCACTGCCATTAACTTGGTG
This sequence comes from Ambystoma mexicanum, assembly GCF_040938575.1. Classification (NCBI taxonomy): domain Eukaryota; kingdom Metazoa; phylum Chordata; class Amphibia; order Caudata; family Ambystomatidae; genus Ambystoma; species Ambystoma mexicanum. Next base: position 882,601,980 of record NC_090933.1, read on the forward strand.
AAAACCCTTGGGGCGGAGGTCAGCCCAAATGGCAGAACTCGAAATTGATAATGAGAACTGCCAACCCAGAACCTAAAGTATTTTATGTGCTTGAGATAGATTGGCACATGAAAGTAAGCATCCTGAAGGGCCAGTGATACCAACCAGTCTTGGAGTTGGAGAGCCGGAAGGATCTTGGAAAGGGTAACCATCTTGAACTTGTCCTTCCTGAGGAACGTGTGCAAGTTTCTTAAGTCCAAGATGGGTCTCAATCCTCTGTCCTTTTTGGGGATCAGAAAGTATGGGGAATACCAACCCTTGTTCCTTTCCGCTACAACTCGATGTTTCTCTAGCAGGGTCAACATTTCCGGTACAACAAGCAGATCTGGAATTCTGAAAGTTGGTCCCAGTGGATGATCCGGAGGCCTTTTGTGAAAAGGAAGACAGTATGTTGGAAGAGGAGGGGATCATATTCGCTAATTATGCAGATGATATGCAATGTGCTATACCTATTTTGGGCATACATCAAAAAGATGAAGCATTCATCAATAAAATCTATCTAAATATCCAAAACTGGATGGTCTCTAATGGGCTGGCCTTGAATAGTGCCAAAACCAAATTTCTTCTGGTGGGCTCTCCCAGTAAATTGGATAAACTGGGGGTCAGTTACAAGAGTTTCAATCTGGATAATTGTGTCATTGAGGTCTTGAACAAGGTTAAGACTGTAGGTGTGTACATGGACAAACATATGAATATGAAGGCCCAGGTGAATAGTCTTATTTCCTCATCCTCATATTTCATCAAACTTTTCCGCCACCTATGCCCTCTTATCTCCGAAAAAAAACTCAGAAACCCTGCCAAGGGCTATTAGTGGATCTAAATTGGATTATGGGTACAGCCTACTAGTGGGCATCCCACAGGCAGAGGGCATCCCACAGGCAGAGATCCAACGCCTCCAGGTGATCCAGAATGGAGGGGTGAGAGTAGTGAAGGGCCTTAGTAAAAGAGATCATGTCTCTGAAGCTAGAAGAAAGCCTCCACTGGCTACCGATCGGAGCAAGAGTTTTGTTTAAATGTATCATGGGTCAAATGCCATCCTATCTGAAGGAAGTCCTTGCCCTGAAAGATAACGCTAGGACATTAAGATCAGATAATACCAATAGTCCCACGTAGTAATTCTAATAAAGCAAGACAGGGATCATTTGAAGATGCTGCTCCAATCGCCTGGAATGCCCTCTCACCCACGCTAAGAACGATAGCCTCGACAGAATTGTTCAAGAAGCAGCTGTAGACCCTGCTCTTTGCCTAGAGAGGTATCGTGCCTCTGCCTATTATCCCTCTGAGCGCTGTCTCATCCTCTGTTTTATTATGTTTTCTGTGTGTCAGTCCGCGTCCTCAGCCCTAGGGTACCAGGTGCGCTTTATAAATGCATTAACATAACATAACCTTGGGTCACAGTTTCCAATGCCCAAGCATCTGAAGAAATGCCCCGCCATTCGTTCAGATGCTGAGAGTCTGCCTCCCACTGGTGTCTTGAGTTAAGGCCTCAGAGTGGTTTAGATGCAGCTGAAGCACCTCTCCCTTATCCACCACGAGGGAATCCTCTGACCTGCATGTCCTATTCCTCTTCCAGTTGAGGAGTAGAATTGAAAGGACTTGCCCATCCAGGAAGATGAGCCCGCATTGGGTTGTTGAGGCTGTCTAATGGTGGCGCTAACGGATTTAGCCGCCGCTTCTGCAGCTTTTCCAAACTCTCATCCGCTTTGCTGCCAACCAGTCTCAAGCGACAAAGGGCATGTTGAGTGGAAACCCCGACTTCCTCAACCACACATCTGCGTAACACTGTACTAGCCACCATGGATCTGCTGATGCTGTCTGCAGTATCCAACCCCGACTGGAGACATTCACCTATTGCCTCCTTACCATCCTTAATGATTCCCAGGAAGCAGTCTCTTTTTCTCCTTCCAGAATGTGTTCAGCCGCCATAGCAACACAGTCCCACAGGGTAAACGTAAATCTTGATAATGTGCAAGTCACATTAGTCGACTTCAAAGCCATACTACCCACAGTGAAAACTTTTCGCTCCCAGGTATCCACTCTCTTATTATCCCTGTCAGGAGGGATGGATAGGTAAGCTGGTAGACGTAGCCGCCTGAACAACCACACTTTCTGGTGTGGGATGCTTGGTGAGATACTCCGGGTCACTGCTGGATGGTCTGTACTTCCTTGCATAGATTTTATTTACTGCAGTTTCTGGGGTCTGCCAATTTGCGGAGACCCTTTTTTGTAACGCCATGGGAAAAGGTAAAATTGGGTCGTTCTGAGGACCCTGGTCCAAGATGTCGGTCATATCATCTTACTCAAAAGATGGAGTGGGCCTACTCCATCCCATAAATTCAGTAACCTTTCCCATATGTTTCCTGTATGAGTTAGCATTCTCAGTGGGGTCTGGCCTGCCAAACTAACTCTGGCGCGGTATGCGACCCACTGGCTGACTGGAGATTATCGTATAAATCTGAGCTTGGACTCATCGGATATTAGTTCCTCTGGCACATTAGGGGTGCCTAACTATAGACCAAAAGGTGGTGTATTGTCATCAGACGGAGGTCCCTCCTCATGGCTGACAGACTTAAAATAGTATTTTTTTGTTAAAGGCTTGTAAACCTTGTCTTGTACTACTAATGGATTCGACAATGTCTTAGCAGGCATCGACGATGGCTTCGAAATCGGTGCCGGTTTAGTCGGCGTTGACTTCGGTGTCGACTCTTCCGATGCGGAGGGGGTCAGCGAAGGTGTTGAGGTTTTCGACATCTTGTACTTTTTCGAAATCCTAAATCGGCTAGGTTCCCGACTCGTCGAAGCCCTCAACGATTTTATGTCAGATCGAGAACTTTCTCGATGTAAAACTGGATTTAAGCTCGGTTTTGAAGATTTAGTCTTCGACTTCCCCTTGTCGTCCTTATGCTGAGTGACTGGGGCATGGCTCTTCTGCTTGTCCTTCGAGGGGGTCAAGGTCGACTTCTTGATAGAGACCTTTTAGATTTTATGCGTCTGGAAGAATACCTTATCTCATTGGTCTTTTCTGTCCTCTTCGAAGGCGACTTCTACGATAACCTCCCCACCGCCAGTTTACCTTTACGCTCCCTGAGAACTTTCTCGGTCATCGCGTGACAGGAGCCACAGTCAGCGTTACGGTTCCCGGGGCCCAGACACCACAGACATAAGCGGTGGGGGTCGGTGATCGAAATTTTTCGACCCGCAGTCCTGACACTTCTTAAAGGAATAGTGGCATCAAAAATGTTATTGGCTCAAAAGATGGGCCATCATCAAAAATATATATAAAAAACATTCATTAAGAAAGTTCCTATGTAAACTTTAGAGCAAATGATGCTCAAAGTCACAGATTTAAAGCACTAGGAGGCATCCATTTTGTGACATGGATGAGCCTCCTGTGCTTGTGTTAATTTCTGGACTTGCGGCACTAATGAAGCAAAAGCCAGCCAGCTGTAATAAACAAAAGCTACCAGCAGTGGCTTTTTCTTCATTCTTGCCGGAGAGCAGAGGTTAACCCAAGCTTGTAAGTGGTTTAAATGTCCTTCTTTTTTAAAAGCACGACAAAATAAATGCTGCGGTTTGCTTTCTAACTTAGAAAGAAAACCGCAATATTTATAACGTATTTATGTTTGCTGTGGCTTCAGCTTTGAGTCTCCTGGGCTCGCCTGACCCTGGTCGGGGGAGCCCAGGAGACTCAAAGCTGACGCCACAGCAAACCTAAATACAACGTTGATGTATATAAATATGCTACGGTTTTCTTTCTATGTTTCCCGGAGCCCTAGAAACGTAGAAAGAAAACCGCAGCATTTAGAAATACAACAAAGTTGTATTTCTGACTGCGGCAGCTTTCACTTTGAGTCTCCTGGACTCCCCCGACCCGGAGGAGTCCAGGAGACTCCAAGCGAAAGCCAATGCAGTCAGAAATACATTGATTTATTTGTAAATGCTGCAGTTTGTTTTACTTTTCCGACCACAGCAATCACAAATACAACAACGTTGTAATTATAATTGCTGCGCCTTTGCTTTTTGCCTTTCATTTTATGTTTTCTGTGCTTCCCTGGGCTTGGGGAGCACCGAAAACGTAAAATGAAAGTGAAGACAGCCTCCCAAGCTCATGTACAGCTTTGCTCTGGCTGCAGTAAGCAAATGCTCCCAGTAGGGGGCTTTTGCTGCTTGTTTAGTGCCGTCAGGGCAGAGCATAACATGAGCTGAGGAGGCTGCCTGAAATGGCAAAATGGATGCTCCCATGTAAACTCTTTGACCCTTGTTTGCTCAAAAGTTTACATAGGACCTTTCATTAAAATGTTTAATGCATGTTTTTCATTATTGCCCATCTGTTGGGACAATAATATTTTTGAGCGCAATATTCCTTTAAAGCCCAACTTGGGCATCGATGCAGTCTGCGAAGAAGACATTTTCCAACCGAGATCACTATTTCACTGAAGCGCGCCGTATTTCACTGGAAGCGTTAGCTCGGAAAAACAGAACTGAAGCCAATGGGCACTGTGTGCGCTACTTATACTGATGATGACGTTGAACGGAGGCCCTCCAGGGACACCGACTCGACGACGCTGCACACAGCGCCCTCTGTCAAAAAAATAATTCTGAAGCAGCTGAAGCTGGAGAGATATCATAAGATGAGGAATTTCTGGAAGGACACAATCCAGTCGAAACATGGCTTAGAAAGACATCATAACCACTGTAGCATAGCATATCTTTGCTGGTTAGTAAGCAGATCTTCTGTGATGGCTAAATTTCACCCAATTATGGAGCCCTTGAGAACAATTATATATACCTGCTTGGATAGTGGAATGTCCTAAAAGGTTTTTCAAATTCCTTAACACAGTTGAAAGACATCTCCGATAGATCTCAAGATACCTTATTATCTCAAGATATAGACACCTTTTTAAAGTACACCTTTCTTGGCCACATACCTAGGAAGAAGTCACCCAAAATCTCCAGGCATTTATGGCGGATGATTACTGGATCATTACAAGCTGGTTTCTGTCCCCTACACAGCACAGACTTTGTGATTGCTGCAATATTGAATTATTTTAGATGGGGAAACGGACAAAGGAGAAGTGGGGAGCCTTGGTGTTGCTTGAACTGTTGGCAGCATTCAATACAGTTAGCCACTCCATTCTCCTAACACTTTTACTTGAAGCAGGAAGTACAGACGTGGCCTGGGATTAATCAAGTCACTTTGAAAAATTGACATCTGAATATGTAATTAGTGATTTATTTGCAAAATGAGGACACTCAAAATCCAATTCCTAATTTTGGCTCTGGCTTGCTTCTCATTAGCTCCTAGATAAATGACAATTATGTGAAGCTGTCAAGCAACAGAGCTCTTTACAAGTAATTTGGGGTTAACAGAGGTTGGTGGAAGAGGGAGTTAAAGGTAATATCTTAGATATCCCCATACTACATGGGAGGAATTCTACCTAGGTGTAGCAGGACCTACGTCCCCCCCAGGTATTCGCTGAAGATCAGTGTCTTGATTTCTTTCCTAAACTGTTGGAGCGGTTCTGATTGCGACCAGGATGGTGTTCCAGAATGCTGCGGCATAGCAAGCGAAGATAGGTTTCCTTGTTTCTCTGTGCCAGTTTTGTCTTGAGCCTTGTTAATAGTCTGGCTCTAGGCTTTGTGGCTAATAGGCTGATGTTTGGGCAGTGGTTGCCTTATATATGATGCAGCTGGTTTTGATGGGTGTCTTGGCTTTGCTGGGTAGCCAGTGTCATTTTGTTTCGATGTGGGGTGGGGGGTGTAGTCCAATTTTTTGTTCCTATTGTAAGGTATGCTGCGGTGTGTTGAAGGGTCTGGTGTGTGGGCGGTGAGGAGGTCTTACCTTCCATTGGGGTTAGAGATTGCCTGTGCCAGCACCGTGGTTCTGAAATACTCATGTGTAGTAATAGTTGATGCTAGGCAGTTTAGGCTTTTTTTATGTTGCCGAAATGAGTTTTTGCTGTCAATGAAACCCGAATGATATGCCTTTTGGGGGCCAACCTGGATGTGAATCCATCAAGGTGCATGACATTCACCTAAACTTGAATGGCCTCCTGTTTAGATGAATGCACTATTTAGACCGATTCTGTTTCAGTGCGATTGGCTTTCTTGGGTTCCATGTGATAATGTCGCTGTGAAAAAGGTGACTTTTTTTTCTAGACCTCAAATGTTCTAGGCGGGGTATAAATGTATTACCTCCAATCCCAGAATATTTGGGGAAGGTGTTTGATTGTCTGAAGGGTGTGTTATTAGGGCAATGTCGTCAGAAGGCAGCCATTTCCACTGCAACATTATCACTGGATACCATTTCTTGTAGGTGCTTGTCATCCAAGCTTGAATGGAGTTGAGGGATTTCCTGAAGCATCAAATGTCTTTGGTACAATTCACTTTGCGTTATAACCGAATATTGCTGTTGTATTTGTAAAGTGAGAAATTTTGGGTCATTGCGACGCAGCCAGAGTCATTCCATATAGAGATTGAAGATCCCTCAGGAGAGTATTGAACCCTGTGGGACGCTGCAGGAGACCGGGTGACTGACAGATCGGAGGTGAACCAGCTGTGGGCTGTGCTTGGGAATACCATTTTATTTGTGAGTTGGCTTGTAAGTGTGATTTATTTGGCCATATCAAACACAACAGAGGTTAGGAAACACTAACAGTCAGAGCCTCTAGCCATGTTCTGAAGTGCATCAATGATCAGGTTGGCAGTTATTGTGCTGCATCTAAGTCTGAATCCAGACCATATTGTTACTCCAATCATGGAATTTGTTGGCAGCTGTCTTTTCACTGATTTGACCAATTAACTGAAGGGTAGTGTTCCGTCTGTAGTTTACACAGTCATCTAGATTTAGAGCCTGTTTTTTAAGGAGTTAAGCAGATAATCCTGTTTTTAAGGTGCTTGATAAACAACACATAAGTGAAGTAGATATGAATTTAACATCACATAAGGAAAGCCTCAAAATGTTGACTTCACTTTTGATGCTCAACCACCATACCTAGCATACCTGACATCTCCTGTCGTTGAATTCATTTGAAACTGAGATCGGCCCCAAAATAACCTACATCAAATCCGATGAGTCCATTGAGCATTTGGGTTGGAATGCCGGAGTGAATACATGTTGCTCATCGAGTTGAAAATTCCATTACCAGTCCTAGCAGATCCTTTCTCCAAACAGCACAGCCATCATTCTGATCCTCCTCATCGATGGAGAGAAAAGAGACTTATCAGAGGGGATTCTGGGCAGGTCTTTAGAGTGGGAATGGCTTGGTTGAAGTCAGACGTTGTGCATACTCTGTTTCTTTTGCTTTTTTCTGCTGTGGCAAATGTTCATGTCGCATCCAACTGATAAGATGTCCCATCGATTGGCGGAAAGCAGGAGCTTTAAGTGAATGCTCTTGCATATCTGTAAAAAAAAAAAAAAGTATATCTCGTCCAATGTAACCTTACGGACATGAACTGTATGTAACTAAGTAAGCAACACTGTAACTAGCGCCACGATGCCTTCGGTCTGATGTGTGCTCAACAAATGCGAATAAATAAATAAATAAATAAATGCAGAAGTGACCACCTTGAGTAAATTGTACTTGATAACGTACTAGGGAAAGTTTTTAGGAAAAGATGGATTTCAAATCCATTAGAGCAAGAGTAACTTCTTTGGCTTTGCAGAAACTAGCCAATATTTCATGGACGATGAAGTTTTTACTAGCCTGATGACTAGACCTGTCCAAGTTCTTCCTTTTCGCCACCTTTCTGTGCCCTGTTTGGAACAGAAGCATCTAGATGTTAATGAGGCATTGTTAGGGAAAGGGGTGGCTAAAGTACCTGAAGCACAAAATAAAATAGGACTGGGAGTGAGGTGGCACAGAGTTAAGTTCATTCATCAATATAAGGTAAGGAGGAATGAGAGGGTGAAATAGGGAGATTAAAATATAGCTGAATAGGACAAAGCTAAAACCACCTCCTCAGAAAGGTTGACATGAAAAATCTTTAATATTTTAGCACAGAACCAGTGGCAAACCAGTGGGATTCTTTGTGCATTGCCTCCTCTCCACCATTTACATCCCAACTGCCTGCAGTTGTTTCACTTAGAGGAAAAAGGTGAGCCATGATGATGATTTATGGGGGTTTACATTTGTGCTGACTACGGGAATGCTAAGGTAAAGTTTCTTTTCACAGTGACTTTTTCTTGCACGCAATATTGATATTGATATTTTATTTGTATCGCGCTCATACACAAGTGTTTCAGAGCACGACAAGGCAAGGGAGAACAAAAACAATGATCTTACTAGGCCCAGTGACATTGAGAATGCGCAAGTGCAGGGGAGAGGCAAGGGGGAGTGCAGCAGGGAGGGGGGGGAGAATCAAAAGTGCTGAACAAATGAATAAAACAACAAAAAATGGTAGTGCAGCCAGCAAGTGGCAAGTGTTAGGTTTAAGGCTCAACATGGGGTGTCTGAGAAGGGCAGAGAAAGAGTGGGGACTGTAGGGTTACGGATACAGACCCAAAGTGCTAGGGTTGCAGGGAGGCAGTGCAGGTGGATGGTATGGTGGGAAAGTACCTGGACCAGAAATCTGAGGGTAACCAGGTGCACAATCCCGAAGCAGAACAGATCAGCAGGGGAGAGGAAGAGAGACGGCAGAAGCAAAGAGGATGGTTCTCCTCAAGTTCCAGGGTGGCAGGGAGGCTGTTCCCGAGGGAGGCCCCAGCCGATGAGAGATCTACCCCCAGCTCTTGACTTGAGAAACAACTGACCCTGAGGGAGTCGGAGGTGGCGGAGTGAAGAGCTCAAGAAGGAAGGTATTTTTATTTTTTATTTTATTTTTTTTATTAAAAATGATTTGGTTTAAATGTTAAATCTTTCATCTTTGATTATGGTGATTTACAACCATAGGCTCACATTAGATATACATTGAATATTGTATTCATATTTCCATTTGATTTCTAGTATTGCCTTTAGGAAGTAGACAATGGTGAATATTTCCTTTTTTGTTCCGCCCTGAAGAAATTTAGCCCACCAATCTTCCGTTGTTAGTTCAGTTGGGGCAGTTAGATACATGTCTCTAATGTGCATTTTCGTATCAGTCAGGGCTAAGCAAGCAATGATGATGTGCTTCAGAGTTTCAGGCTAATTTTCCTGTTTACAGAATCTGCAGAAGGCCTTATCGATGGAAGATTCCTTGTGTTCAGTAGTTCACGAGTTGGTAGCAGGTTTAGCCGAAAGCGTAGAAACAGATCTCTCACTTGAGTAGAAGGAAATCACTGGAGATAGGTTGGAAGGCGGTTCACCGGGTGTGAGTCAAATTTACATTCTTGATTGAGTTTGTTTTTTGCCTTTGCTGCTATAGTCTCTATATGCGATTTTCTTTTTTGCTTTTTCCGGGCACAGTGTTAGCAGTTCTGTTGGAATGTCTGCTTTATTTCTTTTGTCATCCATGTGGATTTTCCAAGCTAGCAAGGTAGTCGCTTGAGTTGTATTTTCTTTTCCCTGGAATATTTCTAATGCCGGTATGTTGGAATCTGTGATGAGTTTTACGTAGAAATCTAGTTTTCTCCATGTATGAAGTGATGTCAAAGATTGTAATGCCAGTTCATATCTGATGCAGACAATTGGGAGAGACTGAGGTAATGATAGTACTTTCCTCCAAAAGAGGCCTTCTTGCCGTGACCATATTGCTCCATCTAGATTAATCATTGATTCACTTCTGTAAAGGATTGCCACGACTTTATGTATGTAAAACATTGTGATTGGTTGCATTGAGAATTTCCCAAATTTACGGTGTAGGAAACGGCCTTGGCGGGCTAGTGAGATAGTTTTCAGTTCGATTCTGTTGGTGATTGATTCACCCATATTCCCAGATATTTTACAGTTGTTACCCTTGTTAGGGGTTGTTTATTCAAAAACATTGTTTTCGGTTGCTGACTTGTGTTACGAGTCAGTATAAGCTGCAGGACTTTCGATTTTTGAGTGTTTATTTCAAGATGGTTTGTTTTCATATAAATCTCTGGTTTTGTTAGAGCTATTTGGAGGCCTCTCGGTGTCTGTGAGCATAAAACAATATCATCCTCGTACATAATTCATGGGATGCTTGTTGCGTTTAATTGTGGGGGGTTGGCCATCGGGGGTGTTAGTCTCAGTTTCATAATCAGCTGTAAACAGGTTGAACAGTGTCGCTGATAATGGACAACCTTGTTTTAGGCCATTGTATGTTGGTATGTCTTCTGAGACTGTGCCGTCTTTTGCAAGTCTAACTCTGATAGAGGTGTTTTCATAGATTAGCCTCAAAGGTTCCAATATTGAGTCCGGGCATTCCCTTCGGTGTAGTTTAGACCACAGCCGAGTTCTGTTAACTGGGCCGAAAGCCAATTTGAAGTCGATAAATGCTGCAAAAATGTGTCTTTTGTTGTAGAGTGCTTCTTGTTTTAACAAATTTAGTAAGAATAAGTTGATGTTTGTACCGATATGTTTTGCAAAGCCAGTTTGTCTTTTTGCAAATATTTGTTTTGCTTTGGCCCAGGTGTTTAGTTTCTCCAGGAGGATATTGGCAAAAATCTTTCTCAATGGGTCTAGCAAAGCAATAGGTCTGTAGTTGCAAGGATTTGTTGTCGCCTTTTTTATGGATTGGTAGCAAAACCCCCTTTTGCCATGATGGAGGAATGGATTTGGTTTTGTCAATTGAACTGAAGATATGAGAACAGATATCTGACCAGATGTTTTTGTTCGCTTTAATGATTTAATTACAGAGGCCATCAGGGCCTGGCGCTCGTGATGGATTTAATTTAGTGATCACTCTCACAATGTCTTCAGTCTCCCAGGCAAAGGTCCAGGGTCTTTTTTGTTGTGACTGATGTTGTTTCTATCAGTAGTATTGCCCTTATGAAGGGTCAGGAAGTGTCATTTTCAATTCTGTTCATCCACATTTGTTGACATCTTATCTACGGGGTCTGTTTGAGGATTCGATAGTTTCCACAGATCTCTCGTGTTTTGCTTGTTTAATGCAAGCAGCATTGTTTCGGCATCATTTTGGCTTTGTAAGGCTCTATTGCTCTTCATCCAATTTTTATATTGTTGTTTAAGTAATCTTATTGCTCCATGATTTGGTTGAGGTAGGCCCTGTATCTTTTTAACCTCTCTTCTCAGCTCCTTTTTCTTATTCGCGATTGTTCTCGAATATGCATGTGTGTGGTATTGGTTCTTTTGTTTGTTTGTTGACATGAGCTTGAAGCTACTAAGCAGCTGTGGGTAGTTCAACCGCTGGGTATCCGACAAATGGTTGCTATTTATTTGTGCCGACAATTTTCTCAGATTTCCTTGAGATTTTTAGTCTGTTCAGGCTCGGGTTTAAACTCAATTCTGGGAGCTTGAGTTTTTCTTTCAGCTGGTTGTACGCTTGCCACACAATAGTCAAAATTGAGTGATCACTGCTGTTAGATTTAACATTTTCAACATGAAGCAGTTTTAAGTGAATAAGATCGGTTAGGAAAATGTAATCAATAATGGCCCCATAAGGGACCACGCAACCATTTATGCAATGGTTTGAGTGTGACTCTGGAGATGCCTCTGGTTGTCATTTCTTTGAGCCAGCATTTGACCTGTGAAGGCATATTGTTTATTTCTAGTTCTTTGCCAGTCTGATCATACAAATGCAGATTCAGGTCCCCACATAATATAATGTCAATCTTTGGATATCTTAGGACAATGTCATCAATCCCGGAGCAAGCTTTGTCAATAAATGTTTCGTCGGCAATAGCCACTGGATTCCAGTAGCTGTTAACTATGCTGATAAAATCAGGTATGTGTTTTGGATCTTCATTAATCATACTTAGTACAGTTATTTGAGTCCAATTGCTAATATTGAGTGATTCAATGAATTTGAGGTTACTGCCCATTTTTATTAAGGTCAATAATCCTGCAGATGGTCGCCCTTTTTTTACTGGTTATTGCCGGTGTCATCGTCACTACATAGCCATCACATATCGGTTGAGATGTGATCCATGATTCTTGGATACATATGATGTCGTATGTAGTCAAATCGTGGGCCTGTTCTTTGAATAGGTGACTATTTCTTTGTGTGTTCCACGAACATAACAAAAGTTTGAAGTTGGATTGTTGCAGTGATGGTTATTGGGTATTGTCGCATTGCTCCGAATATGTTACTTGAGACCAATCCATTACCCTCCGTATATGATGCTCATTGTGATTTCGTTGGTTTCGGTTATAGAGCTCATAGTGCTCGTTTTCTCTTTTCCAGGTGTTTCGAGTATTTTTGTCTCTTATTGTTTGTTGTTTCTCTGGATTAGAGGCTTGTTTTAGTTGGAATCCTTTTTTTAACTGGAGTTTTTTCCAGTTCTGCTTCTTTGTGGTTCGACATTATCTATTTCAAATCCAAATGAGGATAGTATACTTTTTTGGTTAAAAATAAGTTTTGTGCTAGCGGAAATGAGCAGTAATTGGATTCTATCTAGATGGCTCTCATCCGAAAAGTTTACCGTCAATATGTCTTTTGTGGTGAGCTTATTTAGGTTGGGGATTGCTTTAAATAGACAGAAGACATTTGTTCGATTGAGAATCAGGTCATCTGCATCTTGTTGGGTTCTTTTCAAAGATAGAGCTCGTGAGGTTATAATTTTCTGCGGATTGATAAATATTGGCTGTGGTAATCCGGTATTTGATTTAAAGGTGATGTTGGTGATTCAATAAGGGAGGCGTCAGTTCTGATATGGTTTAAGTGTGTTCCATCTGAATCAAATGTAGAGTTGGATATGTCTTCACATGACAGATTCATCTGCGCTTCTATCGTAGTGTGCGATTGCTCATATTCATCCACAATTACAAGTGAAGAGTCACTTGGTTGAATCTGTGCTTCTTCTGAGATATCTAGATCCTCTACCAGATGTTGCGTCAGATTTAGCAGCATATCTATTTGTGCTTCCTCAGTTAGATCTTCAATGTTCCTGTTACCACAAGGCGTCGAGGATCCATTTCCAGTCTCGATCGGTGGTTGTCGGTAGGACGCTTATGTCTGGTGGAGTTTTAATGGGTTGATTTGAAGGAATTGATTTGGGAACAGTAAGATTTCTGAGAAAGGCTCTAGAGACAACTTGCTTTTTCTTTGTTTTTAGTTTTTCTTTTGGACTTTTGCATTTTGTACTTTGGGACTGAAGATGGCATAGTTGCTGACTGCTAAATTAGGGTTATTTTCATTTTTTTTTAGGTGATAAGTTCGGGTTGTTTGGGCAATCGTTGGAGTTTTGGCCCATATTCGTGCTATCTTCCGCGTTTGGTTTAGTTTGCACTGGTAGGATATTGTTTGTAGAGCTATTATGTAAACCATTTTTACTTTGGTTATTGCTAGGCTGAGGATCAGATAATTGTAGAGATTTGGTTGGTGGAAGTCATCATAGCTATCAGGGCTGAAGTAAGTTGTGTATTATCATCTTTGTCATGTCTGGCAATATCTGCGAGGCGTGATTGCCACCTGCTACTTGTTTCTGCCTCATAATCCAGACGGTCTTCAATTTTATGAATGAAAGATTCAATAAAGATCTGCTTTGCATGGATGAGGGCAAGGAGTGTGGCTTGGTCCTTTCTCGCCTCAACACATGCTTCTTGGATTTTTTAAAAAGGGATCATTGTCTGTCATGTTATTTCTATAAGCATATTCTGGAGATCCAGCATAGTGGTCGGAATTGACGGCATATACTCCGCTGTAGATGGTATGTTCGCATTCATATGCTTATGTGTGTTTGCTTCAAATTCCTCATCTGAGGGAGTGGTTTTTGTATATATTGATGTTTGCATCGGGTGTTTCAGTTTTAAATCTTCTTCTTTTGTTATGTGATGCTTGGGACTTACACAGAGGTGAGTTGAATGTGGTGTTGACATTGAGGTATCATGGTCAGAATGGCCAAAAACCTCTTCGTTTTTCTTGATTTGCAAGAAGTGCTTCGATCTCGAACATGTCCAAGGATAATCGTGCAATTTTTGGATTCCGTTGGGAAGAGTGAGTACGCTATATTCTGTGAAAGCTGCTTGCTTTCATACAGAGATTGCCATTGTCTCTTAGCTAAGGCATCCTTGTCCCTTTGTGAGATAATCGGTGTATATAGTTCTCCTATTGTAGGATTCCTTGACGGGGGTGAAGGATTGGCAGTGTTTGCTAACGGGGGCTTAACCACATCTGTTCCCTCGTAGATCGAAGAGTGTGATTGCAGAAGTCTCCCTGATACAAGATGTTTTTAACATCTTGTCGTGTTGGTGATCAACAGCTTCACTCTGTTTTTCCTGACTGTCAAAAATATCAGGTAAACGTTCTTCTTTATGTGAGAAGGTGGGGTCATTTTTTTGCCTTGGTTTATCGTTTTGCGAGGGAGTTATTGGTACGCAGTTGTTGTCTGTTGGTGTCGGTGTGGCCACTCCATGGGTTTGCAGGCTGTGAAAGGGTTCGCCAAATCTTTTGTCAGTTATGGGTCTAGGTAATAAGCATTATCGTTCCTGCGTTGGTGTAGAAGCAGAAATGTCATCTTTTTTTAGTTCTTCAAGTTTAGAGGCATTCTTTTCCATATGATTTGGATTCTCCATTGCCACATCACGATTGTCTTGAGCATTGACAGACTCATTGGTGGTCAGACAAAGCGGTTGTGGTATACTGCAGGGAGAGCTTATTTGTGATTCCTTTCCCATATGAATATTTTTAACATGCTCCTTTTTTGTAGAGATCGGGGCTTTTGTGCTTGCTTTTCTTTGGGGAATGATGGTGGTCAGTGCTTTTAAGCGTTGTCTTGTGTGGGGACCGCTTTGTGTGTTGGTTATAGCGGAAATCTCGTAATCGTATTCCATCATTAATGCGGCGCAAGTATAAGGCTGTAAAGCTATAAAGTTTAGAAAGTTGCGCAATAGACACTTCAAGAGTGTCTTTGGAACCTATCTGCCTGATGCAGTGTTTGCTGGGGTGTCGGGCGTCTAAGTGGATTGGGGATTGCTGTTCACTGTATGACAGTTTTCGCTCTGTCCAATGTTTCGTGCTACTGAGTCAAAGGCCAAGAGCCCACAGTCCTCAGAGCTGGGTGTGATTCACAGCGTTTTTCACATAAAAGGGTTAACATCCTTATTTAAATTATTGATGTATGAGAAATCAGATAACACACAATATAAGGTACCGTGCTGCTGAGTCAAAGGCCGGGGGCCTGCAGAACTCGGAGCCGATTTTGTTTTTTATTTTTTCCTTCCTCCTCTTTCCGCAGCGTTTGTGTGCTTAAAGTTGGAGCGGTTCCAACAAGACCGCCCAATACCGCTTATGATCTACTTAGCTTATTCTGAATTTAAGGGCATAGAGTCTTCGTTATGTCATCGGGCCGAGATATTGGGAAATGCACAAGAAAAGTCAGCGGTGGAGGAGAGTGAAACTTTTGAGTGGGTTATATCATAGTGGCCGTAACAGGAGATATGACTCCTTACCTTTTGTAACATGTAGTCCTGAATGTCCAGCAGGCCAGGCTGTCAGCAACAAAGCAGCAAACAGCCAAACAGTCGATGCAATGTCTCGCGCCCTTTTTGCGCTCTGGCTTATCTGAAGGAAGGTATTTATGGGGGGAGAGTTGAAAGTATTTTGGACCCAGGCCCCAGAAAGTCTTGTTGATAATGCAAAGGATCTTGAATTTAATCCTTGCAGCCACTGGGAGCCAATGGAAAGATTTCAGGGCTAGAGAGATACGATCCCAGGGCTTGAGGCCCTAGACAAGTCTGCCAGTCCTGTTCTGGATGAGTTGCAAATGGCAGAGAGTAGAAGCATGTAGATTTAGAAAGAGGCTGTTGCAGTAATCCAACCTGGAGAGAAACATAGCTCAAGAGACAGTGAGCTTCTGGGGGGAGAAGAGGGGCAGAATACCTCGGAGGAGGAGCAGTTGGAAGTTTGATTTTTTTTTTTTTTAAACATCAGAGATATGGGCGGAAAAGGAAAGCGTGGAGTCGAAGATGACCCAGAGGTTTTTAGCCTCACAGGTGGGGGTAGGAAGAGGGCCAGGTGAGACCGGCCAGAGAGCGACAGGATAGTAGGATGAGGTGTGCCGATGAGGAGGATCTCCGTCTTGCTGGCATTAAGGCAGAGATCATTGCAGCACACCACTCCTGAATTGCATACAGGCAGTCAGGGATGAAAGGAAAAGGTGCCTGAGGCAAGCCTGATGAGTTAGGTGTCATCCACATAGCACTGAAAGTTGGAGCAGAGAAAGGCAATGCGATGGGCGACAGTAGACAGGTATACCCTACAATTAACCTTGCCGCCACAGAACATTGTTTGCTGGTCTTTTAAAGTTCCTTTGGCTGGTCCATTGTGTTTCAAATTCATGCGATCCTTGCCTACAAACATCTGCTCTCTGGAAACCACTTAACACTCAGTGGAAATTATTGGAAAATTACTATAGCCACAATAAAATGTGCACTAAAACCGTATTTATGTTGGTTAAAAGAATGTGGTTTATAAATAAAATGAAAGGGCCATAGAGAAAGTTATACAAATCTCCAATTGTTATACGTAACTGCAAAAATAAATCGTTTGGTCATACTATTGGTAGGATCAGGACTGTACAGTTGTTTGTTCAAATGTCCTTTAAAGTTTGATCAATCTTATGTTTCTTTCGACAGGCTCTCCTTCTAAGTACTATAGTACCATCACTTATAAGTACCATGCTGTGGCGAGAGGTAAGAAGGCTGCATGATACAGCATTTGTACAGGAACATTTTTGTACCTTTGCATTAAGTAATAAGACAATGTAGAAATTGGCAGGCAGAGAAGATATTGTCAGTGAATGATCGACAGGCGATTTTCCAACTATGATAATCAAAAAGACAATATCTGGGTTGGAATACCAGACCTTAATGCCTGAAACTGTTTTGCCATACAAGTTTAAGCTCTTTTAAAGGAAATGTGTCAAAGAAGAAAATTCATAGTGGCTGTATGTTATGTTTGTGACTGGGGGTCCATCGTGAAAGTATTGTTTTTTTAACCTCCATGGCCAGATGTTGTCTTTAAGTGAGAGGAAGATTTATATAGTCAAGTCTTCAGAGACGAGCCTGCCCCAGAGGCAGGATCAGTACATGTTTTTGTAAACAAAGGCGAAAGACCCTGCAGAATATTTTGACAAGGCAGGTCTCCAAAGAAAATTAGCATAAAAGCTCTCACTTCTGGAGCAGATATAGAACATTTGAACATAGGCACAGTAGTAGTGAATGGTAGTCTGTTTCAACGAACTGATGTTGTAGTCCTTTTCATAAAGGACGTCGGCAATTATCGTGCCGGGTAATGGATAGCTGAAGAGACATATTTTTCTTAAATTCCAAGAGCTGAAACCGCTAGTTCCCTTCCATGCCAATTTCTCTGCATTGATTCAGGGCTCAGGTGCCCTCTGTCTCCGGGGCTCCAAAGGGTCTGAAGAGGCCCAGTGATTAAGACAACTTTGTGTCCTATTGAGGGGATCCT
Source organism: Ambystoma mexicanum (assembly GCF_040938575.1). Classification (NCBI taxonomy): domain Eukaryota; kingdom Metazoa; phylum Chordata; class Amphibia; order Caudata; family Ambystomatidae; genus Ambystoma; species Ambystoma mexicanum. The sequence goes on from NC_090933.1 coordinate 882,619,494, forward strand.
TTGGTCCAGGGAAAGCCACCAAGTGATGTGACCCCTGGAGGTGGTAACAGTGGATCACCCCTAGCTCGCTGTGAGAAACCGGAGGGTATTCTCACTCCTGAACCCCTTGGATCCTCTGTGCAGGTAGCCAGGGAAAGGCCATCACTCTTGGTTCCTGATCTTGGGGGTGGAGAAGCGAGGGAGGATCACCTGGGTGGAGAGTCCTTGGGGACTGGAAGTTAGGAGCTCTTGGGCGAGACATGGTATACCCCTTTTACTAGTAATGACCAACCCTTCCCCCATTTTCATGGGCTGTTAAAAGCCAATTCCCCTCTTTTCTCCCCATTTGACACGTGACAATACTAGGATGAAGAAAAGACAACTCTGAGCAATGAAGACCACACCTTTTTACCACTCTGGTACTGAGACGAAGAAGATGCCTGCCCGGAGCTGTAAAGGTCAGTTCTCCAGCATGGGGTCTGGCATGGATTCACATGCTCATGAATATTCCCCGTCGTCCGGCTGGCTGGGAATCCTCGGTAAAGAAAAATCAGTATCAGTTTCGTTTCTGATCTGTCTTTCGTAGTAGTAACCAATCATGATCTCTGCGTCATACTGACCACAGCCAATGACTGCCATCTCCCTAAGTCCCACCTCTGGCAGCCATTTTCAGATTTTTACTGCACGTTCAAGTGTTGGGATCCTCATGCTATTGCTCTCGAGCTTTAGTGCTTTTTTCGCGCTTTTTTTTTAGGAAAACTTTCTCTTTTTCAGTCAAAAGAGACTCAAGCTCCACCGTTTCTTTATCCGATCAACGGGGACCCGTGTCGGATTCTTCTACGCCCCTCAAGGGTGAAGATTTCGTCGAGCCACGCTTTTGGAGGACTCCAGAAGTTTCTCAGGCCCATCTCGATCATGGCCCAGGAGAAGGGAAGCTTAATGCCCGGAAAGCTGTTCAGTGTCTGCCCTGGATGCCAGCTTCAGAATGTCTTTAAGGAGGACGAACACTCCCTTTGCCTCTACTGCCTGCATGAGGACAAGACGCACTTGGAGAAGGACTGTGCATTTTGCGGCAATATGTCGGAGCGGACCATGAAGGACCGCCATCTGCGTCTCGCCAACTGGCTGGAAGGGAAGAGCCCGTCAGGCGAGAAGAAGAAGAAGAAGAAGAAGTCCAAGCGGTCTTCTAAGACCTTTGAGTGCGCCCCGGCGACGGGGGTCCAACAGAAGGCCAAGCACCGCGAGTCCGCTGGCACCGGGAGCGCTGAACGGTCAGGCTCTACGGGCGCCAGGCAGGGCGCATCCTCCCCGGCGCCATCAACCACGAGCCAACGCTCTGGCTCGGGTAAGAGGAAGGCCGAGCACCCGGCGAAGCTCCAGGAGAGACCCCGGTCGAGCTCGAAGGCCCCATCAGAGGGGGAGCGAGGCGGTGACCCTCCCCCCAAGGAGAAGGCAGTGAGCACACCTAAGGTGGTGAAAGCCTTGATCCACTCGGCCAAGGCCTCTATCGAGACAGTCGCGGCGGCCCTGGCTCAGCCTGTGGAGGCTACACCAGTGGTGGCGACCTCGGGGCCCAGAGTCTCCCTGCCACCGCAGAGGGAATCCTCTTTCATGCCCATCGACAGGACCCCCGTGAAACCTCCGACGGAGAAGAAAAAGGGGGGGGGGGCAAGAGGTCGTCGTGGATTCGGCCTCAACCTCTGAGGAAGAGCTGATCGAAGTCTTAAGTCACGGCGTTGGCGTGGAAGAAGACCAGCCCGTCGGGAGGGATCCCGACGTGGGAGACGACGAGAATGTCGAGGGTACCGACGGGGCTCCTGACCGCCCGTCGGAAATCCCCTCACCCAGTGCCGCAAGACAACTCGGCGGCCATTTTGTTGGCTATACAGTCCTTATGCTCGGAGATAAGGACGAGATTGCCGTTACCACCAAAGTGGAACCTCTCCCGACGGGGGACCCGGAGCCAGGCCCTTCTGGGAGCCCTCCTCCTAAGAGAAGAAGGATTCATCCTCCACCTCCTTTTCAACCATCGCGCCCTGCTCAGCCCTCCTCCCCGTCCACGACCCGTGGGGATGATACAGGGACTGACACGGCCGTGACGGGCACAGACAAAGAGGTTTACGACGAGTATCTCCTGTCGTTACCACCTCCCCGGGCTTCCCCGCCCGACGAGATTGGATCGTTTCATGCCATGATCGCCAGGGCATCCGAGCTTTTCCAGCTCTGCCCGGAAGAGAAGAAGGAAGGTTTCCTTTATCAACGGCGCAAGACCAAGAGGAAGACGGTCCTCGCTGTACCTCTATTGGACGATATCTGGGATGAGGGTCTCGCCCTCCTCAAGAACCCATCCACAACGCCTGCGAGAAGGGATCGGTACGAGAAGAAGTACCGGGTCCCGGACGCGGCCCCCTTGTGCCTTCGGGCACAGCCGACCCCGGACTCGGTCGTCTCCGTGGCGGCCAGGAAGAAAGCAGGGGGGGCTTCAGCCTCTACGTCGTCCTCCACGCCGGACGGCGAGGGAAAGAAATTGGACACCATGGGACACAGTCATCTCATCGGCAGCGACGACGATTAAGGCTGCCAACGCCTTGGCTATCGTAGCCCGCTACGACAGGGAGTTGTGGTACAAAATCGCCCCCCTGCTGGACTTCTTACCAGAAGACAAGAGGGCGGAGGCCAACGACGACTGAACAAATTCATCAAGGCACAGAAGTTCCGGATGGTCACCCTCCAGCACGTCCTGGGTCAACTGGAGGAGGGCGATTTCCTGTCGTCGTTGGATTGGAGGATGCCTACTTCCATATCCCCATCCTAAAGGGACACCGAAAGTTTCTAAGATTCGTGGTCCAGGGGCGTCACTACCAGTTCAGAGCCCTTCCCTTCGGATTGAGGTCGGCACCCAGGGTGTTCACCAAGTGCCTTGCACCGGTGGCAGCACGGATGCGCCTTTGAGGGGGTCCACGTCTACCCCTACCTGGACGACTGGCTCATCCGAGCAAAGACAAAGGAGCTTGCCGCGGAGCACACGGCGAGGACCGTCCAACTACTCACGGACCTGGGATTCTCCATAAACTACGCCAAGTCCCACCTGGTGCCCGCGCAAGACGCACTGTTTCTGGGAGCGAAGCTCGACACAGTGGCGCTTCTGGCCTCTCCGTCGGAGGAAAGGACGAGGGCCATCTTGGGCAAGGTGCAGCGGATGCTGGTTGCGGACGCGGCCAGGGTGTGGTCCTTCAAGTCGCTCCTCGGAATGATGTCTTCTTGCATTCATCTCATCCGCCTGTGCAGGCTTCGGATGCGCCCGTTACAGGAGTTCCTGGACGCTCGCTGGTTCCAGACTACGGGCAGCTTCGAGGACAGGATCACACTCGACGAGAGCTTCCAACGAGCGATCCGGTGGTGGGGCACCCGCGCGCATCTGACGGCGGGCATGGACTTCCAGACCCCTGGCCACCAGAAGACAGTGACCACGGATGCCTCCCTGGAAGGGTGGGGAGCGCACACCGAAAATCTGCACGCGAGGGGCCTTTGGCTGCCGACGGGGAAGTCCCTCCATATCAACGTCCTGGGACTCTGTGCAGTGTTTTGGGCCCTCAGGTCCTTTCTTCCGTCTCTCAAGGGCAAGGTGGTGAGGATCTTCACCGACAACACCACCACCATGTTCCACATCAGGAAGCAGGGCGGTACCAGATCCCCAGCCCTGTCCAAGGAGGCTCAGGATCTGTGGCATTGGGCCGTCGCCCAAGGGATGTTTCTGGTGCCGTTTCATCTGGCAGGGATAAAAAACACCATCGCCGACGCTCTCAGCAGAGAGCTGCGCTCGTGCCACGAGTGGGAACTACGACAGGATCTAGTTGACCGCCTCTTCCGACGGTGGGGCACACCCCAGATCGATCTGTTCGCGACGGCGACGAATTCCAAGTGCCGGAGGTTCGCCAGCAGGTTTCCCCATCCGAGGAGCATGGGCGATGCTTTCTCGTTCCCCTGGGAGGGCCTGTTCCTATATGCGTTCCCTCCATTGCCGCTGCTGATCCGGCTCATCAACCAGCTCAAGAGGTCACGGTGCAGGATGATCCTCGACGCACCTGCGTGGCCGAGGCAGATATGGTTCCCAGACCTTCTGGACTTGTCAGCATCCCCGTCAATCAAGCTGCCAGTGGACGCGGATCTTCTCTCCAGGGAAGGAGGCGCCATCCTCCATCACGACCCGAAGTCGCTGAACTTGCAGGCCTGGCTCCTGCAGCGTTAGAGTTTGGAGGTTACGACATACCGGCCGACTGCAGAGAGGTTCTTGCAAAGGCCAGGGCGTCCTCAACTCTTAAATGCTACGGACACAAATGGAAGAGGTTCTCTGTCTGGTGCCACGCACAGAAGATTAACCCTCTACAGATTACGGCTCCTCAAGTACTGCCGTACCTGCTGACGCTGGCCAAGGCTGGACTGGCGCACGCTTCCATCAAGATTCATCTTGCTGCGATCTCCCGATACACCAGAACCAAGGGACGGACGTCTTTGTGGTCTCATCATCTGGTGAAAGAATTCATGAAGGGACTGTTCAGATCGTTCCCGCCGGTGAAGGCCCTGGCCCTGGCGTGGGAGCTCAACGTGGTGCTGACCAAGCTCATGGGACCTCCGTTCGAACCTCTGCACTCAGCTCCGTTGAAGTTCTTGTCGTGGAAAACTGCGTTTCTTGTGGCCATCACCTCCGCACGACGGGTGGGAGAGATCCAGGCCCTTTCCTGCAAGCCCCCGTACGACTTTTCACGACACAAGGGTAGTGCTCAGGTCGCACCCTTCCTTCATGCCCAAGGTGCCGTCAGACTTCCACCTCAACGAACCCTTGGTGTTGCCTGTTTTCTTCCCGTCGCCTTTGTCGCCGACTGAAAGGACTTTGCACTCGCTGGATGTGGCTAGAGCGCTGAAGTACTACGTGGACCGCACGAAGAGTTTTCGGAAGACGTCACAACTTTTTGTGAACTTTGGACCTGTCAATCAGGGGAAGGCTCTCTCGAAGGCTTCCATTTCCAGATGGCTCTCCGGCTGTATCATGTACTGTCATCGGTTGGCAAACCGACCGCTGCCTGGCCGTCCGAGAGCCCATTCCACCAGAGCGATTGCAGCTACCACGGCGTTCCTATCTGGTGTGCCATTGCTGGGCATCTGCAGGGCTGCTGCGTGGAGGTCGACGCACACCTTCACAAAATTCTACTGCGTCGATCGGGATTCCAGGGAGGACTCCAGGGTCGGCCAAGCAGTGCTGCGCAACCTGTTCGCCTAAGGTGAGCCTGATGAGGAGGTAAGAATTGCTTAATGTTGAGTTTTGGATGTAATGCTTAATGTTGAGCCTTTGCCACCTCCCGTGGTTGTGCATGTGTGTACTGCTATGTATTCTTTTATTCATGAGCATGTGAATCCATGCCAGACCCCATGCTGGAGAAGTAACAAGTTACTTACCTGTAACTGTTGTTCTCCAGCATGGGTCTGGCATGGATTCACATGCGAACCCTCCCGCCTACCCCTCTGCGGCTCTTCACTTGGTCATACTGCCACTTCACGTGCTACCAAATCTGAAGATGGCTGCCAGAGGCGGGGCTTAGGGAGATGGCAGTCATTGGCTGTGGTCAGTATTACGCAGAGATCAGTGATTGGTTACTACTACGAAAGACAGATCAGAAACGAAACTGATACTGATTTTTCTTTACTGAGGATTCCCAGCCAGCCTGACGACGGGGAATATTCATGAGCATGTGAATCCATGCCGGACCCATGCTGGAGAACAACAGTTACAGGTAAGTAACTTGTTCCACATGCCCAGTTTATTGTGGTGAGGCAGGGCTGATTGGACTTTCACGCCTGCAGCCTGTCAAGGGGCTGAAGGTGTATAGGAGACCAGCCCAGCTGTATGATAGGCAGTGGGGTAACCTGTATGTCGAGGAACGACCGAAGCAGCAAGAAGGCCGGTGCAAGTGTGGTGTGGGTGCTGGAGCTCCGTGGAGCGAACCAAACATTAAGCAGGAAACAGTGTGGAGAGGATGTCCCCTTTATGTACGTTCGAGATGCTTGTTTCTCTATGTTGGGGCAATCATACTGGGGTATCTGAGGGGCAGGAATGAAGCCCCTGAAGTGTGAAACAGAAGACCGCGCGATCCATGCTGCTGTGAAGCCTTTGAACGTGACCAGTGAATTTCTAGCCATTGAGAAACCCAGTGCACAAGCATTTGGTTGTTCGAGGAATACTTTGTATCGGGGTGATCGCGTGTTTGAGGAAACACATTTTCGAAAGGTTGTACATTGCGTTTAAAGTGAATTAAGGAAACACAAACTGAAGGAAAACGTTAACAAGTGCAACCCGTGCCTGTTAAACACCCGATTGAGTGCAATCCACGTTTTCTTGAATATCAAACAGAATGAAAACCTTAACAACTGTAACGTGTCTAATAAACACAAAATTGAGTGCAATTCATGTTTTCTTGCATACCGAACTTGGTGAAAACTTCACAAAAGAGCAGAACTGCTACATTCTAAGTTCGGAAGTAAAATGGAACTGACTTCAAGTCAAACAATTTTATGCTGCCTGCTAAAAACAAATGACTTTGTATCCAAGTGAAATCAGTATGTGTTGTCTTCTAAAATGAATGGAGCTTTACTTTGAACATTTCAACACAGTTATAACTTGATTATGGAAAAACCATCATAAAAGAAGCTACAAGAGTGGCAAAGAACTCCAAAGGAATAAGGGATATGTTTGCGCTGCTCACATTAAAGTCTTGGGGAAGGGAACCCAGAGCATTTATTGACTTGAGGATGGCGTCTCAACGGTCCTCGTACTTGGAACTTGGGGGATGGAAACCCTGAGTACTGGTTAAAACGGTATCCTCCTGAACTCGAGTGGTAAATTTGAGACTTTTTGTCTGGAACTATTTTATAATTTAGGAATGGAGCCGAAAGAAAACTGTGCTGGAAGAGGCTCAGAACTTTGTTGGACACTGTTTCTTTTGATTGCCGACATCCCTACACATTGTATAGATTAGCTGTGAGGGCCAGTATAGGTTTTGAACACCGACCGATTGTTCAGTTGAACTCTTTGACTCAGACCTTTGTTGGTTTTATTTAGGTAGGGATATCCCACCTTGGCATAGGGCAAGTTAGGCCTTCACCATCCTGACATTTAAGTTAATAAAAGTGTTTGTTTTGAATTCAGAATCTGTTGTCTGTGTCTTGCTTCATGATGCCTGCTACAAAACCAAGGAAACGGGCTACCCCTCCCCTACACATGTATGTCTGTGGATACCAGCTATAACCTGTACTTGAGTGAAATCAATACACACAATATCAGATATTTTAAAAAGCAATTTAATGTACTAAATTCCATATGAAAAAACACATATCAAAATATACACATACCTATACACAGAATAATGACCTTATCATAAACCCTGCTAAACAGAGAAAAGTAAGATCTCCAAACCACATGTTTACAAATACCTCATGCACAGTGTGGGGTTAGTAAATGGTTGTGACAAACTAACCACAACTGAACACTTGTAGGCCAGAAAAATGATTTCTCTACAACGTCTCAACCCACTTGTCTTATCTTTACTGTACTTACAGAAAGTAATTTTAGAAAAATATGTCTCCTTATTTCACATAGAAACTGACAGAGTACTTTATCTGAACCTGCCCAAAAACATGTCTGAAACTTAGACGTTTACTCGCTAATTTATGATGTACAGAAAGCTATGGCTTCGTGGAGACGAAATGATCTGATCAACAAGCCTAACCTAGCTAATGACTGTGTCAGACATAAGGTCGGCACATTGTTTTTCTGGCCTCTTGGGTGGACCACCTCATTTGTTCACCACAACGGGCCTTCATCAGGACATATAAGCTCTTTGACTCAGTATAAATATAATAGTGAATCTTGAAATTCTTCTTCAATTCACGAACTGTAAACAAAAACAAAACCAACCTAATTTAAAACCTAATCTCTGACAATCAGACAAAAATACTTGTGCAGCCAAATAATATATAGCTTGCCACAGACACCCTATTTCTTTAACATGTTTTGCGCAATATTCTTAATCTTTTTCTTTGTAAAGATTCAATCATGCTAGTCTTCAGTAATATGCTTAAAACCAGCATGACTTTCATTATTACTACATTGGTTGCATATAAACTTTTTAACCTAATCTCATTGGGGCATTTGAATTGCCTTGTTCTTGATCTAATGCCTATCCCAGATCTTCCAAGTTTACTTCGGAAAACAATGAGACTGCCTTCTCTTCATGTTCAAGGAAGTCCAAAAAAAAACAGTGTACTTGAAATACTCTAACCACTCCAAAAAAAACTACTACACTGAATATTAGTACTCCTACTCACTTCTACAATAGATTAACACTCATTAAATCATGCCACTCTTTAGTATACTTGCTAAATGGCAAAAAGTAATATTTCTGACTCAAAATATACATCTATCATAGACTGGCACCAAAGGAGAGGTACACTAAAAACCCATGGATTGCACGAATTCCCCATATTCCTATATTCAAGCCCCATCCAAGCCATTTAACCCCTCAACGGCCGATGGTTTTCCCTCGCAGTGCCAAGGCCTTTTTTTCGTGATTTCAATATGTCGCCATTCGATCCCTTGTAACTTTTTTGTTACATGAGAGATCTTGGCCAAATTTGGCCTTTTTTCTTCCCACATGTAGGCGGTCATAACGCCACCAAGGTATCCTAGTTTGCTGTATGGAGATGAGAGAAAATAACAAAAAAGAGAGCAAATTGTGTTTTTTTCTGAAAATGCCAATAAAATGAAGTACAAAGAAGCCTCTGATTTTTTTTCTTGTAAGAGCTAGGACCAAATGGTTTGCTGTTCTGAATATGCCATTTTCCAGGCTTTCAAGAACAGGTTGAGTGGAAACAAAAAAAAACATATTTTTATAAGGTTACCATTAGTTTTGTGAGAGGTAGGCAATTTTTCCCTTTTTTTTCCAATACGACATGCGTGGACGGAATGGAAAAGGAGGGTAGGAAGGCTGAATGGGAAGACAGACAGGCATAAAGTAGACAAAATTCCAAGTTTAGCAAGGGGTCATTTGCGCATGTCAGGCAACAACTATGTAGGTAGAATTCCCATAATTTGGGGAAAAATGAGAGAAAGGTATGTTCTGGACATGGCTTCTGTGAATATTGAGAAATGCAATGCACCGCTACAATCTCACGACTCTCCTAGTTGGGAAATCACACATTTTTATAATGTTTCTGTTGAGTTGTCTTTCTAAAGTAGCAGGCAGCTGCCTATATCAAATGCATCTAGAGAGAGACCTATGATGCATCATGTCCTATGTGATGTCATAGAATATTGATTGCTGCATTTCTTGTTTGTGTTCTAATCTTGTCAGTTGGAGAAGTTACTGAGAGGAAAGGAGCCTCTGCGTTGTTGGGGGTCTTCTTCCCTTTTAATATCTATAATAAACGTTCCTGTTGAACTTGCCTGTCTCCGCCTGCCTCTTCATAAGTTTCAACAAAACAAGCAGTACCACAAGCCAAAAACGAAGCCATGGTACACAATCAACATAGCATAGAAATGCCTGAGATCGAGGGCAGAACTTACCTTCCATTTCACCGCCTCAGCCAGAAATTACTGCAGTGGTGAAATTTACATTGTGTCACGCCAGCGCGCATAACGCACGCTGACATGACACTGAAGGAAATCCAACCCCCGGGCTGTGAGGTGGAACCTCCACCTCACATAGCTTGGAGGTTGGATTTAGGGTTTGTGCGACTGCTGGTTTGCAGCGATTGCACAAACACAAGTGCCAATAAGGACGAGCTATCCTGTCCTTGGCACTGGAAATGTGCTGAGGACGAGATAGCTCGTCCTTGGAACTCAAGGGGTTAATGTTGTAAAATAGGTTTGCTCTATTAACAGAACTTAATAAGTCAACTTTCCACATGCCTACAACATTAAAAAGTACAGTGCAGATAACAAAAAGCGTGCCAAACAAATGCCACATACACTCCTTTTGGTATACTTACGTCCAGTACTTTGTACTTACCGGCGACAAATTCCAAAAAGCACTGTTCCTCACAGGGAAACAGAGTTGTCGCTAGTCGTTCCTTTATCTACTTGCACTGCCGCCCCATTTCCATTGTGGGATGTGCAAGCGCCATCTTGGGCCAAATTGAATTCTGCGTTATTAAAGAGCGTCCCTGGTGTTTATACTAAGTTGCAACATACTTTGAGTGAAAGCACACATCCTCATAACGCCCAAATAAAGTGCAGCACGTGGAAAAAAATCACATATCTTTTTGTCATTTTTTTGTGTGGATCCCACCAAACTCTCTATATTGCTTTATGATACCTTCACATAGCTCGGACTGCCCTTTAGTATATCACTAGGGGAGCAGCTGCTATCTAGGTCAGGCCCTGAAGCTCAGGTCCAACAGAGTGAGATTGGCCTTATGAATAAGGGTAGAGAGTCCATCTGTTGAAACTCTTCCCCAGGTGAAGAAACTTCCAGAAAATCAGTCCCAGGAAACATTTGATATGCAGAGACCACAAGCGGGATATTGCTGCTCCATTCCGACCTGCTTTCATGTGCAGAGCGGGACTTGAAAGAGGGCATGTGGGGAATACAAGAACTGATATGGAGTGTGAACTGGAACTGAATGACTATCCTACACCACAGCAAAGGAAAGCACACAAAGTGTCCGCACTCAGCATCAGGGCAGGGCAATGAAAAAATAAACTCTTGTGAAAGGGGAGAGTGCATAGTATACATGTTAGATTGGCTGTCCACCCATCATAGCACTGCTTCCCTGATTCAGTCGTGGCAGACAGTTCTTTTGAGATCTCGGTTGTGTGGACCTGGGCACTATCCAATTCAAATTAAAACAATATGCAACATGGGGAAGAGGTGGAACATTAGGGAAGGGTGTAGCACAAACTAAGCTATTAATGGAGAAACAGACTTCGGAAGTTTAGGTTTACACAAAGTTATCTAAACTACCAGTATTGCTAATTAGTAAATGTTGGTTAATACATGATTTGCTAACTTAAAGCTACTCTATACTTATCTATCATCTAAAGGCCTACTTTTAAATTCAGTATTGCTACAGCATATGCCCTACTGTGTATATGTATGAAGCTTTCCTTACTTACCTGAATTGCATGTTGATCTTAACATTGTCCTTGAATATATCATAAATAACCATATTCTTATACAACTGCAGTGTTTCCTTGACCAGAAGTGCCCTCAAAGGTGTTTATGCTCAACTACAGCCCTCCTTCCTCCTAGGCTAATCCTGGCTGCTCAACCATAGCTACCAAACATTTTGGTTAGTACAGTCCAAACCTAAGAGTTGTAGCCCTGTACATCGAAGAGTGAGTCTTCTACAGTCATACCACAGGTGGACTTTAGTAACATTCCCTAACAGTAGGAAGGCTACAGAGCACAATGTAGCTAAGCCAAGTGAACCACATTGCAGGACACACCAGGTCAAAGGGAAAGGCTAGCCTAAAGATCCTGCTATGAACTAGAACCCAAAGGCTTACAAGAGCCAGGTATTTGAGGTAGAAGTTGGAAAAAAGCTAGCTAGGGGGCTCTAGCCCTAGGTTTTAATGGCAGGTGAAGGGCACAGCCCTAAGTGAAGAAGATTGCTTTCTCCAGCATGGGGTCTGGCATGGATTCACATTCTCATGAATATTCCCCGTCGTCAGGCTGGGAATCCTCGGTAAAGAAAAAATCAGTTTCGTTTCTGATCTGTCTTTCGTAGTAGTAACCAATCACTGATCTCTGCGTCATACTGACCACAGCCAATGACTGCCCTCTACCTAAGCCCCGCCTCTGGCAGCCATCTTCAGATTTTTACCGCACGTTCAAGTGTTGGGATCCTCGTGCTATTGCTCTCGAGCGTTAGTGCTATTTTTTTTCACGTTTTTTCTCAAAAACTTCTATTTTTCGGTCAAAAGAGCCTCAAGCTCCACCGTTTCTTCATCCGATCAACGGGGACCCGTGTCGGATTCGTCTATGCCTCTCAATGGTGAAGATTTCATCGAGCCACGCTTTTGGAGGACTCCAGAAGTTTCTCAGGCCCATCTCGGACATGGACCAGGAGAAGGGAAGCTCGACGCCCGGAAAGCTGTTCAGGGTCTGACCTGGATGCCAGCTTCAGAATGTCTTTAAGGAGGACGAACACTCCCTTTGTCTTTACTGCCACATGAGGACAAGACGCACGTGGAGAAGGACTGTGCGTTTTGCGGCAATATGTCGGAGCGGACCATGAAGGACCACCATCAACGTCTCGCCAACTGGCTGGAAGGGAAGAGCCCGTCAGGCGAGGAGAAGAAGAAGAAGAAGAAGTCCGAGCGGTCTTCTAAGACCTTTGAGGACGCCCCGGCGACGGGGTTCCAACACAAGGCCAAGCGCCGCGAGTCCGCTGGCACCGGGAGCGCCGAACGGTCGGGCTCTACGGGCGCCAGGCATGGCGCATCCTTCCCGGCACCATCAACCACGAGCCAACGCTCTGGTTCGGGTAAGAGGAAGGCCGAGCACCCGGCGAAGCTCCTGGAGAGACCCCGGTCGAGCTCGAAGGCCCCATCGGAGGGGGAGCGAGGCAGTGACCCTCCCCCCAAGGAGAAGGCGGTGAGCGCACCTAAGGTGGTGAAGGCCTTAATCCATCCGGCCAAGGCCTCTATCTAGACAGTCGCGGCGGCCCTGGCTCAGCCTGTGGAGGCTACACCAGTGGTGGCGACCTCGGGGCTCAGAGTCTCCCTGCCACCGCGGAGGGAGTCCTCTTTTATGCCCATCGACAGGACCCCCGTGAAACCGCCGTCTGAGAAGAAAAAGGGGGGGTCGGGGGTCATCGTAGATTCGGCCTCAACCTCTGAGGAAGAGCTGATCGAAGTCTTAAGCCACGGCGTGGAAGAAGACCAGCCCGTGGGGAGGGACCCCAACGTAGGAGACGACGATAACGTCGAGGGTGCCGACGGGGCCCCTGACCGCCCGTCGGACTCCCCTCAACCAGTGCCGCAAGAGATAAGGACGAGACTGCCGATACCACCAGCGGAGGAACCGCTCCCGACGGGGGACCCGGAGCCAGGCCCTTCTGGGAGCCCTCCCCCTAGGAGAAAAAGGATTCATCCTCCACCTCCTTTTCAGCCATTGCGCCCTGTTCAGCCCTCCTCCCCGTCCACAACTCGTGGGGATGATACGGGGACTGACACGGCCGCGACGGGTACGGACGACGAGGTTTACGACGAAGATCTGCCGTCGTCACCCCCCACCCGGGCTTCCCCGCCCGACGAGAGTGGATCGTTTCACTCCATGATCGCCAGGGCATCCGAGCTTTTCCAGCTCTGCCCGGAAGAGAAGAAGGAAGGTTTCCTTTATCAACGGCGCGAGGCCAAGAGGAAGACGGTCCTCTCTGTACCTCTACTGGACGATATTTGGGATGAGGGCCTCGCCCTCCTCAAGAACCCATCCACGACGCCGGCTAGAAGGGATCGGTACGAGAAGAAGTCCTGGACGCGGCCCCCTTGTGCCTTCGGGCACAGCCGACCCCGGACTCGGTCGTCTCCGCGGCGGCCAGGAAGAAAGCGGGGGGGGGGGCGCGGCCTCTACGTCGACCTCCCTGCCGGACGGCGAGGGAAAGAAATTAGATACGATGGGACGCAGAGTCATCTCGTCTGCAGCGACGACGATTAAGGCGGGTAACGCCTTGGCTATCGTAGCCCGCTACTACAGGGAGTTGTGGTACAAACTGGGCCCCCTGCTGGACTTCCTACCGGACGACAAGAGGGCTGAAGCCCTAGAGATCTTGCAGGAAGGAGAGGTGGCGTCGGACCACGCCATTACGATTACAATGGACATCGCTGACACTGGATTTCGCCAGTTGGGCAACGGCGTGTGCCTTAGGCGGCGTGGATGGCTCAAGGCTACTGACTTCCGTCAGGACGTGCAGACCAGAGTCTTGGACATGCCGTTCGACGGAAACAACCTGTTTGGGAAAACGGTGGACGATTCCCTTCAAGCCATCAAGGCAGACACGGAGATGGCCCGGGCTCTTGGGGTTCTCCAGCAAAGGCGGCCGCCCTTTCGGAGCGACAGAGGCAAACAGGGTGCCTCCAAAGGTTCCGGCGGCGGATTTTCCACCAACCGTCAAGCGGCCCGTTCGTCGTCGCAGGAAGCTTACAGGGGACGAGGCAAGTCAGGCGGACCCCGCTGTCGTCGCCAAGGAGGACAAGGCGGCAAAGCCTCGTCGAAGCAGGACTGAACCAGCCGTGGGATCGGGCCCCCACCGAAGCACCCCGGTGGGAGGCCGGCTGGCGAGCTTCGTCAGCGTGTGGGAGTCCATCTCCACCGACCGTTGGGTGCTGGACGCCCTAGCTCAGGGTCACGCACTCGAGTTTCTAAAGAGGTGCCCGCGCGTCCCCCCTGTGGCCAGGAAAGAACATCACATCCCTTAACTTCTCTTGGAGGTAAAGGCGATGCTCAAGGAGGGCGCCATCGAGCTCGTCCCAAAGAGGCTTCGGGGCTCCGGAGTTTACTCAAGATACTTCCTCGTGAAGAAGAAGACTGGAGGATGGCGTCCCATCCTGGACCTACGACGACTGAACAATTTCATCAAGGCACAGAAGTTCCGGATGGTCACCCTCCAACACGTCCTGGGTCAGCTGGAGGAGGGCGATTTCCTGTCGTCGTTGGATTTGGAGGATGCCTACTTCCATATTCCCATCCTAAAGGGACACCGAAAGTTTCTCAGGTTCGTGGTCCAAGGGCGTCACTACCAGTTCAGAGCCCTTCCCTTCGGACTGAGGTCGGCACCCAGGGTGATCACCAAGTGCCTCGCACCGGTGGCGGCGCAGCTGCGCCGAGAGGGGATCCACGTCTACTCCTACCTGGACGACTGGGTCATCCGAGCGAAGACGAAGGAGCTCGCCGTGGAGCACACGGCAAGGACCGTCCAACTACTCACGGACCTGGGATTCTCCATAAACTACGCCAAGTCCCACCTGGTACCCGCGCAAGACGCACTGTTTCTGGGAGCGAAGCTCGACACAGTGTCGCTTCTGGCCTCTCCGTCGGAGGAAAGGACGAGGGCCATCTTGGGCAAGGTGCAGCGGATGCTGGTTGCGGATGCGGCCAGAGTGAGGGCCATCAAGTCCCTCCTCGGAATGATGTCTTCTTGCATTTACCTCATCCGCCTGTGCAGGCTCCGGATGCGCCCGTTGCTGGAGTTCCTGGATGCGCGCTGGATCCAGACGACGGGCAGCTTCGAGGAGAGGATCGCACTCGACAAGAGTTTCCGACGAGCGATCCGGTGGTGGGGCACCTGCGCGCATCTGACGGCGGGCATGGACTTCCAGACCTCCGGCCACCAGGAGACAGTGACCACGGATGCCTCCCGGAAGGGTGGGGAGCGCACACCGAAAATCTGCACGCGAGAGGCCTTTGGCTCCCGACGGAAAAGACCCTCCATATCAACGTCCTGGAGCTCCGTGCAGTGTTTTGGGCCCTCAGGTCCTTTCTTCCGTCCCTCAAGGGCAAGGTGGTGAGGATATTCTCCGACAACACCACCACCATGTTCTTCATCAGGAAACAGGGCGGAACCAGGTCCCCAGCCCTGTCCATGGAGGCGCAGGATCTGTGGCATTGGGCCGTCGCCCAAGGGATGTTTCTGGTGCCGTTTCATCTGGCAGGGATAAAAAACACCATCGCCGACTCACTCAGCAGGGAGCTGCGCTCGTGCCACGAGTGGGAACTACGACAGGATTTAGTGGACCGCCTCTTCCGACAGTGGGGCACACCCCAGATCGATCTGTTCGCGACGGCGACGAACTCCAAGTGCCGGAGGTTCGCCAGCAGGTTTCCCCAGCCGAGGAGCATGGGCGATGCTTTCTCGTTCCCCTGGGAGGGCCTGTTTCTATACGCGTTCCCTCCATTGCCATTGCTGGTCCGGCTCATCAACCAGCTCAAGAGATCACGGTGCAGGATGATCCTCGTCGAACCTGCGTGGCCGAGGCAGATATGGTTCCCGGACCTTCTGGACTTGTCAGCGTCCCCGTCAATCAAGCTGCCAGTGGACGCGGATCTTCGCTCCAGGGAAGGAGGCGCCATCCTCCATCACGACCCGAAGTCACTGAGCTTGCAGGCCTGGCTCCTGCAGCGTTAGAGTTTGGAGGATACGACATTCCGGCCGACTGCAGAGAGGTTCTTGCAAAGGCCAGGGCGTCCTCAACTCTTAAATGCTACGGACACAAATGGAAGAGGTTCTCTGTCTGGTGCCACGCACAGAAGATTAACCCTCTACGGATCATGGCTCCCCAAGTACTGCCGTACCTACTGACGCTGGCCAAGGCTGGACTGGCGCACGCGTCCATCAAGATTCATCTTGCTGCGATCTCCCGATACACCAGAACCACGGGGTGGACTTCTTTGTGGTCTCATCGTCTGGTGAAAGAGTACATGAAGGGACTGTTAAGATCGTTCCCGCCGGAGACGGCTCCGGACCCGGCGTGGGAGCTCAACGTGGTGCTGACCAAGCTCATGGGACCTCCGTTCGAGCCTCTGCACTCGGCTCCGTTGAAGTTCTTGTCGTGGAAAACGGCGTTTCTTGTGGCCATCACCTCCGCACGACGGGTGGGAGAGATCCAGGCCCTTTCCTGCAAGGCCCCGTACTTGACTTTTCACGACACAAGGGTAGTGCTCAGAACGCACCCCTCCTTCATGCCCAAGGTGCTGTCGGACTTCCACCTCAACGAACCCTTGGTGTTGCCTGTTTTCTTCCCGTCGCCTTCGTCGCCGGCTGAAAGGACTTTGCACTCGCTGGATGTGGCTAGAGCGCTGAAGTTCTACGTGGACCGCACGCAGTGTTTTCGGAAGACGTCACAACTCTTTGTGTACTTTGGACCTGTCAATCAGGGGAAGGCTCTCTCGAAGGCTTCCATTTCCAGATGGCTCTCCGGCTGTATCATGTACTGTCATCGGTTGGCAAACCGACCGCTGCCTGGCCGTCCGAGAGCCCATTCCACCGAGCGATCGCAGCTACCACGGCGTTCCTATCTGGTGTGCCCTTGCTGGACATCTTCAGGGCTGCTACGTGGAGGTCGACGCACACCTTCACGAAATTCTACTGCGTCGATCAGGATTCCAGGGAGGAGTCCAGGGTCGGCCAAGCAGTGCTGCGCAACCTGTTCGCCTAAAGTGAGCCTGGTGAGGAGGTAAGAATTGCTTAATGTTGAGTTTGATGTAATGCTTAATGTTGAGCCTTTGCCACCTCCCGTGGTTGTGCATGTGTGTACTGCTATGTATTCTTTATTCATGAGCATGTGAATCCATGCCAGACCCCATGCTGGAGAAGGAACAAGTTACTTACCTGTAACTGTTGTTCTCCAGCATGGGTCTGGCATGGATTCACATGCGAACCCTCCCGCCTACCCCTCTGCGGCTCTTCACTTGGTCATACTGCGACTTCACGTGCTACCAAATCTGAAGATGGCTGCCAGAGGCGGGGCTTAGGTAGAGGGCAGTCATTGGCTGTGGTCAGTATGACGCAGAGATCAGTGATTGGTTACTACTACGAAAGACAGATCAGAAACGAAACTGATACTGATTTTTTCTTTACCGAGGATTCCCAGCCTGACGACGGGGAATATTCATGAGCATGTGAATCCATGCCAGACCCATGCTGGAGAACAACAGTTACAGGTAAGTAACTTGTTCCATCTTTGAAAACCAAGGTAGTTGGGAGGAAGCACTGCCTAACAGAACCCACAGGGTAAGGGCGGAAGATTACCCATATGGATCTTGTCTTGGTAAAGCATCTAGAAACCACTTGGTCAAGAGGGTTCTGTAGATTTTTTCTCTGGTAGTTGTTTTACAAGCATCCCAAGAGGCTATTTGACTCTGGGATCATCTGACAATGCAAAGACCAAGAAAAAGTGCTTTGGCATCCCTGAGTCTGAGAGATACCTAGAGAATACTTGCCTGAATTGCGGCCCTGGAACTAGAGATTTAGCACAGGGCACTGACATTGGCAACACCTTTTCCTTCCCAGAACTTCCTTTATCCCTTTTTCTGCTCTGTTGCCCTAGTATTTCTCTTTTTAAGGTGGTCCCCCTTTAAAAGGAGTTCCTCCAAACTGTTCTACCTCTAACCTAAGCTAAACTAATGTTGAAACTTCTCTCCATGTAGTGTGTTTTGCACTGTCTCAACCCATGACCTTTAAAGAACGTATTGAGCCTTTACCAGATGCCCATTTAGCGACCGTATTTCATGTCTAGGACTAGAAGTTGCAGGAGAGTGACGAGTGCGCTCACATGGAGCCATTTCCTGTGTCAAGGGAGTCTGTGGTGTACTGGATTTTGAAGTGTATGCCACATTGAACCCTTCTCTAGCATCCAGAAAGAGTAGATGATTTCTTTGAAACAGTCGCCCATTAATAGCAATATCTTGGTAAGAAGTACCTGCGACAATGGATAAACTGATGAGCCATTCCACACAGTGCCTCAACTAATTGCTATTTCTGGTAGTCTGTTGCTATGCGTATGCCAAAGGGTTTTCCTTTGTCGACCTCAGATCAATTGGTGAAGACCTATGCTATGAATACAGCCATCTTTAGCTTTTGCTTTGTGGTTTGTGAATGCAGCTACTGATTTGGCTAGATACAAATACTCATTGTGAGTGTTGGAAGGCCAAGCAAGTACATGCCTCATGGTAAGGCTGAGCCTGTGAGGCACTTGATGACGGATAGGTGCCCAAACATGTCATCACTGTTTTTTTTTTTGTTTGCCAGATCTATGGGTACCTCGGCTGCTTTGATGCTACCAGAGTATATGTGTTTGTGTTAGGGAAGATTTTCTTTTTGCTGCTTTCTTCACATAAACGCCATTCTTTTTTCCACGTTTTCACTGCTGGCCTGAGTTTTTGGGACTAAATCCTTCTGAGAGAAGAATATTTGGAGAAACGTTGCACCAATAGATATTAGAAAAGCTTATTTGATTGCAGAGTTTCGTCAGAAGAAAATGGAAGTTCCTTGTCGTAGGAGACCATTATTGATCATGCACAAACGTTAAATATTTTGAATGACTTGATGCTGATTAACTTCTGCATATTTTACAAAAATACTCATCAAACTTGATTATAGTAATCCTATCTGTTTTTTTGTAATGTCAATTAAAGCTTCTTCAATTATTTGTTAGATTTATCCGTTTTATTTATATATATATATATATATATATATATATATATATATGTTTATATTTTTTGTATTGATTGCCAATTTACAGCTTTCGTATTCTTGGGTTCACCCATCAAAGGTTATATATACATATATTAATTTACAATTATTATGGTGGAATCAATCTATTCCAGTTAATTGCTGCTTAGCTTATTTTGCACAAGTAGAAATGTTTAATGTAATGTTTACTTGCACTACGCACTTTATTCATTGATGTATAAAGAGGTCCATGCTTATTTCCGGGCATCTTAGTCTGTGATCCTGCATTTGGCATACTACAATGGGCTAGTTATACTTGAGAGCACGGACTATAGAATGGGTTTTTGTAGTGAAATGGGCAGCGTTAAACAAATGAGAAGAATTCACACATTTTAACACAGGCAGCTATTCAGCAAGCGGCAATCGTGGCTTTTTGAAAGCACAATTGGGAGTTATCTCGTACCAAAATCTAGCTTCGCTAACCATATATTGCTACGTGCCACTATTTTTGTGTTTATACGTATATATGACGGTGCTAGATTTTGATTTACAGCAGATGCTGCTAATATAGCGATTACTTTTCGCTGCACTTTCTGCACTAGAGGCATTTTTTAAGAAACTAAATTGCATCCTTCTCTTTGTGTTTTGCTTGAGACAACAGCTTTTTATGTACTGTTACGTGATCCATATTTTTTAACAGAGTATTGGAATCATGCTTCCCTTTGAACATTTTAAGATGTCTGCCTCCTCTGACTAAAACAACACAATGTTTTACTATGTGACACTCTATCACGGGGCGGAATCATAGAGAATGCTGTGCTATTTTAAAGTCCCCTTTATGATGTTTACTTTTCCTAACGTGACCAAGCGGTGAGAGCACCGTGAAACGCATCGTTCTTTTGCTTTTTCCTTGCAACGTTACACATTTACAATAAAGGGAATTGTTTATATATATATATTTCTGGTGCTTGTGGAATCTGCTCAGATCACATGCTGTGCATAGGCCGACATTACAGTTTGTTTTTCGAAACTCGAAAATGGGCGTCGACACAGGCGTGCCAGTAATACTATCCCTAGTGTGACGTCCACTCTACCCAAGATCCCTCACGCGTCTAGGATCCTCAGATAGATTTTTTCCGCCATACTGGTCGGAAGCATCTTGCGGAGTCCCCTGGCCTTAGCCATAGTTTTGCTAAAAATTATAACATTATAATTGTTTATTGACATCCTTCCCCACCCCAACGTCGAACTTCGACACTCAACGCCGGCTGGAGAAGAAATCGACCGTCGGCTGCTGCACAATGGTTTTGGGCCTGGGAAGGCCGCTGGCCTCGGCCTGGGCCTGGTTGGCCGCTGGCCTCGGCCCGGGCCTGGTAGGCCGCTGGCCTCCGCCCGGGCCTGGTAGGCCGCTGGCCTCGGCCCTGCAAGTAGGGAGAGTGGGGGGTGGTACATACTCTACACTCTTGGTATATAGGTACACCTTATATATTTCCTACACTTATCAGGCCGCTGCCTCAAGGTGCGTATGGAGGGTACCCCTTTTCAATTCTGCCCCAAGTGCAACCGCAAATACCCTTGGGTCGACAGGCACGCCACGTGCAATCTCTGCTTGCCGAGGGACCACCCCGAAGCGAACTGCAGAGCGTGTAGTAGGTTTAAACCTAAGACACTTAAGGACCGTTAGACGAAGCGTTGGGCCCACCACGCCAGGCAGGCGGCCATGGCAGCGGAGGGCGCCTTCAGCGATGGCAGCGACGCCGTACTTTTGGACGGCGAGGGCATTACGGCGTCGAAAGACAGCCGAGCGCAGGTCCCCGACCTCGGAAGGTCGTCCGGCAGGGCGGCTATAGGGCAGACCCCCGGCGACGCAAGCGCTTCACATCCTACACACACACTAAACACACTAAGTCCAACCGAGACTCGACGACGTCGAGTTCTCGGAAAGAGGCACAGACAGAACGGTCCGACTCGGTGTCCTCTGGGCGCTCTCGATCGAGATTGCCGCATGACGCAAGGCAATCATCCACTCTTGCCAAGAGTGCCTCGCTCCCTAGGCTAACAGAAGTTCGATCGTCAGAGGACGAAGACGACTTCCACCCCCAGGCCGCGCTCCAGGAGGCGGAGCCCGCAATTAAGACCAGCGAGGCCCCACGCTCGAAGCACAGAGATACCTCTCCCGATCCCCGACGCCAGGCGTCGAAGAACTCCGGAGCCTCCAAGGGACAGGGAAAACATTTTTCTACGCACGGGGAGGGGGGAAAACAGCAGAAAAGACTACCGGCACATTCTTCCACACCTGTAAGACAATCCTACCCCCCTAAACAGACAGACAAATTCAAGTCTGCTGATAAGTCCACAACCAACAAGGGTACTCAGGATAGATCCCTTAGACTGCCTGAAAAAGTCATCCCCAGTTCCAAGAATTGGTCCAGTGAAGTCATGTCAAGAATGTCTTCCTTAGCTGATTTTTACGATAAAAATCCTGAACATTTCCTCTCGTATGATCCACAAGGGGCCACACCCTCAGGCTCTACTGATCCTATCCCCCTAAGTAAGAAGGCCCGGTTTGAAACCCCGATGAGATCTGAACCCTTCGAGGTACAGCCTTACACTACACCATACTCTAGGTATCAAGGAGAGCCTTTCCTTGCTGGAGACCAAGAGTTTGAGATGATGGAAGAGCAAACCGGGACGGAATACTATGGGGATGATGAGGACCAAGATGAAGAAGAGGATGACCCGGAAACATACAGAGTAGATTCCCCGGTAGAGAACGAAGCCCCGGTTACCGACTCACCAGTCGATAACCAGCCCCTCCTAAATGAGGTTCTCGCTCGCGCAGCAGAACATTTTCACATTGACACACACGGTGTACAGGAGGAAAGGGACTTTGCAGAAGAGTTGGTGGGAGAAAGGAGGCCGGTTGCCCAGACCATCCCTATCCTTAAATCCATCCAGCGGAGAATAGATCCGTCCCTGGTGAACCCAAACCTCACCAGAGCAGTCAATCCCAGGGTTGAAAAACTTTTCAGGGCAGCCCAGTCTGACCCTCTCTATATAAGAGGACATCTGAAGCCAGACTCCCTAGTTGTTACCAACACACGGAAGAGGGCTGGAACACCCTTGTCTTTGTCAGAAGCTCCTCCCGACAAGGAGAGCAAAAAACTTTACGGTTTTGGCAGGAAGGTAGCCTCAACGTCCGCCTACCAAGCAAGGATTGCTAACTCCACCACCCTGTTGGCCAGCTACAACTGCCATCAGTGGGAAGAAGTCGCGGCCTTTATAGCCTCTGCTCCTGTCCCGTTAAAGAGCCAATTAGCTCGGATTTCCGCAGAGGGTAGAGCCGTGTCGGGTTGCATTTTGAAAGCAACCTTCGACGCTGCGGACAACGCAGGCAGATTGATAGCAGAAGGTACTGTTATCAAAAGACATGCGTGGTTACGGCCGTCTGGTTTTAAGACTGAAACTCGGGCATCATTGTTGGACAAACCGGTGGAACCCGATCTGTTGTTTGGGAAGGCGGTCGAAGACGCACTGAAAAATGCCAAGGACGAATACGAGACACTCAAATCCCTTGGCCAGCTAACCAATAAACCCCCCAACCAGAGAGGGAATAGTAATTTTCGTCGCCCACGCGGCCAAAATTCACAGAGAGGATCTAACTATTCCCAGGGGCAGGGTACACAGTGGAACAACAACCAGCAGTCTACCCAGAGTTACGGCAGGGGTAACAAAAGAGGTCGTGGTAAAGGCAGAGGCAGCCCCAACAAGGGAGGCGGCACGCCTCCACCAAAGCAGTGACGCTCAGTTCAGGGTCCCTTCTCACGCAACCCCAGTAGGGGGACGCATTTCCAACTTCACCCAGGCTTGGGAAGGGATCACCTCAGACAGATGGGTGCTGTCAACAGTATCCACAGGATATTGTATAGAGCTACTGCAGCGTCCCCGGAACCATCCTCCACGACAAAGAGTACACTCCCTAGAACAACAGAAGATTCTCCTCGAGGAGATCGCCATTCTGCTAGAAAAGGACGCGATAGAACTCGTCCCGGGACACCAGGTAAACAAGGGTATCTATTCAACTTACTTCCTTGTGCCAAAGAAAGACTTGACAATGCGCCCAGTATTGGACTTACGGCCTGCCAACAAGTATGTCAAGCCCCGAAAATTTCGTATGACCACGCTACAAGAAGTAATCCCCCTCCTAAAAAAGGGGGATTACATGGCAACCTTGGATATGAAAGATGCTTATTTTCATATTTCCATGCTCCCGGCGCACAGAAAGTACTTGTGCTTCAAGGTGGACAGTCGCCACGACCAATTCAAGGTACTGCCCTTCGGGATAGCTTCAGCACCAAGGGTATTCACCAAGGTACTGGCGGTGGCAGCTGCACACCTACGCAGGGAGACAATCCCAGTGTACCCTTATCTGGACGACTGGGTCATAACGGGGGAAACCCCAGGAATATGCAGGACAAACATTCAGAGGACTATTGACCTCCTCCACGAATTAGGCTTCTCAATCAACGAGAAGAAGTCAAGCCTGGTGCCAAGCATCTCAAAACAGTTCCTAGGAGCAATCCTAGATACACAGGAGGGGTTGACCTTTCCTTCGGAGGAAAGAATTCGGAATATACTACTGCAAATTCCACATTATCAGTCCGGTCAACAAATAACGGTACGCAAGACAATGCGATTACTGGGCATGATGGCGTCATGCATTTACCTGGTCCCCCACGTGCGCCTGCGCATGCGTCCCATGCAGGAATGGTTGGCGAAACAGTGGTCTCAGGCAAGTGGTCAGTGGGACGATCTAGTGGTCGTTTCGCCAACACTTGTACAAAGCCTACACTGGTGGACAAGAGAGAATCTCGCAGGGGGAAAACCCTTTTACGATCCCGAAGTACAGGCAGTAGTTACTACAGATGCATGCCTGACGGGGTGGGGAGCTCACCATCTCCACCACACAGCTCAGGGTCTCTGGTCTCACTCAGTGGCCAAGAACCACGTCAACCTACTAGAGCTTCTGGCAGTATTCAGAGCGCTTCAGGCGTTGGAGCCCCATCTACTAAACTTGTCAGTGCAGATCCGGACGGACAGCACGACAGCCATGTTCTACCTGAACAAGCAAGGAGGGACTCGCTCGCCAAATCTGTCCAAGCTTGCCCAGAAAATCTGGATATGGGCACTCAGACGGAACATCTTCCTGTCATCGCAACATGTTCCAGGGGAGCTCAATTCCCTAGCGGATGCTCTAAGCAGAGACTCCCTCCCAGAGGAACACGAATGGGTTCTTCACAGAGAGATCGTAGAAGATCTCTTCTCTCAGTGGGGTTTCCCCGCTATAGACTTATTCGCCACAAGCGAAAACAAACAATGCCCAGGATTTGCATCCAGGTTCCCCCAACCAGAATCCCAGGGGAACGCCCTGTGGATGAACTGGTCAGGGATGTTTGCGTACGCTTTTCCACCAACTCCTCTCATCAGGAAAGTGGTGTACAATATGAACAAGGAATCGATGACGCTCATCCTAGTTGCTCCTATGTGGGCGAGACAACCGTGGTTCCCACACCTACGCAGGATGGCGGTGTGCGAGCCCATCAAACTTCCAGCCTGGCACAACCTACTGTCCCAGCAACAAGGTCAAACAGTGCACCAGCAACCCAACTCAATGAACCTGGCAGCATGGCTCCTGAGGTCATAAGAGTTTGGACATCTCAATTTGCCACAGAGGTGTATGGACATCCTAAAGGAATCTAGGAAACCAAACA
This sequence comes from Ambystoma mexicanum, assembly GCF_040938575.1. Lineage (NCBI taxonomy): Eukaryota > Metazoa > Chordata > Amphibia > Caudata > Ambystomatidae > Ambystoma > Ambystoma mexicanum. Next base: position 882,644,468 of record NC_090933.1, read on the forward strand.
CAAGGCACTGTTACTTTGACAAGTGGAAGAGGTTCGTTATCTGGTGCCAGAGTAGACAGATCAACCCGGTTGATTGCACTCCTTCCAACATTGTTACATACATGCTCCACCTGCTAGATGCAGGATTGGTTTTTAACTCTCTGAAAGTACACCTGGCAGCCCTCTCGGCTTACACCACTTCCCATAGCAAAGTGTTGTGGTGGAAAGTACCAGTAGTTAAAGCCTTCATGGAAGGAGTAAAGAGACTTCACCCTCCTATTTCAAACCCACCGCCAGGGTGGGACCTTAATGTGGTGCTAGCTAAGCTCATGGGCCCCCCTTTCGAACCCATGCATAAAGGTAGTCTCAAACACCTGACTTATAAAACGGCCTTCTTAGTAGCCATTACCTCTATAAGAAGGGTCAGTGAAATTCAGGCTCTGTCAGTGCAGGATCCTTTCTTTACTATCCACAAAGACAAACTGGTTTTACGCACACACCCTAGGTTCTCACCTAAATTTATATCAAAATTCCATGTAAACCAGTCAATCGAGCTTCCGGCTTTCTTCCAGAACCCGCAAAGCTCGGCTGAGGTGAAACTACACACCCTAGATGTGCGTAGGGCGGTCCTCTACTATGTAAATAAAACCAGACCGCTAAGGAAAACAGATCAACTGTTTGTCTCCGTAGCTACAGGCAGAGAGGGGGATCGCGTCTCTAAAGGCGCCATCTCGAAGTGGATTATCAACTGTATACAGCTGTGTTACTCTTTCTGAAAAGACTCTGCCTTTTACGCCATGGGCCCACTCTACTAGAGCCATGGGGCCACTCTGGCTTTCATTGCAAATGTTCCCCTCGACACCATTTGCAAAGCAGCTACTTGGAGCTCTATTCACACTTTTACACAGCACTACTGCATTGACACCCATTCCAAGGCAGATACACAAGTGGGACAAGCGGTTCTAAGACACTTATTTGCTCATGACCCTTCTCACATCCCACCTCCTTCTTCTGGTACTGCTCGCTAATCTATGCACAGCATGTGATCTAAGCAGATTCCACAAGCCTCAGAAGGGATACATTACTCACCGTAATCGTATTTCTGATGCTTGTATCTGCTTAGATTTACATGCGACCCACCCTTCCTCCCCTCCGAGAGAAGGCGCATGATTGCTTGTAGTCTTACCTTTCTGTCTATCTGCTTGGATTATCTGTACTCACGCTACTCCTCATGCTTCCTCATGTCAGAAAAAATACAATCTGAGGATCCTAGACGCGTGAGGGTTCTTGGGTACAGTGGACGTCACACTAGGGATAGTATTACTGGCACGCCTGTGTCGATGCCCATTTTCGAGTTTCGAAAAACAAACTGTAATACTCCGCAGCTTCCACTAGATGTCGGCCTATGCACAGCATGTGAATCTAAGCAGATACAAGCATCAGAAATACGATTACGGTGAGTAATGTATCCTATATATATATACTCCAAAGAAAGCTTTCTCTTATTTTGTTAAATAAAGCTTCTTATACACGTGTCGGTACTCACTTATGTCTCATCAGGAGGAATTATTTAAGCAATAAGCCCCGAGAAGGGGGGGGGCGGCGCGTTACCACTTCAGGTAATGCCCCGGGGCCCATAGTTACAGGCCAGAGCAAAGCAGAAGTGTTCCCAGCGTGTCCCCTCCCAAAATGGACTTCAAAGTAGAGGGGAATTCTGTGGGTGGGGGAGTAGGGAGGGGGAGGTTAATGGGGACCACACTTACCTCGTTCCCTGGTGAGAGAAGATGGCAGCCTCCAGCCGTGAGGCGACTTGGAGCAGGGGTATTTGCTGGTAATCCCCCCGTTCTGAGCCTTCTCATTGGCTGAGAGGCTGCCCCCCACCCCCGGTACTAATAGTTTTTTTTATCACAAGTTAAGAAATGGCATGTTTGCCTTTTCTCAGCTCGTGATAAAACCACAACAAAAGATGGCCACCATAGATCGCGTAGAAGGCAACTACATAGTCCTTTCTCCCTTTCCATGGCAGCCAATCAGGAGTCAGAGATGCGCCGGGAATGCTACTGTTCCTAGTGCCAACGAGGGAGAATGACACACAGGGTAAGTGGAGAGGGTACTATAAATATGTGGAAACTGTGAGGGGATGGTGACATTGACCGCAGGGTAGCACACTTACCCGTTTCCCGGCGGGGGAAGATGGCGGCCTCCAGCCAATGAGGAGACTCAGAACAGGGTCTTTACCGTGTGGTAAAGACCCCATTCTGAGCATCCTCGTTGGCTGGAGGCCACCACACCCCCCTCGCCGGGTACTAATCTGTAAAAGAAATGCCATTTACTTATTCTGTAGAAATTTAGAAGTTATGCGTTTAGTAATCGAGACTGTACCATAATGGTCCTGACCTTAATGACCCTGTCTTGTGCTCCAAATTTTGGGTCTTCATTCAACCCGTAATTCTGCCTTTAAAATATAGTGCTTCACAATTTTTGTTAAATAAATGTTTGATCAGTTTGTCATCATAGTTTCACTGAAAATACTGTACATTGACATTAACACAAATTAAGAGAATGTGTATGTCTATTAAAATGCATAAACAGTGTTATAAGACCAATAGTGTATATTTGTTGCTGAAGTATGTTAGATTGTTACTTATCATCCAAATATAGGGTGCAGAAGCTTGATAGAAATGAGGTTAAAAGATTTGAATGTTCAGATGGCAAAGATAATTTAACTTGATTTTCCCTGTACCGGTGTTATGCCTGTGCTATATTGTGTTAGCATTTCCAGTGTTGGGTCCACGCCATGAAAACACACAGATAAAGTAAAATGGTGGCTGTTCAAACTGACGTAACGTCATCGTGCTACATCATATGCGTTGACACCATCATCATTGTTATGGGCATATTTGTTGTACACGGCTGCACTGATTATTTAACAGAATTTCAATCCGCTTGAATCTGTTATAGCAATATGCTATGCTGATTCTATAGTCCTAATTATGTCATATCAATTACTGCTGCCAAAAAACATTATTTGGTTGCAGCAGCATTGTGTACAGCCAAGGCCCTGTGAAGCTCTGCTCCACTGTTGTGCTCTCATGAAGGCCCTCATCAGTACTTTGACCCCTGGAACTTTGGGGAAAAAACAGTCTTGACCCCTACTCAAGAATGTGTGCCTCCGCTAGTGTCTTTGAACCATCCGGTGGACTGACCAGCTTTCTCCTCTGTTACCGCACTGCAGCTGTCGCTGTTCAGATTGCATCCTTGTAACATGGAGGATATTCATGTCGTACTAGAAGACACCTGCTCCTGTTTCAGCCTTCTAGTACTAACAGAATCCATGCAGGTCCTGCTCCTTTGGTTGCCCCCACCAAAAATCTCCTGTTGCCGCCTGACCATAGTGAATCCTGGTTAGTCTTTTTCCTTCCCTCAAGGTCTCCTGAGATTGTCTGCTCTGCAGAAGTCATCTTCCGTTTTTGGCAAAGTGGGCCAGTTGACCAATCCCTTTAACTGCAGTACAGGTACCATGACCAACCAAAACTAAATAATGTGCCCGAGAATGACCTCTGCATCTGCGACCCCTGGGCCTACCTCGACCGGTCCAATCACTGAAGTATGTGTCTCCAACGGATTCTGGCACCTCTGAAGTGGTCTCTGTGAAAACGGAGTAAGCGAAGTAGCTAACATACATGCTTTGTTCCCCTCCTCTCCCGCCCCCATAGCGTTACATGGGCGTAAAGTCTTAGCCCTATCTCTCCCTTTCCTGACTCATATCTTCAGTGGTCTAGTCAAGGACCTCACCCCCAGCCTTCTCTAGTGTGGTGGGACTAAGAAACTTTGGAAACTGATTCGCAACCACTGGTATTGCTCAATTCAATAGTAAATAGTATAACTTGTGGAGCTGATGACTCTAGGGTACTAGGCCCCATTCCATGTCAGGGCTGGTCTTTCTAAGAGTTGGGGATTGAATTGGATTTGTTCTCAAGTGTTTTATCTATATTTTCTAAAGTGATTACTTTCATGTGTTTTTACTGGGTTTCAAATCAACTGTTCATCTTTTCACCACATATAGTTATTGAAAGTATTGCAAATAAATTTGCTGACTGTTGCTCAACTGTCTTCAGGGTAAAGTGTAGGGTTTGTAGCTAGACCCACCAATGGCTGATGTATATATGTGTGTGATAGTAGTTGTGTGATAATTATTTCTGTAAGATTTCATTGTTTAGTGTGTGTATTTTAAATGCCTGATAAATTGTTTTATATTTTTGTACTTCTCTGTCTAACTGGAATTATTGGCGTGCTCCGTGTGTCTCATTGTATCCCTAGACAACTTTTATACCCCTCCTGAGTCTAAGCCTTGCCACTCTGTTACCTACCTGGATTGGGTTTAGCTAGACGTCAGTGGCTTTTGCGACAAGGCAGCGCACCACAAATAACCATGCTGTCTCCTAGAGTAAATTCAAGGGTATTTTTAAAAGACTTTTGAAGGTCAGAACGGCTGATTCGCAAGGTTCTTTGAGGTCTAATGAGGCTGGGGATATATGGCGCTAAGGCCGGACCTTTCCTCTCTCGACTTCCGTGGGCTTGTTACCCACCTCCCTAGCAGGCTGTTAGTAATTGTATGATTGGTACCCCCTAGCTGTCCTTCTCTTAACACTTTAGGTGTTTGCAGTAATATGATGGCTGTCTGACACCCTAGAGATCTTCTAACTTTCGCTCTCCTGTCATCGGTTAGTACTCGGGAATAGTGCATTCTTTCACCCAGCGTCATGCTTGCACCTTTCACACCTGACCCTTCGCTATACTGTTCTTTAAAGTTGTTCTCATCCCACCACATCACTGTCCCTCCAGTCTCTCACTCCACCTTTCCACCTTCAACCTTTGATCTTATTTCCTTTCCACTCCTATTCTTACTCCCACTTGTAACTCCATATGTCCCTCTAACTCAGTTTCCTTTTCCCTCCTTTCTCAAATAGCTGCTACTCCTTTCCTACTCCCTGTCACTCTTCCCGCTTTACCTCTACGGCTGTTGCTATCCTGATACTATCACTACCTCTACTTCTCTAATACTCTCAGGGATATCGTACCCTTCTCACGTCTCACTAGCCTCTGGTCAGACCCAGGGATATGGGGATATGGTGCCCTGCATGCCCCTCTGCTACCCGCTACCACCCGTCTACTTCACTTGCTTCCCCCATGCCTACTTTACTTACTTGCAGTTACTACCACCACCTCTACCACTACTTCAGTCTGCAACTACTCCTATTCTACCTCTAATACTCGCTCTCCCTCTCATACAAACACTCCACAGACTCTCTCCTTAACAATGGCCTCCGCACTCCAACCGCTCTCGCCTCCACAGTTCTCTTGAACGTCCTCCACTGTCTCCTGTCCTCACCCAACTAACCCACACTTGCACACTCGCACACACTTCCTTTAATACCCCACCCCTCCCAGTATTGGCTACTTACCCTGTCCAACCACTTAAATGCCTCCAAGGGGCGTTCGAGAGGAAGGCCATGGGAGGGCTTAAAAGGACTAGTAAGTCCCACCCCTTTTCCAACATGGACCCTGCTGGGGTCCCTGAATGCTGGAGCATTCAAGGCCTGCAGGGCCTTTAAAGATAATTATTAAATGTATCCCTGGTGGTGTAGGGGGTGAAGGCCTCTGTGGGGCCTTTATTCAATAAAAAAAGAAAACCCTGGTGACAATGGTTTCAGGCCTCCATGGGGCCTGTTAAAATTCCCTGGTGACTTAGTGGTGTTTCGCTGTGTGGGGACACTCTCTAGCAGACGCTGTCTTTTGGAGCCTGCCGGTGTTGTACCCTTTGCGGCACCACCATGACAGGGATGCTGTAGCTGTCATGCTGTCTACGGCGCCTCACTGCTGGGCTGCTGCAGCCTGGGGACCTCGATGGCGTTTTCTGGTCTAGGAAGCGCCTCCATTATCGAAGGTAAGGAGGGTTGGGGAGAGGTTCTGCCTGTTCCCAGGCACCCGTGGGATCTTGGGTGGGCTCCCCCCACCCCCTGACAGGGCCTGTTCGCAAGCCCTGTCACACTTTCATTTTCACCATAATAGTTGGACTTCTAAAATACACCCATATGGTCGATTTTGGAAATCTATCTGACCATTTTGCATGAATAACTATTTTGGAAACCGGTGGGAGGCAAATGCCAGAGGTTAATTCTTTATCTATGTTTAGATTAAGCTATTGGCTAAAGAAGAATGTACCTATACGAGATAGGCCGATTGGTAATCTGATGTGCCCATGATGCATAATGAATATCTTTCTATTATCTTTAGGAGCTAGGTCTTTTGGTAAGGTTGGCCTTTTTTGTTGGCTCAGTGAGAGAGCGAGCAAAATGAGCCAATAGCATAATTGATGTAATTAGAGTCTGGGAGCCCATCTGTTGAGAACGAACATGGTTCAAATAACTTGTTCTATGGAATTGTTTCCACTCAGGAGGGCGTACAACCAAGTTTTAGCTCGCTGACCCTTCACAGAGGAGAAATATCAATTTGCATATCAGTCTGGTCCCACCCACAAGGGCAGCACAGCACCAAAATTCTAGGCAAGTCACCTCTGAACAAGAGTACCATCAGCAACTCCAAGACACATGTTTCAGCCTTCTTGTGCCTCCTAAGTCAGGTGAAGCTGAGCCTCTCTAAGCCACTGTTATGTTATGGGATATTTATACCACGCTAAAAAGCAGGAGGGTAGGTTAAGTTAGTAGGACCTAGCGGGAAAAGGCTCAGGAGAGCTGTGATGTACTGTTGGCAGCTTCAGTCCGTTTTAAACCTTTGGCTGAGCATGGGTGTGATTTCTTTCGGTCGGTAGCTGTTGTGTGCTGTTGTGTGAGGCTACTTGTGGTTTGTTTCATTTTTGCGGTGTGGTGAAGCGTGTGCAGTTTGTTGTGCAGTATAGGAATGTTTGTGTTATGTTTTAGAATTTGAGGTGTGAGCAGAGGGATGAGATTTTTAGTGGTGTTTCGTTAGTGGTGGCCCTCCATCTTGCCTCCTACACTGTGGCCGCTTGTGATACGCGTCCCTGCTAGGTTTGCATATTGTTGTGCTTTGGGGGGACGGAGAGGTCTCCCTCCTTAATCTGTGTAGTGTTCTGGGTTGTCTGCAGGGCTACCTAGAGGCAGTGGCGCCTCCCCCCACCGTCCAGTGTCATGGATGATTTATTTCTGCACCCGTTTTGCCCTTTAGCCTATACTGGTGCGCACCTGACACCGCTTTCCTCAGCCCCTTTGAGGGTGCTTTGGGTGGGGAGGGGGCGGTGGGGCCTTTTTCCGGTGCTCTTGATCTACCCGGTCCCCGTTCTTTTAAGTTTGCTCGCCGCTCTTTCTCCTTTGACTCTTATCTCCTCTGTCTGTGATTCAACATAGGGCATTCCCATCTCCCTCTTTAGACTCTGTTAGGGCCCTCCATGGGGACCTGCATCTCCCTCCCAGTCAGAAGTCTCTCCCAACTCCCTGCACTTGTTGTGGTACGCTTTGCTCCTCCGTCTTGCAAGGTGTGTGTTCATTCTGAAGAGTGAGGGTGTTTCATGTTCGTTTTCATCCACTTCTGAGTTGAACAGCCAGATTTTTAGGAGTTTCCTGAATTTTAGATGGTCCTAAGTGTTTCAGATTTCTCTTTGGAGGGAGTTCCAGGTATTTTCTGCTAGGGAACAGAATGCTGATCCACAAAGTTCCATGTGTACTCTTTTGGTTCCAGGCGGATGTCGTTCCTGGATCAGAGTGTTCTTGCCAGCTGGTAAATGGGGATTTTCTTTTGTAGGAATTCTGCTCCTTGGCCGTGGATTGCTCTGTGGGTTATGCACATTGTTTTGAATGTGATTTTGTTTTCTGACTGCCAGCCAATGTATCATAAGTGCAGGAGTGATGTGGTCTCTTTGAGAGGCGGAGTATGGCTGCTGCGTTCTGTATATGTTGCAGTTTCTTCAGTAGTTATTCCGGCATTCTCAGGTACAAACTGTTGGCGTAGTCTATCCTGGACACGATGAGGGAAAATGATGGTTAGTGTTTTGTACGTAAAGGAGTGCAATGGTAGGAGCAAGGGCTCCACACGTCTGGATTACCCATGGTTACTCTGGGTGAAACACCAAGTTTGACCAAAAAATGGTTTAATGTGCTCTCAACGTGAATGTTTATTGCGCCTTGGACCCAAAGATTGATGTGGGACCATGAGCCGGTCACTGGTGCCTGATATTAACATTCAAATCCTATGTCAATAGAAAATGTGTTGAGGTTCGGAAAGAGCACACCTTCCTGAAGCAGTCATTTGAGAAAATATTTGTCAACTTCTATAAAATGTAGACGACAATTGAATTTGTCTTCAAAACTAATTTAAGTAAATCTGAAGTTATGTACCAGTCCCCTGATTAGAAAACATGACACTGTTGCTTGGTTTTGGTGTCTATATAGATTATATACATCCACGCAAATGTTACAAAGCCATTCCATACATTTGTGTTAATGAATCCTAGTTATGGTTAACTAATGCCTGTGCAAGTTGCATGTGCCAACACGTGTTTCACCCTTGCTGGTCTTTCTCATGGCTGCAACTAGTATATTTGTATTGACTTAGAAAATATAGTCCAAAAAAGTATATTAAAATTAAATCAAAAATCCCTCTACCACTCTGCCATCCACACCCTCTGTCTTCTCTCTCCCCATGATTCCATCTCCAACTCACTTTCCAACCTAGGCTGACTTCCTTTCCACTCCCAACTTAAATTTCACTTCCTTTGTCTTGTCTTTAAATCTCTTCATGACTTTGCCCCTCCTTACCTCTCCTCTCTTCTCTCATTCTATATCCCCTCTCGCTCCCTTCATTCTGCTGATCTCTTCTTACTTTCTGTCCCCCCACCTCCTTGTGCCTCGTCTCGTTTCCACTCCTTGCCCCCCTACATTGGAACTCCCTACCATTCACTATCCCCTCCATTCCCACCTATTCCTCCTTCCGCTCCTCCTTGAAATCACTCCTTCAGTCCCCTCCCTGACACCTTTCCTCTTTCACCTTTTCTTTCACCTTTTCTCTCTCCTCCCAGTACCCCTTTCCTTGTTCCGGTATCTTTCCCTGTCTCTCTGATGATCTCCTTCCTCCCTACTCTCTCCCTCTTCTCCTTCCCCACCCCCTGCTTTCCTCTTCCCTCTCAAATGCAAATTGTTCCGCATGCTGTATTCTGGTTTGATTCATGTATACTGTTATTGTTTCTAATGTTCCATGTTTGATGTTTCCTTGTTGTTAAACTGTGAAGCGCTTTGGATTAAAGCACTACATAAACAATAAAATACAAATACAAAAAGATAAACCATACTGAGAAGAGGGGGAATTCGAGGAGAGTGGGAAAAAAAGAAAAGGAAACAAATTATTTTTCTTTGTTTTTTCTCGTGAATCCTCCTTCAATCATGCATTAAAATGTTATATTAATCCTGTAATACAATGATCTCAAGACACTAAAATTATTCCCATTGATATCTTGCAATGCAATCTTCAATAAGACTTGATTAGTTTCATCCTTGATAGACAATATTGTTGATGTTAATAGTGTCTGTGGCAGCCACGGTGTTGGAAGGAATGTCCTGTGTTCACGTACATACATACGCTACTATAGGCTTGAAAAGCATATAAAACTACTACCTATTTATTATGCGCCGGAGCCCGCAACCATTAGGGTGCAACATATATAACACATACAGGTACAACCGGCTTACAATTAAACAAACAGTAACATCTTGAGACATTTCCTAAAGGTGAGCCTGTTTTCTTCCGTGCGCAACTCGGGGGGGGGGGGGGGGAAGCTTGCTCCAAACCAACGCAGCGTGTACCGAAAACGAGCAGCCATTGCCTCCAACTCATTTACTTCTAGGCTGGATCAGTAGCATCGAGTCCCTAGACTGATTAACTCTGGTACATTTTTCAAGAATCAGATGTTCTTTCAGGTACTCTGGCGCTTGTCCATATAGACATCTACGAACAGTTGTACTCCTCTTGAAGCATATTCTGGCTTCAAATGAGAGCCAGTGCAGCTCCCTCTTGTGTACAGAAATCGGGTCCTGTCGTGCCATGTCTTTGATAATCCGCACAGCATCATTTTCTGCAACTTTTTGATGCAAACTTTGCTTGCTCCAACCAATAACGCACTACAATAGTTGAGCCTAAGCATTATAACAGCTCGAACTAGCGTAGTGCAGTTCGCCAGAGAGACATATGGCTTCACCCATCTGAGCAGTCTCAGATGATATTGATATTTGTTAATTACATTATTAACATGAGCTTCAGTACCGAGAGATGGTTCAAAAATCACCCCCAAAGTCTTCACCTTGGACACTGCCTGAATATAGTGCCCATCTATGGTGAATCCCTCCTACTGTGTCGCTAGTTTAACACGTGCTTGTGTGGAACCAAAGATAAGGAACTCTATTTTCCCCGTTAAAACAAAGTCTGTTTGCTGTCATCCAGTTTTGGATAGACTTGTAATAGACTTGTAGATTTGTTCAATGTTCACCATGTCTTTCTCGTAATCTCCACTCAGCTCCATAATAAACTGAGTGTCATTGGCATAGTTTGTAAATTACACACCTAGATACTCATACGCCCTGTCCCCTTTCCTCCATACTGTATGGGCGTCCCTTCCAAGGGACGGGAGGCGGAACCTTTTTCACCAGAAAAAACCTTCTTCCCCTTTAAATTTAGAGGCGCGGCCCAGGGAGCATGCGCTGCCCTGACTCCGCCCTCCGGCGCCACACCCCAGTCCCATTTTCCGCATCGACGGGAACGGGCCAAACTCACCAGCGCTCCTGGGTTTGGCTTCGGCCATGTAATTCCACGCGCGGCTACTTCTTTTCTTTGTCTTTTCTATCATTCAGGTATTCGGTCCTCAGGCGTCATCCTCTGCGTTCAGCAGGTGTCCATCCTGCAACAGACTCTTCCCAACTTCAGACCCCCACGCCCTCTGCCTACATTGCAATCATGTCCGGCGTGTGACTCGCTGTCCTCGAAGGCGCTGAAGAACAGACTTGCCAGGTGGAGGGAGCTCTTCCAGAAGTCGCCTACAGAGGATCTCAAGAACTTTGTGAAGCATCGACCCAAGTCCAAGGTAGGGCCAATATTTTCCAGCGCACCCCGCAAGGGAGACGCCTTCCCAGGGACTCTCCCGCGCGGGAGGGACCGGCCAGGTCCTTCTAAAGGCGCGTGCACCAAGGCTGCTACAGCTGCCAGCCTTTGGGTCGAGGGGTCCTCGGATCCTACCGGACGCAGCGTCGAGGGACCGGAAGGTTCTTGCACCGGGTCTACACCCTTTTACCGGCACAAGGGCCGAGGGGCTATGCCCTAACACCGGCAATACGTCCTAGGGGCTATGCCCTAATACCGGCAAAACGTCTGATGGGGTGCCTACACGCAGCTCTACCGACCCCCGGGTTAAGGGTGTCACACCTACCGTGCAAGACCTAAGGAGCAGGGTAGGCCTAGTGATCCACACGTGGGAATCTTGGACGAGGCTGACCCAGCGGGCTGGGCAACACGTCGCAGGCACGTGGCAGGCCGCTTGACAAAATGGCCGCCACGCCAGACAGGGCACCCGTCTAACGCCATTCAGCGCAGAACGAGTGTCAAGGTGGGACTGGTCGCAACCAGGTACATGGCCTACAGTCTACCCTTCATATGCGCAGGGCAACTTTCCCATGCGTTTATACGGACTGGGTACGCAGCGGCTCCAGCAGTCCTCCGCTACCCCAGCGGTACCCCTTGCCACCTCTTTGGCCAGTGAGGAGCTGCTCTTCGATAAATTCCTCAGCCTCATGAGGTCTCTCCTCAGATGGGGGTTAACCTCAAGGACGCAGTTGGGGAAGTCCTCCCCCCCATGCTGGCGGCACCACAGACTCCTCCATTGGGCTGCCTGACCCCGGTGCAGCCGCCTCCTCCGGCTCCACAGCCAACTCCGCAACCTCCGCTGCCTCCTCTCTGTACCCCAGGCTCTGGCGCCATCTACCCCTCCTCCTCCACAAGATCCCCCAGATCCGCAGGATACGGTTGACGAGGAGGATCCGGACATGCCATCCTCAGGGCCTTCCATGAACGTCTTGCTGGCCTGGCGGAGTACCTAGGCCTCCCTCAGCCGGTGGTTGAACAGCCGGCAGAGGGGGTTCTGGCTGAAGTCCTCACAAGACGCCCCTCTGCCAACACAGAGACTCCACTGCAAACCGATGTAGTCTCCCTGACCAAAAAGGGTTGGCTCAAGTCCCACTCAGTCCAGCCAGTCAACCGACGCCTGGATGCCAAGTACAGGCAAATGGAGGGTGACACACTCTTGCTCTCGACCCATCCTCAGCCACACTCCTTGGTGATCGGTGCGGCATCACTTTACTCCAAGCCTCAGCCTCCTCCTCTGCGGCGCTGCTAGGCAAGGAGAAGATCTCGGAGGCTTATGGCAAGAAGATCTACTCCAACGCCTCCTTGCTACTGCGTCAGACCAACGCAGATGCTATGCTGGCTGCTGCCAACCAACGGTTATGACAGGAAATTACGGACTTCCTCCTGGAACTCCCCACCCAATTCCAATCACGCTTTAAGGCGGGGCTAGCGGAGGCCAAGCTCGTGGCGCATGACCTCATGGAATGCACAGTGGCGCAAATTGATACCTCGGGCCGTGCCATCTGCATTGCTGACTGATTTGCACATGGCTGGTCCCCTTTTGCAATGGCGCAGACGTGCTAAAAAACGGTGGTGTGGAAGGTTGCCCAGAGCAATTGCCAGTAGTTTAGATTCATTCGAAACCTTCCACCCATGACTTTTGTGGTCAGTTTGTTTCCTTGTGAGAGAGGGTATGCCCAGACGTGGATCCCTTGCTCGCTGCGCCACAGGGAACCAGGCTGCACCTCACTGAGGAGTCCAACAAGGCTGAAACATGTCTGGGGTTGCTTGGTTTCCTGTGCAGAGGGGACCTGGCCAACAGTTCGGGCTGGGCTGCTACCTTCGGTGGCGGCAGCTGCTGACTGATTTGCACATGGCTGGTCCCCTTTTGCAATGGCGCAGACGGGCTAAAAAAACGGTGGTGTGGAAGGTTGCCCAGAGCAATTGCCAGTGGTTTAGATTCATTCGAAACCTTCCACCCATCACTTTTGTGGTCAATCTGCATTGCCACGGACATGAGGTGCACAGCCTAACTCCGGCCGACGAAATTCAACCCAGACGTTCAGGAGCGCATTCTAGATCTACCGTTCGAGGGGGGGAGGGGGTGCCTCTTCCACTCCTCTACGGATGAAGAGCTGGACAAAAAAAAAGCTCACAAACGGCAAAGTCCTTGTCCATTCTTACAAAGAGCACGGCCAAATCTTACACCCAATCTCAGCAGTGCTCAGAGAAGGGTTGTTAGGGAGAATTCTCTGAAAAGGCTAATTTCCCAAACCTAGTGAGTCCCCAGCAGCTTTGCTGGATTTTTGGGGTTTATTTCTTTCTCCTGCTAAGAGTGATACTCTTTTCCTCCCACTGTTAGACATGATTTGAGGTGTTCCTTTGACTTTGTATGTGTTTTATGGGCTATGGGGTCCTTTACCCCATAGGGCTTCATGTGTTTTTGGTATGTGGGTTACACAGCACCCTCCGTGCCGTAACCCAGGGGTGTCGTAGCGACCCCCAAACATAGACTCCATACCCTGGTACTGACTACTGTCTCCCAGGGCATGTAAAGTCACCATTGACTTTACTAGTCTCAAATTGTGAACAGAACCAGTACAAACCATCCTATTGTGGACATACTGGTCGGGGCAATTCTATTGCCCCGGGGTCTGTTGTTCGAGGGGGCATTTTCCAGTCCACCCCGACCGAGTTTTGGCTGGTGACAGTGGATACTACTTTTTAAATTCGACTTCGAATATATTCCTATGGTATTTTCCAATTGTTCGAGGCTACCACTTTTTAACATAGCCTTGAACATACCGACGGTTTATTAAATTAATATAAATTCACCGGTTGGTATTTTTTGCTGAAACTTGCTTCCAAAATGGCGTTTGTGTTCGCTTCTGTGACTCCAACCGTCGAGCCCTTTGTTCCACTCTTTGGCGGGCTTCTCCACAGAAGCCTCCAAAAGTGGTGCCACTCTGTCTGGGTACCACAGGGGGTATGGGAGGGGGTTTAGGCACCCTGGACTGAGTTGCCTCGGCAACTCAAGTCGCACTCTTGTGTGATTGGCCCACTTAGCATGTTTGAGTGACAGCTAGGCTGAATGAATGGGGGTTTTCAGCATAAAAGCAGGGCTTTGGGGACTGGAACTTCAGAAGTCGCCACAAGACCTAAAGAATCCGAGGAGGGAGAAGCCGAGCTGACCTGCAACGACGACACCACCGGTGGAGCCCTGCTGAACCGTCTCACCACTTTTCCCGACGACAGAGGAGATCTCCAGCCCGGAGAGTCTTCTTCCTTTGACTGGTGGGGATAACCAGTTTGCCTGTCTTTTGGCCTTCCTGGACCATCTCATGGCCGCCTTGCCCGTGCCAAGCACCCCAGCAACCGGAATACCACGGTTTACCACTACCGCGAAGAAAAGCGTGGTACCTTGTAACCGGGAAACTCTGCGGCTGGTTTCTTCCCTGGCATGGCAACGACCTTCAGCTTTCCTCCACGTCGAGACCGCCTCTTCCTCTGGACGAAACACCGACTTGCAACCGCTGCCAGGAACAACTGCCCGTGCTGGAGTGTTCTTCCCACTTTCAGGTACTGTGTCCCGCCTGCCTTCCCTTGCGATAGATCGTTCGGGGTGACAGTAAATCCTCGACTTTCTAACCTTGGCTAGCCTGGGACCTGTTAACTAACTTTTCCTGACTTGATCTCAATCTTTTGTGAACTTTCTACAAAGATTCTGTGCATAACCCCACTGTGTGTTCCTGGACACATTTCGCTTGCTCTCTCTAAGAATGGGGTCTGGCATTTGAACTTCCTTGCTCTTCAGTAGACTTTGCCTAACCTGCCTCACTGTGGTTCTTTGAAAAGTATTGAAATTTGTGTGCTTTCATAACCCTGCCTTTTTCCCCTCCCTTTTTTAATAACTTATTAGAGTGCCATCTTATGTTAAGCGCTCACCTCTGTCTGAAAATAAGTGGCGTTTCTCATTAAGACATGTCTAATAAGTAATTAGGGTTGTATATATAGAATAGTGACTAGGTGTTGAATTTATTTCCCTCTTTGTGTGCTAGTGTAATTTACAAGTGTGTCTTTAAATAAATAATTATATACTTTTACACCAAAGCTCTGGTCAGTGTTTGCTTGTGCTACTGTATCTCCGTACCTATTGTGTATACTCTATATACTGCCTAACTCATCTTGAGGGAAGTCTGACTGCTCAGCCACAGCTACCAGGTAAATCTGGGTGGTACAGACTGCTACCAATTGGGTTTACTGCCAACCACCTGTAGTCCTAAATCTTTTGCAGTCGTCCTTAAGGGAACTGCACAGGTTTCTGCCTAACAAGCGTCGTACATATGGAGGGTTCTGCGGCTTCCAGGAACGCAGATCCAGGCAGCCGGACCGCTCGCCGTCTCAGAACCGGCGCAAACAAAAAGGGGGCGGGGGAGTAAGCGCTTTTTCCAGGCCCCCTCCTCAGCCTCCAAGGGAAGGAAGGCATGACACAACCCTTCGGGTCCACGTGTCTCCGGTGGGGGGCAGGCTTGCTCTCCATGCAATTTCTGGTGCCAGAATTTCGCACACCCCTGGATCCTCTCTGTAGTATCCACGGGGTGCCGCCTTCCCGTCCCAGCCTCTCCTCCCTCCTCCCCTCCATTCCCACAGGTTGGGACAGCAACTCTTTTGGCAGAGATCCGATCGCTCGTGGAGAACCAGGCAGTGTAGGAAGTTCCAGCCTCCAAGCAAAGCTTTGGCTTCTACTCCAGGTTTTTCACCATACAGAAGAAGAACCAGGCAGGCCTGAGAGTTGTGCTGGACCTTTCCACCCTCAACCTCTCCTTACCTCTGCAAAAATTCAAGATGGTTACTCCAGCTTTTATAGTGGAGACACTGGACAAGGGAGACTGGATCTGCTCCCTAGATCTGAAGGACGCGTACCTACACGTCCCGATTTGGCAGCCCCATCGTTCTTTCCTATGGTTCAGAATCGTGGGCTACCATTTCCAATACTAGGTCCTCGCGTTTGGCCTCAACTCGGCCCCTCGGGTCTTTACCAGACTCATGAGCACTGTAGCGGCCCTCCTCAGAAAGCAGGGCCTCCACATCTATCCATACCTCGACAACTGGCTCGTCAGGGCTACATCTCCAGAGGCAGTTCAGCACTCCTCCCATGCCCTTATGAACATACTACACGACCTGGGCTTCTCGCTCAACCTCAGCAGAGAAGTGACATCGGCTTGGTGGCATCAACATCTCTTGGGTCTACTAGCGGCGGTTCTGCTAGCCGTCCCGCACACAAGACGAAGGATGAGAAGGATTCAGCTGCACTTCGCGGCCTCATGGACTCAGGAGCGGGGCTCTAAATACGAAATGATCAATGTCCCTCCATCTCTCCATCCGGACCTAACTTGGTGGTCCAGGGACTGCAACCTGCAGACGGGCAAGCCTTTCCGGCCGCCTTCTCCGTAGGCCACCATCACCACAGACTCCTCGCTCGAGGGATGGGGAGCCACCCTGGGTGATCTTTCGGTCCACGGCACCTGGACTCGACGGGAACAGGAATACCACATCAATTGGTTGGAGCTGAACGCCATCTGGCTAGCGCTCAGAGCATTCCTGCCACTTCTCGGGGGCAAGGTTGTCCTCATCCAGACAGACGACTTGACCAACATGTACTACGTCAACAAACAGGCAGGCGCCAGATCCCCTCCTCTGTGCAGACTGGTGATCAGCATGTGGGAATGGGCCTTGGAAAACAAAACTACCTCTCAGCAGTCCACCTCCTGGGGAATCCAACCTGAAGGCAGACAGGCTCAGCAGAATGGGAGCGGACAATTAAGAGTGGCAGCTAAACAACCTAGTTATTCAGGAGATCTTCAACAGGTGGGGTGACACCTAGGTGGATCTCTTTGCCACCTGGCACAACAAGAAGTGCCCCCAGTTCGCATCCTGGCAGGGTCAGGGCCATGGCTCTCTGGGTGACGCATTTCACCTCCAGTGGACTGGCATGAAAGCCTACACCTTTCCGCCCACTTCCCTGATCCACAGGGTACTTTGCAAAATCAAGGAGTCGCACCGACTCCTCATCATTCTGATTGCTCCATGGTGACTGGCCAGACCATGGTTTTCAGAGCTCCTCAGCCTCTCGGAGGTGCCCCGATACACCTCCCGATGGGCCCAGCGCATCTTCTGGCGCAGCAGGGGGGCAGGATCATCCACCCCGCGCCAGGGAAACTAGCCCTCACAGCGTGGTACCTGAGCACATAACGCTTCGGCGCCTTAGCCTCCGACAGGCCAATCTGGAGATCATACAGGGCGCAAGGAGCAAAGCCACCATGGCCCAGTACAAGAGCAAATGGACCAGGTTCTGCCACTGGGCAGACTCCAAGGGAATTGACCCTTTGGCTTGCAATCTGGACGACATGCTCTCCTTTTCTGCGCACCTCGCTCATTCGGGCGTACAGGTCGACACCTGCCGTACATACCTTGCAGCCATTGGGGCTTACAGGAACTCGGAGGAAGGCATTTTTTTCTTCCTCCAACCCTATTGTCAAACACCTGACCGGTCTTGCGAGGCTCTACCCGCCCGTCAAGAGACCGCACCCAGTGTGGGACCTGAATATAGTCTTGGGCGCCCTGGCGCTCAAAGCATTCGAGTCAATGGCGCCTGTGGACATTAGGCTGGTCACCATCAAGACGGCCTTACTAGTCGGTCTTACCTCAGCTCGCAGAGTCAGCGAGATTCAGGTGCTGGTCGCCTCTGAACCATATACCACCTTTCACATGGACAAGGTAGTCATGCGGACGCACCCGGCATTTCTGCCCAAGGTTCCATCTGCATTTCACTTGAACGAGGAAATGGTCCTTCCGATGTTCTTTCCCGATCCCGACGAAGCACAGAGTGCTGCACTGCCTGGATGTCCGGCGTGTCCTAAAATTCTACTTGGACAGGATCAGGGGCTTCTGAAAGTCAAACACTCTGTTTGTCACTTTCGGCGGCTCGAGGCCAGGCTATCAGGCCTCGAAGGCTTCCATATCCGCTGGATGGTCTCTGTCATCAAAGAAGCCTACGAGGGCCAGCACAATCTGCTCCCGGCCAACATGCATGCCCACGCAGTCAGGGCCAAGGCAACAGCCATCGCATTCCAGCACCATGTCCCTTGGCAAGTCATAAGCAGGGCGGCCACTTGGGCCTCTCCCTCTGCATTTTGCAAGCATTACTGTTTGGATGCCGGCTCTAGATTGGATGCGGCTTTCGGACAGGCGGTTCTCAGGACCCTATTTGCTTAAGGAGGGTCTCCTCTCCACCCTGGGGCTACAATCAGTTGTAATCGCCCATACAGTATGGTGGAAAGGGGACGGGACGTAAGAAATTATAAGTTACTCACCGTAGTGACTAACGTTCTTAGTCCATAGTCACCTTTCCTCAATACGTCCCACCAACCTCCCCCCTAATAATACTGGTGTAATTAGGCAATGTCAAATCTATTGTCAATGGGGACTGAGGTGTGGCGCCGGAGGGCGGTGTCAGGGCAGCGCATGCTCCCTGGGCCGTGCCCCCCTAAATTTAAAGGGGAATAAGGTTTTTTCTGTTGAAAAAGGTTCCATCTCCCGTCCCTTGGAAGGGGCGCCCATACAGTATGGAGGAAAGGGGACTATGGACTAAGAGTACGTTAGTCACTACGGTGAGTAACTTATGATTTATCCAAAAGATCACATAGAAGGCAGTAGAATATGTTGAATAATGGCAGGGAAAGGCAGGCCCCTCGCGGTACACCTCAATTAATTAGCTCAGGCTCGGAGCTCGGATTTCCCCAAACTATTCTCGATTTCCTATCCTCGAGAAAGGATCTAATCCAGTCTATTGCTCCAGTAGAGCATCCTCCCTGGTCCACAAGCCTACTGAGCAATTTCTCGTGATCCCCAAGATTGAAGGCTGCTGATCTAATGCATAGCTCTCAACCATTTGTGTTGCAAAGGCGGATGAAATCACCCGATTTTGTTTTTGGCGGGTGAGAGGCCCATTGGAATGTATGGGCGTGCAGGAGGCTTGGCAGGTGAGTCAGCCCTTTACAAGGCGGGTGACACCCGCCAAAAGGGTGTGAGTTGAGAGCTATGCTAATGGCATCAGCAGCCCCGATTTACTCTTGTCCATGATGTTAAGCATTTCGGCTTTTAGATTCAATAGAGCACTTTCTGTTCAATGGGAGGGCCTGAAACCCAGATTGCCTAAAATCTCTTTCCACATGTTTTTGAGCTGTATAGTAGCTAATTTATCAATCATTTTCAGCAAGAAAGGCACATTTGTTATAGGTTTTAAATTACTGAAAACTATAATTGAAGCTTAGAATAGGCCATTTCTGCTAAGCCAAACATGCCATAGACACTTCTATTGAGTGGCACTGTGACATGTGCGGCTTAGCAGAAGTGACCTTCTGTACTCTGAAATTACAGTTAGAAGTTTTTTTGTAATGCTTTTGAATACTACCGTACTGTGTGTGTGCATTGAGTTTGCACACATGACATCACATTGCCATGGATGAACACTGCCTCTCTTTTCATGTGTTGAGGTTCTTTCTCCTAGTTGAAGGTTGACTATATGCACTTGCCAAACAAGTATGTAAGAAAGGGGATTAGGCATAGAAGTAAGGAACGGATGCTCATCATAGTGACTTCCGTACTCCTTGTCCATATCCCCACTTTCCTCCATGCAACCCTCCTTCCAGACACCATAAAATGTAGTTGATTGATGTCTGAGATGCATGCAAAAAGGGGAACTGCTAGGCACCAATTATGGAAGAGTCAGAGGGGTGTACCTATGTACCCTTAAATTTAATTTGGAAGGCACGTTTTGCAGTACAAATGCCTCCAGTCACATCCCTATATTTCGACACCCAATTATTGTAGAGAAAAGGGACTTTTTACTAAGAATACAGAGTTTACTATGGCAAATAACTTTTCCTTTACTCCGGCATCTGGTCTTTTCGCTACCTTTGTTGGTCTTGGTCTCTGTTCTGCTGCTGGACCTATTGGTGAGTTATCCCCCCTCTAAGAAACACACGCCATCGCTTGTTTCAGACCTAGGGGCTCTTAGGTGTGTTTCTACATAAATGAGCAACCGCTTTGCAAGATCCGACTCCATCTTTGATGAGGAGAAATATATTGTCCTTTGTGGATAAGAGATTAGTAAAAGAGCAGCAGGCAACATTCGTTTTTTTTTGTGTTGCTATGACTGATTTAGCCACAGGCATCAGAGATACCAGATGTTTGGCCACGTCTCCAGACTTTCATGTCACCTGCTTCTTTTGGGTGGGAAGGGGGAGTTGTTCTCCTTTAGCGGTGTTGTGGTCTGAGGAATGGAGACATCTGGCTTCCCTATTTCTCACCTGGAGAAAAAGTGCACACATTGACAGGGGTTGAGGAGCAAAATTATTCCAATGATTTCCTGCTATGTTTCAGGGAGGCAATGTTTGAGCCTGTGCTTACAGTAGGGTAGAAATCTTCATCTGCATCTTCTGTTGAACTCTGTGGCCTCAAACCCTGTAACCCCCCTCTTACTTTCCATCTATCCCACTCTCCTGGGCCTGGCGGTCCAGGCATTTATCTTCGTGGCCTGCCATATGTCTTTCATTCCTTACCACTGAATAGGAAATCAGAGGTTTGATGAGTTTAGCTCTATTAATGCAAAATGTACTCTGACCAGGTACACGCATAAATTGTGGGATGAAGGAAGGAAAATGTGCCTCTGGACATGCATCTCTCAACAAATGGGTAACGATGAGAAGGGCTGTTTTAAACAGATATTAATTATTAGACTGCATGGTAAAGTCCATGGTCACAAGACAATCGTCAGAAGACCTATCCTGTCCAAATTGCTTGACGTGTCTTTTGATGGCACCAACTTGTTTATCGGTCACATTTCTAGAGAGATGTAAAGACGCTGAGTACAGTGCTACACATTTTAAAATGTCTTTTCTGTTTCGTGCAGTAGTAGCCTTCGGGTACTGGAGGGATGATACAGTGTGGTGAAAGTCTTCAGTCTCTGTCCTTCATCTACACTGTTAGGGTAGACTTCTCTCTGTGTGAAATCCCAACTCCTTGTGAGTCCTGCAACTTTTTTGCTGGTAATATGGATTTATTTGCTAAATCTCCCGAGGGAACCTTTTCCCCTACTCACCTTTCTTTTTACTCTGATCATGGTAACCTTTGTATACCCAGTTTGTGCTTTTCTTTTTTCAGTTATGCTTTCCTCAACTTTTAGGCATATACCTTTTTACTGAAGCCACACACAGCACCTTCTGTGCAGTGTTGTGTCAAGCCCCTAATGCTTCTCTTTCCTTGTTTCTTTATTTTTAAGTGTGTAATTGTTTTCTTGAACCAAGGTATGCTCTGAGGTCTTTGTACTTAAGTACAGTCCTCTTCCCTCCTGAGACTAAGCCTGGCTTCTCTTCCACTCTACTAATCCCTTGGGTAGTTCATGCTGATGCTAGGAGGTGTAATCCTGTTCTTCCAAGGTGGTCATTCCCAAGACCTGTCACAGACAGTGATTTTTGCAAAACCCCTTAACATACACTTTACACAAAAATTAGCCCCACCTTTTGGGGGAGGATTTGGTTTTTTCAACACGAATGGGAGAGGGTCACATTGGACCTATGTTATTGTAGGCCATAAGTAGGTAGAACCCTTTAGAATCCTCCTGGTTTACCGAACCAGGGCACTATTCTGCAAGTGATTTGACAAAGGGAACTGTGGAACTTGTTCTATCCTCAAAGTGGTCGGCGATCAAACGCTTTGTAGGGTTGGAGGACTCTTTAGATGCTGAAGCTTTTGAACAAATTTCTCAGGTAGACAAGTTAAAGATAGTCACCCTGGTTTGAATGTATACCATGAACATATCAGTTTGTAGCACTGCTGTTCGTTTTTGCATGATCTCCAATGGTATTTACCAAAGTTATGGTATGGTGGTTACTAATTTCAGGAGGGGAAAGGTTACACGTCTTTCCCTTCCTAGCTGATTGGATACCAAAGGTGAAGCCATAGAAGTGGCTCATCTAGACTTTTGATAACTAGGTCTACACTTCTCCGTTCTGTCGCCTTCTTTTTTAATTGTTTTCAGACTGTAGATCTTAAATTAGTTGGAGCAGTTCTGGACTACATTTTTCCTCCTCCAAAAAGGGTGCTGAACATAGTGGCGGGGTCAGAAAAGGATGTGGATTCGGAATTTCTATCCCAATGATAATTTTATTAAAATAAAGAATAAGTGCTTCTCTTTCCCTATGCAATGGGGTTTCCCTAGCTAACAAAACTAAAGTGCTCACCGGTTGTCAGTGAGAGTCAAAAATAGAATTTGTCCAACGTCCAAACTAACCGATCCAAACCCTACTACTATTCTAATAACCACAACCTGGAGAATGTCTCCCTTGTCCTGAATACTAGGATTTTAATAGAATAAATGATCCTTAAGTAGTTCTTGACAACTGTTTTATATCAGTTCATATAATTCTGTTACAGGGTTGTTCCACTTTAGATTCTTCTCTCTCATGTAGCGATTCTCTGTTTCTCTTGTTCTTTCCTTGACTTGTCTTGCTTGTATGTATTATTCTATTTTCCAAAGGTAACTTTATCCAATACTTGTGGCTCTCTTTTGGGTTTCTGACCTTTAACACACAGTTCTCTAGTTTCTCTCTGGCTTTGACTCGTTTTCTCTATTTTCAGCTTCTGTTAAAGTTCTCCTCTCTTGTGATATTGCTCTTCTTTGCTTAAACCTTCTTTGTCTGGTTTAATCTCAAGGTGCACGTTTTGTTCCCTCTTTTATTTTGTAGGGTATCAAGATTTTCTTCTTGACTGGGACAAGTACTCTTGTGGTGATTTTCTTTCACTTGATTTCATATCACTGCTTTGTCTCGATTGGAACGAGTATTAGTGTTCCAATAATGATGCCTTGTCCCCCTCCCGGTTCTCCAGTTTTCCCCATTACCTTTCAGGTTCAGGGATAACTTCACCTGGCTTATTGTTTGGGTGGGACCTTCTCTCCAGTTAGTCATAATGACTTCTCGTGACTCCTGTCGCTTTCCTTTCACCTTGCTGCACGAGAGGATTCCAGTTTTTCTTTTGCCCGGTAGATTCTGGTTTAAGTTTAGCAGCATGTGGTCGGCGTTCCCCAGCATTGGGTCTTAAATGGATTCAAATGCTATGAATTTTCCCCGTTGTCGGGCTGGTAATCCTTAGTAAAATAAAACAGTATAGCTTTAAG
Organism: Ambystoma mexicanum; assembly: GCF_040938575.1. Lineage (NCBI taxonomy): Eukaryota > Metazoa > Chordata > Amphibia > Caudata > Ambystomatidae > Ambystoma > Ambystoma mexicanum. Next base: position 882,667,824 of record NC_090933.1, read on the forward strand.
CTTAAAACTACATTGTCGCCTGTATAGCCTATTGCTGTCATTTTGGGTCATACAGCCCCAACCAATGACATTCTTCATCCTTCACTCCACCCCTGGTGGCCATCTTCAGATTTTTACCACACATTTTCGTTTTGGGAGTCCTCTAGTTTCGCTCCTCGACTTTCTCGAGTATTTTTGCTTATTTTTGATATTTCGTAGAATTTTTTCTTTACTCTGTCATCGTTGGGACTTGTCGGCAGCAGGGATTCGTTGCTTCGGATCGCTATGTTGTGAGGTTGCAAGCTGAGTTTTGGGCCTCGTGTACATGCCATGTCAGAGTGCGAGAAGAGCCTCTTCAAGGCCTACTCCAGATGCTTTCAGAAGAATGTCTTAATTGAAGACCACCACCTAAAGTGTTTATTGCCTGCACCTACACCACGATGTGGAGGGATTCCCCATCTGCTCGTCTTTCTACGCTTATACGAGAAAAGATCGCCATTAGAGGTTTGGGTCATGACTGGAAATCAGCTCTCTGGCTTGGCGTTTGTGCGCAGTCATGCCTCTGCTAGGGCTAGTAGGCCCAAAGAGCATATTCGTCTGGCAGGAGGTCAAGATTCTTTGAAGACGCTCGCAAGGGGAAGGTATCTGAAAAAGGCTAAGTCATCACATGCTCCGACTTCCTCATCGACTAGCACCACAGCGTCTGTCCGGATCAGCGTTGGCCGCAAAGCCGACCCCGTCTTTAGAGGGCCGGAGATCGTCTACTCCCATCACCGTCAACCAGCACCACCCCATTGGCGAATCATCATAATTCGTCGTCAACAGCACCATTGTTTATGACCCCAAAAACGTTGTCGATGACCCCAAGACTGTCCACTAAATCATTGTTGACAAAGACTGTCGGTGACATCGTCGACACTGTTTGCCAGGCCGACAGTACCAGTTTTTGTTCCGTCTTAAAGCTTGCGAATGACTGCAGTCACCATCTCTACACTAACGACTGCTATCTCAAGGGTAGCGCAGCCTCCAAGGCCTCCGTCAGTCCCGGCTGGGTCTGCGCCATCCGCACTACCTTCTCCAGGTGCACCTGCATTAGGTTCCTTCCTGAGAAGTTCCAGCAGAGAGACGGAGGTACCACCTGTGCTCTTTCTGGCCCAGGCCTGCAATGGCCCTTCAGCTGCCCGACATATCCCGTGTGAGGCCTCCCAGGGTTGTCTCGCTCCTTCCATACGGTTGGAGGAAGAAGTTGGTTTTTCTGAAGACATTGGCCCACACCCTACGAAGGGTGGTGTTTGTCTACTCCCACAGCCAGCTCTGCTGCCAGTACAGCCGTTTCAGCCGACTCACCCTATGAACCCCTGTCCTCATGCGTCCATCTTGATGCCTCAGGCTCCAAGAGATGTTTCTTTGAACATTTTGTCAACCCTCCACACTGTGGTGACAGAGATTCAGCAGTACCGTACCACCTGTGGTCCTCCAATGCTTTCAGGACCAGCTCCTGTGGCCAGTCCACCAAGGCGGTCTTGGCCCCGCCTGGCCACCTCCTGTTCCATGGCCCCCTATTGTAGGGGAGTTGGACATGACCGGAACGGGCACGGATACAAATGATATTCCAGGATACCGATGAGTTTTAAGACTGCTTCCCTGAAGACGGTGAGCCGCCAGATGTAGAGCTACCATCTAGAGACTCTTCCACTGGATGAAGTGGGATTTTTCCAGTCGATGAATTCCTGGTCGGCCAAGCTTTTCAACCTACTCCCGGAGGAAAAGGAGGGATTCATTTGCCAGTATCATGAAGCCTCCAGAAAGACAGTGGTGTCGGTCCCGCTTTTGGATGGTATCTGGGAGGACGGGCTGGTTGTGATGCAAAAACTTGTTTCCACACCAACTAGAAAGCAGAGGCTATAGAAGAAATATAGGGTCCCGGATACACCTCCTAAATTCCTTAGGACATCCAATGTTGGACTCGGTAGTCTTGGCTGCTGCGAGGAAGAGGTAATCTAACCTATCATGCTCTTGCTCAGTCCCACCTGACCAGGAGAGAAGGAAGATGGATGTGGCTGGAAAGCGCATAACTACCAATGCAGCGTCTACAGTCAAGGCTGCCAACACCCTATCCATCCTTGCACACTACAACAGAGAACTCCAGTACAAGTTGGGACCCATTCTCGATTTCCTGCTAGAGGACAAAAATGCAGAGGGACAGGCCATCTCTCATGAGGGCGAAGTGGCATCTGACCAAGCGATCATGGTAGCCCTGGACATTGATGACTCTGGTATCCGGCAGATGGGCAACATGGTCGCCCTACGCTATCAAGGTTGGCTCAGGGCAACAAACTTCAGGCAGGATGTCCAGGCCAAGGTGGTTGACATGTCTTTAGAAAGTGACAACCTTTTTGGCAAGGCAGTGTAATCTCTTCTCACCATCAAGACGACAGACAGCACGCTCTCTGGCTACGCTGCAACAAAGGAAGCAATCCTTTCGCTCTCCTGAACTTCCAAGGTATTCTGCCCTTTCTACCACCAGCCATCTCACTTCACTGCACAGGAGTTGTATAGAGGGGTTCTAAGTCAAAGGATCGACAGTAAAAGGGTCGACAGGTCAAAGGCTTGAATTTTTTTTTTCACTTTTTTTTGGGGGGGTTGGGGGGATCTCCCCAACCCCCCTTTTTCTGCTAAAAATCACTTTTTCCCCTAAACGAAAACCCCCAAAAATATATATAATTTAAAGAAAAATATGATCCTTTGACCTGTCGACCCTTTGGATTCAATCCTTTGACTAGACACCAAAGTTCCTAGGCCTATAGGGGAGGTACCCAGCATCGCTGTCCACGGGCCACCAGGACACAGATGCCGAAGGAAGCCTGACCAGGCCCAGGTTGCAAGCCCCACTTCAGCATGCAAGTGGGAGGCTGGCTATTACAGTTTGTCGACAAGTGGCGCAACCTCTCTGCGGACAAATGGGTGCTCAACGTCATCGAGCAGGGACACTCTTTGGTTTTCCAAGACAAGTGCCCCCTCATTCCTCCCGTGATGAGGCAAGAGCAGCACGGAGCCCAGCTCATGAAGGAAGTTCAGCCTATGCTGCTAAAATGGGCCCTAGAACCTCTCCCTCTGCTGCTCCAGAGTATACTCCAGATCCTTTCTGGTTCGCAAGAAGTTAGGCAGTTGTAGGCCCATCCTTGTCTTGCATCGTCTCAACAAATTCCTAAGGTCCCAGAAATTCAGGATGGTCATGTTACAACACATGCTCAGCTAACTGGAAGAGGGAGATTTACTTGCGACGCTGTATCTGGAGGATGCGTATTTCCAAATCCTGATTCACCCAAAACCTTGGAAATTCCTATGTTTCGTCGTCCAAGGAAGACCTTGCTAATTCAAGGCACTACCCTTCGGCCTCAAATCAGCTCTGAGGGTGTTCACCAAGTGCCTAGCTCCAGTGGCAGCATTCCTTCAGCAGAAGGCAGTGTGTGTATGTCTACCTCTACCTTGACTATTGTCTGGTTCGGGTCTTGTTCTCACACCCATGGGGCACAACATACAGTGGGGACGGTCCAGCGTCAAAGCCTGCATGCATCCGGGCGCATTCTTTTCTGTTTGTTCTGCATTCCCTATTCCTCCACAGATCTTCGTCTCAGTGAAAGGGGGATTTTCTTTAAAAGGAGTGGTCAAAGTTTCTGGACATCAGTAACACAGTCTGGTGGTTTCTTGATACCTTTTTGTTACTGGATTTTTTTTACTGGATGTGCTTGCAGAGGTACTGTTAGATGGTTTCTTAAGGAGTTCCTCACAGGAACGGGAGTCCTTGTCCCCAAAGGGGGAGTCTCTCCCGGTGAGGTCCTTCTTGCCTCGACCCCTATGGGGGGGCGAGATGGGTGTTGCGGATCAGGCTCACCTCTCTAGCCTCACGGGGTGAGGGGGAGTGGGGCTCCCTCTTGGGGAGAAGGGACAACTTCCTGGGATTCAGCAGAACATCCAGAGTAGCATTGTACAGTTTTCCAGAGATTATGAGCATGGCTGGGTGTTGCTCAGATTCCGAACCTCATTACCTTGTGTACTTTTGGCTCCTTTGTGCGGGCCAGATTGACAAATGTGGTCACTCCAAGTGGTCATTCAGAAGTTGGTGGTTCATGTTTTGGGGTGTCACAAGAGACCTGCTGCATGTTGGAAACTCTGGTTCTCCAGGATTTTCAGTTGGTGGATTTTGCCTGCCAGCCTGATCAGAGAGCCAGTTTGTCAGCCTTCACGATAGTTCACTTTTCTATCAACTGGTGACGGCTGTATCTCTGTGTGGGCTTGTGTATTTACATACAAGATCTTAGTAAACTTCCTTTGGTAACTACAGGAGAGGTTTGGTCACATTAACTTCTAGGAAATGGAGAGTAATCATGCTGGCATTTAGGTTTTTCTGCCATTGGTAACAAATAACTCAGTGGAGATCCTAATAGGCAATCCTGCCGCCATGGATTCTATAAACGAGGAGTGCTATGCGTCCAGTCCAGCTGTCAGGAGGCCATGCTCCTCCAGTTTTGGGTGATCAAAGTAGGAGTTTATCTTTAGCGCTTTTGGCTGGAATGCTGAACGTCATTGGATGCCCTGCGTCAGCATACTAAGGTCTTGCATTATTAAGCACTGTACTGATAGATAATGAAGGAGATCTTCTACATTTGGGGAATTCTCCAGATGCTAACATGAAGTTTGCTCTATTCTGCCTCAGAGGTGGTCCTTGGGAGATGGCTCTTGTTCATTCTAATTTCAAGCTGCTTTGCACCTTCTGTCTTTCTTTCTTCTCACTATTGTCCAGAAGAAGTTGAAACAGTGCAGAACATCTTGAGTTTGAGTGCCCCAGCTGAAGTGTGATTTCAAGTCCTGGTAGACCTCATGCTTCCCATCCTCTAGAGTATTATGTGTAGCAGGCTTTCACAGAATCCTTTATTTAAATGCCAACCAACTGAACCCGCATGCCTGGCTCTTGAGTGTATTAGTTATCAGAACTTGTATTTTTCTGATGAGGTCATGTAGGTCATACTTCTGCTAATTATCATTGATAGTCAGTTTATGCTTGCAGATGGAAGGAAAACCTGTGTCATGATTAAGCTGTTGACCCGTTGGCATGCCATACCAGTCATGCCTTACCTAGAGCATGTTTACCTGTTGGCAGTGTTATGAGCTATTTAGCAGCCCTTTCTACCTGTATTTAAGACAACCCTGTAAGAGAGATCTATCTTAAGACCCGTATCCCAGAGCGCACTGTGTACTAGATCAGTCCAATACTTTTATTGGTATTCTTCAGGGTAGGTTTGAAGGATGTTTATATATTAATGCTTATACAAGATGGGTAAAATGGCCAAAAACTGACTGAGTGGTACTGCAAACAGGTTGGCAGAATGGAGAAGTAAGTCAGTTTGTTAAAGTGTTTCTAAACTAAAGGACCTTGTTCCTGGATCCAGTGCCCAGGCACTAATAATTCCACAAGCTCCTGGGGCATCCTTAGCCAAGAGAGCGTATAAGGCTGCCGTCATTTATGACTGCCCATTCCAAGGGTTTTGCCAGGGATGCAAAGTTCTTAAACGGGTGGATTTGCAGCGATCACTTTCTCTGGCTTCTTGTTTCATAGCTAGGCTTCCGCTAGCCTTTGGGGCACAGGGTTTTACTTTCCAAAACTCCTCCTTTCTCACTGACTCACTTCCTTTCTTTGCTACACCTTTGACACTCTGGAGCACCATCCTAACACCCTCTAGTTCTGGAGACATATGCCCATGTTTATAGTAAGCATAAGGCAGTGAGTAATTACATGAACACTCTGGTCGGTGGGTCTGTTTGCCCATTGGTGTGATCATCCATGATTGATATGTTCGTAATAGTTCAGCTCCCCCACCCCCAAATGAATTCATTTTGTCTTTGCCTCTGTGCCCACACTCCGAAGCTCTTCAAATGCCTCTCCAATGGCATATGAATCAATGGTGTCTTTGTGTCCAGTCTCTTGCCCCCCAAATTGCTCCTTACCTGGGATTAAGAGTCTACTTAAGAATTCTGCATTAGATCTGTGTGCCTTCCCAGTTCGCCAATGCATTAAACATACGGCTGAAGACTTAAAAAGTAATGTATGATCCTGGGGTTTCTCTTTTACTTCGCCAGGTGAGTGGCATGATCGGTAATGTGGGCATTTCTTTTTAACCCAAAGGCTACTATTTTAAGGTCTCTACTGCCCAATTAACTGCCGGATGCTCTAGTTTTATGATGCCATAATTCCTCTTGTCTTCATTACCCAATCATCCACTAGAGGACGGCCAAGCCCTCAAAATCAGTGGTTTAGCCACAGAGCCCTAATGCCCTCTAGTTTGAAGCAAGTTTGCTTTTAGAGTCTGACACGTACAAGAGTGACACAGTGGGGGCATGCAAATTAGGCTATCAGATGCACATCTGTTTGAGCTTGAACCTCCCTCCAAAAGGGCCTAACCCTCAAACTGACTCTGAACAAGTGAGTCAGTGTTCCATGGACCACAAATTGGTGAAGCGTGACCATTTGCCGATAGAATGTGGCTCAACCCCTTGCCCTATGAAGAGATTTGGGAGGATGTTTGTACTTAAGTGGTTGACGCACTTCATTGGGTGTGCATCCAAGATCTTTATCCAATATTGCATGCCATGCTGACAACGTGTTCCCTGGCCTATTACCCCTCACTTGCTACCAACCCATTCACTTTCTTTTCTTTCCTGGGTGGGGAGGTGGGGTCTGTGATGAATCTGGCAATGTCATCACTCCTTTCCCGGGGAAAGTCTCACCCCATGTGCCCAGGGAAAGGCAGAAGCTACCAGATCCTGACCCTGAGGGTGGCTATCTGAGGGAGGGACCACATGTGGGGAGATGACCCTCGTGAGTCTGGAGAGGCGGTGCCAGACGAAAGATGGTATTCTCTCTTTCCCCTAGAACCTGATGACAACCCCATAACTCCTATATTTGTATGACTTATTGTGGTTCATACCCTTTTCTACCATCTTACACCAATAGTAAAACTATTTCTAACATCTTCTATAATGTCACTGAGCTGAGGAAGAGCATGGGAGAAATACAGAGCACGGAACTGGAGACGCGCCCAAGTTGTTTCTGGAGTCCAGGAGGTGGCGCAATGTTTAAAAGCAGGAAGCGTCAAGATGGAAGGATTTTCACTTCACGTGATGGGGGTCGGAAATCGTAGAGAAGCCAAGCTGTCAGCTGAGCAGTACAGCACAGAGACGCCAGACAAGAGCAGAGAAATCTGCTTAGCTCAGGCTGGGAATTCAGAGAGAGGCAGAGCCCCTGGCACAGAGAGAAGGGAAGGCGGAGGCCGACCAGGAGACACATTCCCGAGGGCTCCAGAGTCTCCAAACTGGGATGCGAGTCAGTGGATAAGCTTCACGCCTACAAGGCAAGCCAGAGCATTAGGCAAACACCCTTCTGCTGCAGGGCAGAGCTGCTCGCACCGTGACGAGAAGCCAGCGAGGCAGAGCCACAGCACAGAGAGAAGGGAAGGAAGAGGCCAGCCAGGAGACACATCCCTGAGGGCACCGGAGAGACAAAACTGGGACGTGACGCAGTGAGGAAGCTTTGTGCTGGCAAGGGAAGTTGGAGCATCAGGCAAACGCTCTTCACACCGTGATTAGAAGCAGAACACGGAGAAGGACCTGAGAGAGAGCTGGGATGCCTGGGAAGCCATCACAAGGCTGGTGAGCCCACAGTGGAGGGTTGAGACACCGGGTTGTGCTCTGGGATACAGATTACCTAACAAAAAGTGGGGAACAGAATCCCATGGCTTGCATACTAAGTGTTCTGAATAATCGCAGTGCTTGGGAAAATTAAAGGACAAGTACACAAAAGTAAATAACAGTGAAGGACTATAAGAAAGAGGTACTTTGAGAAAAGGCATACCCCCTTGTGGGCTTATTGGTGATGAAGATTGTGAAAGACCTGGCAGGAGAGTAAACAAGGCAGTGCGATTGCAAGTCTGGGACCCGCACCTAAATACAGCGAACATTGAAAAGTCCTGGTAGGAGAGTATATCAGGCAGGCCTGTGGGAAGTCAGAAACCCAAGGGAAGGGAACCATACCTCTTGGGTTGGAAAGGTGAATAAAGTGTGGAAAGCACAGACTAAATAAAGAACCCTGTGAGTATGTGGAATTACACTTTTTTTAAAAAATGTATATCTTTTATCGAAATTCAAATGTACAACATTATCAATATCGGCAACAACGCTCCGATTTGTATCATCGGAATTCCTTGCACATTTTCAGAATGTACCCCCCACCCAATCAACCTTAGACATGTTAATTAGTAAAACAAACCATCAAATTAAACAAAACCTTGTTCCATCCAATCGCTTCCAACTTTCCATTGTTCCCACTCCTTTCAGTCCCGCTTCACTAGCTTCGGGCTTCCTTGTTCTCAGTTTTATAGCAATTGTCTCAAAGTTTGTGGATGAAAGAAACATTGCTCCCTGTCCCGCACAGTCAAAAAATGGAGCCCAGATGCGGGAGAACCGTGACTGCTTCCCTGTAATGTGCGCTGTTAATTTCTCCATAGCAATAACGTCCCAGACTTTAACCCACAGAAAGACACCACTTGACCCTCTTTGGTTTTCCAGAACCGGGCCCGATTCAGTTTTGCTGCCAGTAAAAGCTGGGTTATCAACTCGGCCCTAGGTATGTTCCATCGCCCGTGACTTCTCCCAGGAGCATGACTTTGGGGCACATTGGGATCGATATCCCCACAATGTCCTTAATTCTCAACTTAATTTCTTGCCAATCGGTCTAGATTAGCGGGCATTGCCACCACATATGAAAGAAGCTTCCCAATTGACCACACCCGTGCCAACACCGGTCTGAATAATCCTTAGATATCGCGTGTAGGCGCTGTGGAGTAATATACCACCTAAGGCAGAGTTTGTATGTGCATTCTTTTGTGCCCCGTGCATCTGGAACATTTGTTGGTACGTGCCCAGATTTGTTGCCAAGAGTCCTCTGGGATATCCCCACCCAAATCTGCCTCCTACTGCTTCTTATAAGAGAGTTTGTTCCCCAACTGAGCCTTATCCAACAGCCGATAACACTGATAAATCTTATGAGAGGAGTGCCCTTCTATCGGTTGCAGTTCTATTCCCATTGGTGGGTAAGGTTGTTTTACCTTATTGTTAGATATCCAATGTCTAATCTGGCAGTAGCGGAACTGCCCCGATTCTGGGAGCGTGAATTTGGTTTTACATTCTAGGAAAGTCAGAGGGTTCACCACTTTATACAAATCTCTAAGTCTCAGGGGTCCCAATGATTCCCAGCAGTTGAACAGTTCCCGTTAAACCCGGAGAGCACTCCGGGTTTCGCAACACCAGTGTCAGTGGGCCCATCACAGTTTCAATTCCCAATCCAGTTCGGGCCCCATCCCATATTTCTAATGCCAAGTGTGTGGGTTCGAGTAAACCCGTCCTGACCTGTCTTGTCAGAGAGGCCAAGTGTGTTAACAGGATATCTGTCATCCCTTGCTCTATCTTCTTCCATTTCTGTTTGGGTTCTGCCGATCCCCAGGCAAATATTGGGGCTATTTGGGCTGGGGAACTCCCAAGCCCCCCAGCTCTTTTGACCTAAGGACTGTTTTCCGCAGGATTCTCGGCGCTTCCCCTGCCAGATGTATCGTCCCACAGCTTTTTGCAGGTCCGTTAGCTTTTTGTCTCAGATACGGATAGGCAAGACCTGGAACGTGTAAAGAAGCCTGGGTAAAATTGTCATTTTCACTGCCGTTACCCTGCCCAGCCACAATATTTCTTGGGCTTCCCAGCTAATCAGTATTTCCTTTGATTCTCTTAATAAGCTGTGGGAAATTGGCCCTATGAGGCCCCATATGTACTGGTGATATTCACCCCAGGTAAGGCAGTTCTTTCTCCACCCATCTGAACGGGAAAGCCGATCAGAGCTCCAACTGTATGTTCTGTGGGATTCCTATAGACATACCCACTGACTTGCTGTGGTTAATGCGGAACCCCGAAACCTCCTGAAACTCCTCTAGAAGCTCAATTAGTGGAGGAAGCGATTGTTGGGGGTTTGTTGTAAAACAAATCACATCATCTGCATCGAGTGCTACTTTGTGCGTGTTCCCTTTCCATTTTAAGCCTTGTATCGAGGGGCCGTCTTGAATTCTCTCTGCCAGCAGTCCATGGCCATCGCAAAGACCAGGGGCGACAATGGGCACCCCTTCATTGTTCCCCTAGGAAGGGGGAGCGGAGGCGAATTAACCCCATTCACACCAACCATGGTAGTGGGGAATTGAACATTTGCTAGGATTAACCTGCTAATGTTTGTCGCAAACCCATATTGTGTGGCAAGAGAGAATTCAAGAAATGCCATGCCATGCTATCAAAAGCCTGATTCGCATCTAGGGAGATGAGGGAGAACCCATTTGGAAATTTCGGGACTAACGGTACTAAGTCGATCACCCTCCTAATGTTATCATGAGCCCCTCTATCCTTATTGAACCCTGTCTGATCTGCATCTACTATACGTGGGAGCACGTCTCTCAGCCTTACCACCAATATTTTGCTAGACAGCTTTGCGTCCGTGTTTAAGAAGGCTACTGGACGACATGAGGAGCAGTCCTCCGGATCTTTCCCTGGTTTTAATATCAGCATGGTTGTGGATTCCACCATAGAATCCGTCACCTGTACTGTGGTGGAGAATGAGTTAGAGAGTTGTGAGGTGAGGGGCTAGCTGGACCGCAAATGTTTTATAAAATCTGTTTGTGAATCCGTCTGGCCCGGGGGCCTTTTCCCCCAGGAGTATACGGATGGCCTAAATCACCTCCTGGATCAAAATAGGGCTGTCCAGCATCTCCCTCATCTCTGCTGGGATGTTCGGGAGGATTCCCCCCATGTGGACCGGTGACCTTCCTAAAGAAGGCTTCCATGACCAGTCTCTTTCCTATTTCCGCTGTCACTCTCTTTCCATCCCCTGCTCTCAAGGCGCTAATTTAATTACCAGTGGCCGCCTTCCGTAGCTTGGCTGCTAACAGCTTATTCGCTTTTATTCCCTTTTGAATAAAAGAATTGCTTCGTCATGAGTAATGACTGGGCTGCATTCCCCATTAAGTGAGTTTCTAATGCCTGCTTGGCTATTCTATGCTCTCTAAGCGCCCTCCTACCACCTCTACTGCCATGTACCTTTTATTTCACCCGTACCATCTCTTCCAGGTTGTTGCGGATTAGTCGCTGTGATCTATTCCAAGCTATTGTTTCTCCTATTCTGACCCCCCCCTGGTTACCCCCTTTCCAGCGTCCCACACCGTGTGAATGTCTATCTCCCCAGTCGTGTTTTCTTGGAAGTAGTGTGTTATTTCATTCTCTATTGCTGCTCACCCATCCCCAAGAATGCTTTCATTCAACCTCCACGGAGGCTTTGGCCACGGGATCCCAAAATTCGGGTCCAACTCCATTACCACTGGGGAGTGGTCAGTCAGCACCCTCGGGCCTAATTCTATAGCGGAGACCATTGGTATGAGAGTGGGCGAAACCAGAAACGTATCTAACCTGGAGTGACCGCCATGAACCGCTGAAAAAAAAAGTATATTCCCTTTCCCCTTGATGAGCGAAACCCCAAACCTCAATCAGTGACCGCTCCCTCAATATGGTGGTCATGGCATAGAAGTTGGTTCTATCATTACTCGTCGGGGCTAGGGTCTTGTCTCTCGTTGGGTCCACCACACAATTAAAATCCCCTCCAAGTATTACCTCCCCCTCCATAAATCTCCCAACTCGCCCACTAAGCCATGCCAGGAACTCTCACTGCTTCTCATTCGAACCATAGATTACACCTAGCGTGACCTTTCGATTACCTAAATCTCCTTTGATTAACAGGTACCTTCACTGTGCGTCCCGTGCAACTTCCCTTTTCCGAAGCCGTACCACTTTACGTACTAGGATTATCACCCCACGTTTCTTCTGACCACTCATAGTGAAGTATGCCCTAGTGTATTCCTTCCCAATCATGCGCTTTTCATCCTCCTTTCATTAGTCGGTTTCCTGAATGAAGGCTAAATCTATCCCCATAGAAGAGAGCATCTGCAGTATTGCTTTCCGCTTTACTTTACCGGTGAGTTGAGACCCCGCACATTCAGGGTCAGGCACTTCACGTAAGGGCTAGCCATTCCTTATTGTGACCTTAATAATGCCCATGCCCCTCTGAGGTGAAGTACCTGCTCATTCGCTGGGGGTGACAAACAGAGAACCATTTGCTTCAGAATCAGTATTGTTAATGTTAAAGGACATTTGTACCGCGCACTATCACCACCGGAGTGGTCCCCTGGTGCTCTGGCGGCTCTGAAAGAGGAAGGGAAGGGGGGTTAGTGGGATGAAGCTGGAAAAGTGCAAGAGAGCCGTGATGTACTGTTGGCGGCCTCAGCCTGGTGGGTCAGTTGGCTGGGCCTGGGGTGTTTGTGGCCTGTAGTCGTTGTGCGAGTCTGTGTGTTTTTGTTTTGTTGTTGCCATGTAGTGAAGTTTGTGCGTTTTGTTGTGCTGCAGGTTTGTGGATGTGTTTGGTTTAGAGTTTGAGAGGTGTATGCAGAAGGGGAAATTGTTAGTGCAATTGGTTAGTTGGCATCTCTATCCTGAATTGAGGTGCTGGGTTTGTGTAATCTCCCCAGATGGGGTTCGGGAGCACCCCTGCGCCTCTGTCCTGATCTGGGCACGTCCGGCCTTCAAGGTCCCTTTTCACATCTGGCCCCTCCTTCACCAGCCTCCCTCGCAGCCCTACCTGTCTTCCTTTCCCACTCATACGGGCAGTGCACCTGCTAATCTCCACAACTCAACTAGTGAGGTGATTGCCAATATCCTGACAATTCCACAACACTGTGGTACCTGGTGGCAACTAAGGGCGAATTTGGGTGTTGGGTGGGATTAGGGTGGGGTTGTTGACTCTGTCTCCATGGGTGTCGCCTGTGTTACACTCTACCCGGCGTCACCCGTCCAGGTGCCGTGGGAGCTTCCCAGTCGGTTCTGGGAGTTGTCTGTGTCCACTCCAGTTTAGTCATCCCTTTTCCTTTCTGTTTCGGTTTTCAGTTTGAGACTCTGGTGTTGAAGAGCCAGGTTTTTAGTAATTTCCTAAATTTTAGGTCATCTTTGGTGTTTCTTTTGGGATGTTTTTGCGGCTAAGTGGTAGAAGGTGGTGCCTCCAAGTTTTTTCTTGAGGTATAATTTTGGTTCCAGGCGGATTTCGTTGCTTGACCTGAGGAGTCTTGTTGGCTTGTAGATTATTTTCTTTTGTAGGAATTCTGCTCCTTGTCCATTAATTGCCCTGTGCGTTATGCACATTGTTTTGAAGGTGATGCAATGTTTTACTGGGAGCCAGTGTAGTGTTTTTAGGGCAGGAGTGATGTGTTCTCTTCTTGATAGTTTGAGGAGTATTCTGGCTGCTGTATTTTGGATCCGTTGTAGTTTCTTCAGGAGGTATTCTGGTATTCCGAGGTAGAGACTGTTTGCATAGTCGATTCTTGACATGATGAGGGCGACGATAGTGAGTGTTTTGTGCGTGAAGGAGAGGAAAGGTAGGATTCTTCTTGCCGTGTGGAGGAGGAAAAAGCATTTCTTGACTGTTGCATTTATTTGTGGTTCTTGGGTTAGGGTGTTGTCCATCAGGACTCCCAGATTTTTTACTACCTTAGATGGTGATGGTGCGGTTCCCATTTCCGTTGGCCACGGGATGGTGGTTTTGTTCTCTTGGTCTTTGGATATGATCATGATTTCTGTCTTTCCCGGGTTGATTTTCAGGTTGTTGGCATTTATCCAGTTGAAGACTTTTTTTAGACACTCGGTTAGGCTTCAGTGATCAGCTTGGGTGTCTTTGATTTTGTAGATGATTTGAGTATCATCTGCGTAGTTGTAGCATTTAATGTTGTATTTTTTGAAGATTATGATAACCGGAGTCTGGTAGATGTTGAACTACAGTGGTGATAATGAGACTCCTTGTGGCACTCCACAGTCGTTAACTCGTGGAGTGGATTTGAAGGGTTTAATCCATACTGTTTCTGTTCTGTCTGGTAGGAATGATTTAGTCCAGAGTAATGCTGTGTCTGATATGCCTATGTCTTCTAGTCTTTAGGTTAGGGTGTCAAGACTAACTATGTCGAAGGATGCGGAGAGGTAGAGTAGAATAAGGGCTGAGGTTGTGTTTGAGTCTGTGTTAGATTTTAACTTGTCCCAGATGGATAGTAGTGCTGTTTCCGTTCCTCTTGCAGGTCTGAAACCGACTTGAGCTTGGTCTGGCAGGGTTTTTTTTTCTACGTGTTCTTGGGTTAGTTTATATACGTAGGTTTCCAGGGGTTTTGCCGGGTAGGGAATCTTTTTAATCGGCCTGTAGTTGAAGAGGTCTTCTACGTCGCCACTTGTGTTTTTCAGAAGTGGTTTTATATATGCTGATTTGAAGGTCCTTGGTACAGTTCCTGTTGCTAGTGATATGTTCAGAAGGTTTCTGTCGTATTCTGCTAGCGTTCCTTGTGCGAGGATTGATTTGTAGATGTCCGGGGGGCAGGGATCCATGGGTGATCCAGCTTTCTTGCTGTGTTTTACCAGCATTGCGAATGCCTCTGGTAATATTTCAGGAACGTTTTTGAGTTTGTGCCGAGGTTCTGTGATAGGCTTGCTTGGTAGTATGTTGTGGTCGGTTGGTATGTTTTGTATGGTTTGTCGGATGTCATTGATTTTTTTTTTTTCTTGAAGTGGTCTGCCAGGTTGTTGCATAGTTTCTCTGAGGGGGTTGGGGTGTTGTTGCAGCACGGTAGATTTCTAATCTCTTTAATGATAAACATTTCTTTTTGTATGGTGGTGGCATTGGTGATTCTGTCATCATAATGCCTCTTCGCCTTTAGAATTTCCTTCTTGTATGCACGGATTTGTCTCTGGGACACCGTTTTTTTGTCTGGGTTGTATTCTTTCCTCCATTCCAGTTCCATCTTTTTGTTTTCCTTTTTCATGGTGCTTAATAGTGGGGTGAACCATTTCGCCATTGCTCTTCTTTTTGTTATGAGGTGAATGGTTTTTCTGGGGCTATCTTGTCGATTGTATCTGCAATCCATTTGTGTAGTAGCTCACTTTCCCGTCTAGGTCAGCTAGCTCTAGTTCTGTAGTTGAGGGTTTGGTTAGCTCCAGTTGTTCGAATAGGTTGCTTTCTTTTGACGTGTTTCCAGTTTCTTTTTGTGGTGGTTATGAGTTTAGGAGGTTGGATGCAGACTTGAGTAGACAGAGCGATCATGAATGGGATGATGAGATGGTTGCTCCACAGTATTTGTATCGGTGGAGCCATGGTAAGAGTTTTTCCTTGATGGAAATTGCGTCTAGGGTGTGTCCTGCCAAGTGTGTTGCCCCTTTGACTAGTTGTTGTAGTTTCATGGTGGCGAGTTGTTCGATCAGTGAGTTTTGGGAGTTGGCGTGACTGTCTTCAAACCAGATGTTGAAGTCCCCCAGGATGATTATGTGTTCGTGGTTGATGGCTATGTTGGTGATGGCTTCTATGAAGTTGTCGACGAAGGTTGCACCATATGTCGGTGGTCTGTACACCAGGATGAATGCGACGTTGGTTTTTGGGCTTGCTGTTAGGTGTACTACCATGGTTTCGCAGTTGATGATTTTGAGCGGTTCGTCTGTTTTTATTTTCAGGTGTCCTTTGAATGCTATTGCCATGTCTCCAACTTTTTTTGTTTTTCCTGTTTATTTGAAGGCGTTTGAAGTTGGCTGGAAGGCAGCTTTGGAGTGTGATTTTGTAGTTGTCATCCAGCCATGTTTCTGTGATGAACAGGATGTCAATTCCGTTGTCATTGAGTAGGTCGAAGATCTCTGTGTGTTTTGACATGTATCTTGCGTGTGGAGTTTGGAGGTGTTGTTTGGTTTGGGCTTTCTTGTTGTGGTTGTCTTTTGATCGGTGTTGGGGTTTCCTTCCTGGTCGATCTCTTGTTGAGCTGTAGGTTTTGGGGGGAGAGGGGGTCAGCGTCTTCGAAGAGTTCTTCTAGGTTCTGTCTTGGGTTTTTGTTTTCATTGGGTTCGTCTTCCAGGAGTTGTGGTTATGGATTGGAAGTTCTTCTTGCTTTGGTGATGTAAGGTGTTATCGCATCGGTCATGTATTTGTTGTTTCTTGTGTTCTTCATCCTTCTGCGCACTTGTGTTGGGTAGTTTGATGTTGCTGATTATAGCGTTGGTTTGCTCTGGTGACCAGTTGGCAGTGAGATAAGGAGTTAAGTAGAGGGATTTGTCTCTTCTCTCAGTGTTGGTTCGATTCTTGTTCCTGACTGCGGGGGTGCGTTCTGTAGTTGTGGTTCTTTGTTGCTTTTCCGGAGTGTGCGTTCTTCTTTTTCTTTCCCTTGGAATGGGTTGTTTGCATGGCATTATAAGATAGAGAGTTGTTTAGTCTTTATTTGTTTTCTGATGTCCAGTTGGTTCTGCTTTGGTCTGGTTGTCTTGCGGTGTAGTAATGGGTGTGGAGGGCTGTCCGCTAACAGTTTAAAAAAAAAAAACATTTTATTGATGAAATAACTCAACCAAACAATACAATACAAACCAAACAGGCAGTGCATATATCAACAGTTTCATTATACTTCCTTGACTTCTGACCACTGCTTCCCTTATCCCACCCCCCTTATGAGTCTATTACTTTACACATTCTGTTTCTGCATCCTGTGGTACGGTCTCCCCTTCTACAGGTTCTGCCGGGTCTCCTATTGACCCAAACAGCTCGGCTATCAATGATTTCCAGGCCATCAGGGACTCGGTCTCCCCCCACCCCCTCCTGCATTGCTCGTTTCTTGCCATACCATGGTTTCTGCTTCTGCCCATTTCTGCAAATCTCTCCACCACACCTCCACACTTGGTTTGTGGCATGTCTTCCACACCATGGCAATTCTCCTCTTTGCAAGCACATAAGCCAGATCCTTCAGTTTACTCACATGCTTGAGCTTCTGTGATCTTGGGAACCCCCCCAACAGACAGGCCCACACTGTGTCCACTACAATCTTGATCCCCTTTTTCCCTAGTTTCCCTTTCTCTTCACTCCAGAAGCGTTCTATGACCGGGCATGACCAGAACATATGCACCATGCCCGCGTTCTCCTCATCACACTTGGGGCATGCTTGCCGTCCTGCATTCTCAAACCTCGATATCCTCTGAGGTGTCATATATACCCTATGCGTGATATACAGTTGTATCTGTTTCAGTCTCGTATTTCTAGATACCTTCTTATGATACCCCTGCGCCCGTTCCCACATCCCGTCCTCCACCGGGGCTACAACTTTCGTTTCCCAATCTAGTCTCAACTGCGTGACCTCCTTCCCCACTTTGAACATCAACATTTCATATATTCTGGACATCTCATGGCCCCCTTCTGCTATGTCGTATATCATATCTGTGGTGGCATCTGGTTCCTCCTCCAGCACAGTTTCGGGCCGTATTCCCTTGATTCTCTGCACCATTCTGTAATATGTAATATACTGGCCCTCGTGCAACCCAGTTTCTTCCCGCAGCCCCTCAAAAGTAATACTAGAGCCCTCCTGCCAAATGTCACCCATTGTTGCTACCCCAACCGGTTCCCAGTGATTTCTGATTATCATTCTTAGCTGTACATCTGCCCCCGTCAATGCAACCAGTGGTACCTGCGGAGAGCATGGGGACGGGTTCTCCATCTCGCATGCCCTACGCCACATCTTCCACCCTAGTAGCATCATCTTAGGGCGCCCCATCATTTCCGCCTTGAGTACCCAGATCATCTCTTTCAAATAAAATGGTGCACAATCGCGGCCAAACAGCCTGGATTCGGAGGTCTCCTCATCAGAGAGCCATTTAGAAACATATTGCAACTGGCTTGCCACATAATACACCTCATAGTTGGGCAATTTTATCCCTCCTTCGTCATGGAAATTCTGTAGCTTCCATAACGCCACTCTATTCCGCGTGCCATGCCACAAGAAATTCCTACACATGCTATTCAGTTTGGTGAAGAACTTCTTAGGAATCAGGTACGGTATATTTCCAAAGTAGTGTAGAAGCCTTGGCAGAACCACCATCTTTAGCATTGCTCCCCGCCCCATGTTATGCTTGAGCTAAAACATGGCGCTGGTGCGCAGTGTATTCTGGGGGCACTCAGAGCCATAATGGATATTTACTCCATGCCACAGTGAAAAGCTGTACTTACTTTGCTGAGAGCTGAATTTAATTTGCTGAAGAAAACATGCTTTCCAAACCTGGTATGCAGTCAAGGACTTTCTGCTGGGAAAGCTGGTTTTGTTATGTTGGTTATGAGTTATGGGAATGTTTTCCGTGGCGTTTGTTCTTAGGAGAGGAGGGAAGCGCTTTGCTCCTTAAGGTTACTGTCGGTTGACCCAGCTGGCAACCAACGGTTACCCATCAATGCGCAAGTGCATTGCCAGAAGGTTCGAGAAATTACCACCCCTTTTTGAGGAGTGCATATATGCGGAAACCCTGAACGGTCAGACGGGACAAGTACAAAGACCTCAGTCGGAAGGGGGATGCCTTTGACCGGCATACCTGTGGGCTGTTGTGCTCTCGGCCTGGCTGTTACCGGGGCCTTCCAGCCGCTTCTGGCGAGATGAGGGATTCAGTTACGCCCACGGTGATGTATTTTCTTTTGAATTCTCTCTTTTCTGTGATTTATTTCTGTTTTATCACTTGTTGCTTCCAAGCTTTGAATAAATAGCCGTATAAGTGCTCATTATTTTCTAAGCATGTGTGTGGTTTTAAGTCATTGCGTCGTCTACCTGCGTTCAAAGTATTGGCTCTGCAATTGCGCTGGTGATTAATAACTGTCCGTGCACTCTGGGCGAGCAATACACCCCATCATTGCTAAGGGTAGCTTTGCCCAGAATTGCATGCACTTCTCAATTTTTTTAATGGCTACTTCTGTGTTGCAGCTATGCTCCTCCTCCACTGTGTGGTATATGTTTATCCCCAAGTACCGAAACGTGCTGACCGCCCGTGGTACTTGCAATACGGGCAATCGCTCCGATGGAATCCTTCTATACCCCCCTAATGGGAACATGCTGGGGCTTCTGGGGGTTCACCGCTATACCGGACAACTCAGCATATCTCTCCATAACTTCTAGAATGTACTGGAGATTTTCTTCAGGGTATCGCAAGTACAGTAACATGTCATCTGCGTATAGGGAGATCAGATGTCGCTCCCCTTTCACCTCGATGCCTATGGTGTCATATTGTTTCAAGTATATTGCTAGAGGTTCCAGGGCCAGTATGTTGAGCATTGGTGACCACGGACATCCCTGCCTGGTGTCCCTGCTGAGCTGCCACCTTCCCGATATCACAGATCCTGTCTTAACTCTAGCCAGTGGTTCGCTATACAACATTTTTGCCCACCTCACATATCCAGGCCCCAACCCATAGCACTCCAGGGCCACAAGCAGCCATGGCCACTTAACTGAATCAAAGGCCTTTATTGCGTCCAAAGACACAATTGCCATTTCATCATCGTTTTCGCTACCGCTCTCAATAATTCTTTGGAGTCGTCTATGGTTATTGGTGACATTTCTGTTTGGGACATAGCCAGTTTGATCAGGGTGTATTAGTTTGCCAATAACCTTCTTCAGTCTATTTGCTAAGACAGCAGTCAATATCTTGCTGTCTTGATTCAGCATCGACAAGGGTCTATAGGAGCTGCAGCTGTGCCCAGACTTATTAGGTTTGGGAAGCGGTATTATCATTGCCTCTCTGTGACTCTGGTAAGCTTCCCGTCTCAAATGCTTCGTTTAACATTTCTAGCAGTGGGGGAAGGACCTCTTCCATATATACTTTATAGCACTAACTTTGGAGTCCATCTGTTCCCGGGGTTTTGCTAGTAGGCAACTGCCTCACCACCTCCCCTAGTTCTTCTAAGGTAATTGGTGCATCTAGCTCCTCTTTCTCTTCCTCGCTTATCTTTGGCAATCCTATGTCCTCCAGCGTTTCTCTCATCATAGCGCGACTACTCTTACCATCGTCTCCATATAATACTTTATAATAGTCCGCAAATTCTTGATTAACTCCCTCTTGGGTGTCTGCTACGCTACCGTCTTCTCTCTCTATAATCCTGATTGTGACTCTGGGGGTCTCGCTCTTATATAACCACGGCAAAAGTCTCCCTGGTTTATCACCTCCCGCATGCTGTCTCTCTACATATTTTTTATAATTGAGGTTACACAATCTGTCCCAATATTCGGCGCGTTTTTGCTGTAGCCTGAGTATCAATTCTAATTTCTCTGCTGTATCTTCTTCGCCCCTTAAAGCCTCTTCTAGTTTCTCCTCCGTCTCCTGTAGATCAGCTAGAATCCCACCTTGTAGACCCTTAGATTTTGCTATGGCTACTCCCCTCATCACAACTTTAAAAGCCTCCCATTGTGTTCTTGCCGAGTCCTCACTCCCAGTATTCGTTTCAAAATAATTTACAATCTCCTCCCTCAAGTCCTCCCTCAAGAAGGGGTCTCTCAGTGCTTCCGCTCGTAGACGCCATGTCGGGATCCTCACTTTCGGGGGGCAGTATTGCCATTCGAGAATCAGGGCGAGTGGTCCAAAAGGACCCTAGCTTTGTACTCTATTTGTGTGATCTCTGCTATCATTTCAGGTGAGGTGAAGACATAGTCCAACCTCGTGAATAACTGCTATGGGGCAGAATAATGTGAATATTGCCTCTCCTGGTGGTGTCTCACTCTCCATGCATCCTCCAAGCCAAAGTCACTCAGCAATGTCTAACGCTTTGGCGGCAGGGGCAGGTCTATCCGTCTTCCCATCCGAAATGTCTACCCTTGGGTTCAGTACACAGTTGAAGTCCCCTCCCCAGATCATCGCGCTTCCCACAAATGCTCTCAGATTAGTACACAATGTTCTAATGTACGCCGCTGTGTTCTGGTTCGGGGCGTACGTATTGACTATGCTTATCTCCCCATTTCCACCAGTCCCCTCAGTATAATCGTCCTCCCATCTGTCTCAGCTACCACTTGCAATCGCTGGAAAGAGACGTGTGGTGCCACCCAAATAAACACTCCCCATAAGCAGAGTACGATGAGCCCACCAACACTCCCTTCCATTTCCCAGCAATAGTATCCATTCTCTCCCGTGTAAGGTGGGTTTCTTGCAGCAGTGCAATATCTGTTTTTTGCCTATGCAGGTACAACATAACTTTATTCCTCTTTAAGTAACTGTTGAGCCCTCGCACGTTCCATGTAACTATTTTAAGGTCTCCCATGGCCTATTCGAATTCCATTCCCCCTCCCACAGGTGCAGTCTAACTCTGTTCCAATCCAATCTGTATAGGCGTGTTCTCCAATTTAAACTCCCCTTAACCAGAAACGCCCCAAACTCCCCGCCCCCCACCTCCCGTCCTTTCCCCAATATCACTCCCCTTAACTATTGCCCAGCTCCATCCCTGGATCTCAGGCTCCCCCGCATCTAGCTCTATCCGGCCCTCGCCTGTACTCGAAGCGCGCAGGGCGAGGCCGCTCTAGTGGCTAACCACCTACTACTACAACTATAAATCGGGGGGTAGGGTGGTTCCGCCCTGCCGCTCCTATTTTGCTTCAGTTCAACTACACATTGCTACACAATTTGCATATATGTACTTGCTGCTATATTCCAGTTCTTAAGTTCGTTACAGTCAATGGTATCCTAGCAACATATCAGCCTTACTCAGCCGCTCCCCTTAATATTCATCTTTATCTAGGCACTACTGGGGTGCTTGCTCTGCACCTTATCAGTATGCATACAGTGTACCAGTCACTTATCGTGTTCCTCTTGAGCCTGCTCCGTGTCTCGTTCCAGGGAGCCCTGCAGGTCCAGCCATGTCATTGCTTCTTCCGGAGTATCAAAAAATACATTTTGCTCTTGTGCACCACCTTCAATTTCGCGGGGTACAGAAGCATGTATTTTATCCCAGCCATGCGTAGCCTTCTTTTGATTGCCACATAGCTGTACCGTTGCCTCTGGACCAGCATTGTATAGTCAGGGTACGCCGTGATGGTGCTTGAAGCCTTTTCAATCGTTCCTCCCTTTTGAAAGTACTCCAGTATCTTCTCGCGATCTTTATACTTCAGTATTTTTGCGATTATCGCCCGGGGAGGGGCCCCAGGCCTCGGCTTCCTCATAAGGCCTCTGTGTGCGCTGCAAATCCTTGCAAGAGTTTTTCAGCCCCTATTTCTTGTAAGAGTAGGTTCTCAACGTTGTCCGTCAGGTCTTGTCCTTCCTCCCCCTCCGGCAGGCCTACCACGCGGATGTTGTTCCTTCTTGCTCTCCCTTCCGCTTCCTCCGCCCGATTCTCCAGGATAGCTACCTGTTGTTTAAGCATGTGGATCTCCTTTGCGTTGTTGGTGCTAGTGTCCGTGTTGATTTTCACCGCACTTTCCAGGCTGCTCGTTCTCTCCGCCAACCCCCTAACATCTTGCCTCAGCAGGGTGACTTCTATGCCTACTGCGTCTATTTTAGCCTCCAGGGAAGTGCGCAGGTCTGACATCGCTATCCCCCATGAGTCTCTCAGCTCCGTAATGGCCGCCAATATCTGATGATTCTCAGTCGCTGCAGGGCTCTCTGCTGGTGCAATCAAGCCTTTGGGCGCTGTGGTTGCAGGAGATTGTTGCGTTTTGGCGAATGCCTCCATTGTGGATTGCTTGTTCTTGTTCACAGCCCCTCGCCCCGTCATCTTGCGGCCTCAGTTATGCACCTGAGGTTGTCTGGCCTCAGATGTGTCGGTCCTGCTTCCCTGTGTTGATTCGGCACCAGGGAATCTCTTCGGGGTATGGGGCAATTGTCCTAGAGGAGCCCCGGCGTTAGCTTATGTCTGCTGGGCTCTTGCTCAGAGTGGGTTGTGTCCTCCCACTTTTCAAAGTGTCTCACCGCGTCCTAGAGATCACGCTTTCCATTGATGTGATCACCTAGCTTCCAGGCTCTTTGTATTCTGCGCATCACTGTCTGTGTCCCCATCTGCTTGAACTCGCCCAACATGCCGTACCTCTATGTGGTGGCGTCCACTGTTTATTTCTTTGACTTCTCATAGGCCATCTGCCTCTTTCCGGCCCCCCTGAGTACCCACAGCTCCTATTGTTATATTGCTCTTTGTTGCCAGGAGCACAAGAGCACCTTCAATAGAACCGGTTTAGTGTTTTCCCCGTGTCTTCCAGTAGACATTAATGCCGGGTGCCATTTTCCACCCTTATCAACGACTTTCTTGATCCTTAAGCAGCCATCGCGCACTATTTGCCGCCTCTTTCTGCGGTCTTCCACTCATTGATCTGTGCCGGGCGAGTGCTTCATGTGTCTGATGCAGCACGGCCCGTCCGTTTCAGTGGCGCTGCACAGGGTTCACTCCGTCCGCCAGGTATGTGGGCGCGCACCTCGCGCCACAGTTAAATCCCGTCACTTGCAGCTTGATTTATTCACGGGATCGCCCCATTTTTCACACTCATCAGTGCGCCGATTCGGCACCCACTGTGTGCGATCGGGGACTGCACAGCACCTTGTGCCAGTCCCTCGCCTCGCACTCCCACTGCCCCGGAACACTAGCCTTCTGGGGCGGCCCGCCTTCGTTAGAGTCCGCGTCGCAGGCCAGCGTTTTTCAGTGCAATCACTCGGCTTGCAGCTGCAGGGTCTCCAATTTACTTCCGCACGCCAGCATCATTCATTTCACACGGCTGCCAGCTCTATTCAGCCGCTCCGGTTGCATCAGCTGCATTTCCTTTGTTGACGGCCATTTTGTATTACATTGTACCTAGCAGCCACATTCTTCGCCGAGCGATTCCTTCAGAACGCTGCACACAATTCGCCTGATCTTTGTACTGTGTGCTGAGCACACGTTCCCACGCCTGTGCTGTCAATCCTGGAACCAATAGAGCGTTTTTAAAAGTAGTTCCACAGATCATTTGTCGGATCCTCCGGAGCTGCACATGAAGCACGTCCTTCTCCATGGCTGCTCAAGCCACGCCCCCCTGTCCGCTAACAGTTAGTGCTCTGTTGTAGGTGGTATTTCCAGCTGATGTTGCCGACTCGTTCAGTCGCTGTCTTGAGAGAGGTAGGGGAGGTGGTTAGGGGTTATAAAGTTGGGTGTTATTTTTTGTGCCACTCTCCCTAAACGCGGTTCACTGCAGTGAGCTAGCAATGTGGGTTTAAGAAGGATATCTACTGGTTGAAGGGTGATTTTTTTAGGGGCGCAGCTAGACTTGTGCCTTATAAGGCGTGAGCCCCTAGTCGGGGTGTCACTCCACGGTAATTCGCTTGTGGTTCTTGCTCACTTTAGAGTGAGTTGGTCAGCGGGATTGGATTTGAGGGACCTGTCTAGAGGCCCATCAATGCAATCTAAATATCACACGATGCAGCCTGGAACTCGAACCCCTACCAAATTTGAGGGAGAGGGGCCTATCAAAGCAATCTGAATATCTCACAATGCAATATGGAGACAGAACCCCAACCAAACCTGAGGGACCTGTACAGTGGGAGAGAAGTCTATCAATGCAATCTAGGCATCACACAGTGCAATATGGGGACAAAGCTCCGATTAAATGAGACCTGTATAGAGGGAGAGAGGTATATCCATGCAATCTAGACATCACACAGTGCACTATTAGGGCAGAACCCCTATTAAATATGAGAGACCTGTATAGCGGGAGAGAGGCCTATCAATGCAATCTGAATATAACACAGTGCAGCTTGGAATGGAACCCCTACTAAATTTGAGAGAGGCCTATCAATGCAATCTAGACATCACACAATGCAATATGGGGACAGAACCCCTATTAAATATGAGAGACCTCTATCGTGGGAGAGAGGTCTAATAATGCAATCTGGACATCGCACAATGCAATGTGGGGATAGGACCCCTATTAAATGAGACCTGTATAGTGGGAGAGAGGCCCATCAATGCAATATGAATATAACACAGTGCATCCTGGAAATAGAACCCCTACTAAATTTGAGGGATCCGTATAGTGTGAGTGAGGCCTATCGATGCAATCTAGACATCACACAATGTAATACAGGGACAGAACCCCTACTAAATATGAGAAACCTCTATCGTGGGAGAGAGACCTATCAATGCAATCTAGACATCACACAATTTAGTATGGGGACAGAACCCCTATTAAATATGAGAGACCTGTATAGTGGGAGAGAGGCCTATCAATGCAATCTGAATATCACACAATGCAATATGGGGGCAGAACACTTGTTAAATATGAGATACCTGTATAGTGTGAGAGAGGCCTAATCACACTGTTTAAAGTTGGTTTGCTAAGTGGCTAGGATTCTGGGGTGGAGTTGCAGCTCTCCCCTAAACCAGGCCGCTCCTACCTTACTGGTCCTTGTAGTTGATGGTTGACAGCTGGTCATTGGCTTCACTGTCTTCCCCTGCAGACTCCTGCTGACACTTCCTGGAGCTGCATCTGTGGTGAGAAAGGATGTGAACCAGTAACCAGAACCAATGACCCATAACAACTTTAAACCAAGAAACAAATCTCCAACTAAGCCCTAATTATATTTGCACAGATCTTTCTTCTTGCACACCAACAGCCCTGTCATTCCCCGATTGAAGTGACAGGTGAAGACCCCAACCTTCTAGGTTACAGCCCCCTCCCCCATTCCCCATGTACCTCTTCTGAAGGAGTATGGACTCACTTAGTCCTCTAACGTTTAAATGGCTTAGCTAGTTAGGAGATTCAGCGCTCATCCCCGGTTCCACTCCTCTCCTGAGCAGCCCAAGGAGTCTCTCCTCACAAGGCTTTCAGCCTTTGTCCATATTGAGTTCAGCTTCCAGAAGTTTTCTCCTCCTCTGCCTTCTTGTTTTGTCCCTCTCTGATCCCTCCTGGCTCTGAGACACCTCCCTTTGAGACTGGCCCATCAAGTCAGCTGCCTCTTCCTCAGATCCAATAGCGTACTTCTGACCCTTAAACTTTGACAGTAGCTTGCAGGGAAACCTCCATTGATATTTAACCTTCTGCGCTCGTAGCCAAGCAGTCACAGCATGCAGCTTATGCCTATTTGAAGAGCGAGAACTGGCTCCCTCAAACTGCACCGGCTCCGCCCTCCTTGCCGCTGCCATGATCCTTTCTTTTTGTTGAAAAAAGTGGACTCTGGAAAGCCCATTTGGAAGGAGATTACAACGCTGCTGTTGTGAAGAATACACTCTGTGCATTCTGTCTAGCTCCACCGCAGCAGCCTCTGGGAGGTTCAACAGAGTCCGGAATAGATCCTCCACATAGCTCCCCAGGTCTTGGTCCAGCACCTCCCTCTGCGTTCCACGGATCCTGATGTTATTGCGGCGAAAGCGGTTCTCGATATCCTCTTGCTTGGCCCACATTTCTATTTATTCTTCCAGGCTGAGAACTCTGTTAGTCAGTTCTGCTTGCCTGCGCTTGTTCGCACAAAGTGTTCTCAATCTCGTTTACCCTTGTTTCCAGGCCTATCATATGGGAGTTTTCTCCCACTGTCTTCAACATGGTGTCTTTTGTATCTTTGATCTCTTTAGTGAGATCCTGTTTCAGCAGGGAGAGCATTTTCACTAGATCCTCCTTCGTGAAGGATGTTGGAGTCGCCACCTCAGTTGGGGGCGGGTGTATCTCCACTCGCGTTTCCTTCATGTTTCCTTCCTTCCTTCGCCATCGCCTGAATTCCCAACAACATCTTGATGTACCCCTACCTAGCCTTGAGCTTCGTCCATCCCTTCAACATCCCCCCTCGCTGCCGGAGTGCCCGACCGTCGGTGGCCCACTCTCCACCAGGTCGGGACAAAGCACAGACCAGTTGGCTAGGCTTGGGCCCTCCCGGGTGGACCCCGTGTGACCGGCTGCGCATTCCCACAGTGGGGAGTCTGGGTGCCCAACTGGCTTCCGTCACCTCACACCGGTGCTTCCCCGCCCATAGACTAGCTCAATGGGGCGCGTATCACCAATATCTGCTCTAAGGGGCTCCCACGCTTACTCCTGCTTCACCTCCACTGTAGGGTTCTATAATCCGCATTCTATATATGTGCACCGCAAGCTCACTGTCCATGGAGTGTCTTTCCCCTCCTATGTATGAGTGTCCTTGGCCATCACATCCTCCTTGAGGCCATAGCCGCCACCATCTTGTCCCGTAGGTTTCTTTCACCCAGACGGCCCGCTTCAGGCATGGTGCGCTCACCTTAATAGGCTCACCCAGCTAGTCATCCTAGATGGCCACTCCCGTTGCCGATGAGCCGTTCCGCTCCCCCTTCAGTCATTTCACCCAGGCTGCACGGGCCAAATGCATCTCCGCTGTCCCTCTTCTCGCCTTCCCCCGGACGTCGCCAGTGCTTCCAGGGGTTCCCTGCAGCTAAGGGACGTCCTGTTTCTTAGACCCCAGTTTCCCCCCGCAGTCCAGGGTTCACATGCAGTGTGTCCATGCCATGCCTTATTCAGCCCTCGCTCAGACGTTTGGCCGCAATGCAGGTACCCGGGCGGCCGCGTGGAGCGCGGCTGCTCCTGCTGTACTGCGCCTTACTCCCTAACCACACCAACCCTCCCAGGGATCAAGGCCGCAGGGTGCCCCCACTGCTTAGTTGGGGGTGTCCGTCCTCCCTGGCTTCACGGTGGCTCCTTCTCCTTTGAAGTTGCACTGGGATCCAAGCTTCGGCCCTCAGCCAGACGAGTGCCTCGGTCCTCGCCATCGGACCCAGCTACTTTGTGTTTCTTTCTGCTTACTACACCCCTGCACAGGTTAGCGCACTTTTGCCCCTCATTCACAATTCATCCCGTGCGGGGCCCCGCCAAACTCTGCCGTTACAGCATGGGTGGGAGCTGAGCCGTCATCCTAGGCAGCCATTTCTCTGCGCCCCCTGTTGGTCCACGGAATTGCACATTTCTATGAGTTTAGCTTGTAAGGGTCAGGATAGGATTTTGGACACAAGACTGAGCACTCTTTTTTTTTTTGGACATTCTGATAGCGACAGTTTTGTTGAGGCTGGGAAACCCCTCATAGTGATAGGGCGAGATAGGTCTTACTCCAAACCTTCTTTTACTTTAACAAGTCCAGAGCAATCATAATGTCTGTGTCGGAGTCTTAATCCTTAGTCATTACAGGTCTTTCGGAGTTGGCTGTTGAAAAAACCATGTCAATGCTTTTGATGTTATGCCGGGTCCATTACTCTTGTGAATTCACTATTTTGCATCAGGTCCTATCTGATCTTTGTAGTTTTCTTATTTATTACACAGGGTCCCTCCCAATGCTGATGCCAACATGACATGTTGTTGTATTTATTTTGTTCACTGAAATGTATTTCAGGGAAACCTTCTTGGGTTTATGTATGGATTTGGTTGTTCCAAGCCTGGTCTCTCTTGGGATTGTATTGCTCACAAACCTGTCCTCAAGACGTCAGTTTGTAAAAGGAAAAAAGGAACAGCTAGTAGTCTGCCATCACTAACCAAGGAAGGCTATATAACGCTTCCTTCAGAGACTGCCAGTCATTTGCCTCTATTATGTTCCTCACTTGCTGGGTGGATTGATCAGATTTTAGCTGATCAGTTACGTTTCCCGTTATGAGTCTGAAAATAAGGATAGAACGTCTGTCATACCCTACTAAGTATAAAACGGCTGAAGATTCTTTTTTGGTGGTGGTACAGGGTACCTAAAGAATGGGGGCTAACTTTTCTGACCGAAAGAGTTCCATGCATTTTCTACACAAGACTTAGGATACTTAAAAGTGGATTGAGCCACTTGATATTTTATAGAATTTGCCGTTAAGCCTTCTCAATGCTTTACATTCAACGTACAAATGACGCATTTGTTTTTCGAAGGTCTTGCTATGTACAACGGTCATTCCTATAAGCTCTGGCATATTCCCAAAAACAGACTTTGAACAGAGTCATCAGCTGCTGGAAAGTTGCAGGAGCACAGTGCAATCCAAAGGGTAGAACAGTGAGTTGAAAGAATCGCTTAGGAGCAAATGAAATCTGCCAGTGGCCATTTAGTCTAAAGTAGAAAACGCATTGAATCCCCAATATTTTTGATTAACTCGTCCACCTGGGACATGGGAAATGCATAAGACTTATGGCAATGCAAATTCACCAGTTCCCATCAGGTTTTTCCATCAATCCTATCATTGAGGACCACTAGCTATGTAATTGTTCATTTTACTGTAGGTGCATCATCCGTTTGATCCCCTCCCTGATAATCTGTCTACAAGCTTTATTTAGCCTTTATGGCAGTCTGACCTTACCGGTGGATGTTCAAACATAGTTGAAGAAACCTTTGACTCTTCAAGGCAACTGTGACTAATTTCAACGTTTTGGCCCTACTTCCCTTGGGAGATGGGGTGGGGCCGCCCCCTTTGAGGCTTTGGAGGCGAGGCTGCTAAGCAAAACCCGCCCTATGCGTTTGGAAAAGCAGGACCTCACTCGAAGTAACTCCCGTCAGGGGGACAAGGACTTGCATTCCCATGGGGAGCTTGCTACGAGGAAAGTAGTATCTGCATAAATGGGAATCCAAGAGGAGGATGATTCATTCAGCTGTGAAACTCAAAACAATGCTGAAAGTGCCTTTACTTGTTTGGCTCAAGACAATACTAGTTTCTCAGTGAAATTAACAAACACAAATCAACAATATGCCCCCTCTGGATCCTGAAGTGGAATATCTGCACGATTGCCCTTGGATAGAGGAGGAGGCAAACTGTTAGGCAGAGGTGATTCCCCCCCCCGCCCCCCCAACGGGAAGACCTCAGTGAGGGGCGGGACTGCACTTAACAGGAAAGTTGGCTGTAGCACATAATGGGAGAGGAGGAAATAAGAGACGATGCCACTGCAAGGCAGAGATCCGAGTAGAGTTGGTAAAACCAAGGCTGAGCTGAGACCACCTTTTCTAGAGGCGTGACTGCAGGGAAGTGGTTGTGGGCCTGGGGCTCAGGAAACTACAGAGTCTAGAACGCAAGGGAGGAACGAGTCCTCTGCTGGCAAAAAAGAGCGAACCGCAGAGAAACAATGTGACAAGTGGACTGCGAAATGCGCTCCTGTCCAATGTCGAAGAGCCGAAAAGCTTGGAGAAGGCGGTCACCGTTAAGCAGACATCACATTGCTGGAGCAGACCCGACGGCAAAGAAGGTACCTGGGCTGTTCATAGTGGGAGGCGTACGGACCAGGGAACGAAAAGCGAAAAAGGAAACATTTTCTTGAATACACAACAGGGGTATGATAGCCCAAAGAGGAAGAAGGAAATAAGTAACAGTGAGGGGTACGGGAACCACAGAATCTGGAGTATAAAAATGTGCCAAACGGCACATAGAACACTTGGGTCAGAAAACACAAGGAGCTCCATGAGACAAGTGAAATACCAAAGACAAGAGAAAAGTAGATTGGAGCACAATGCAAACATAATAAGAGAAAATCCACCCAAGTGGTATAGAGGGATTACGGCAGGTACCCCTGCACATAAGAAACGTTTGACCTTTTCGGGAACTTGAGATTTTAGTTGCAAAGTGGAAAGAGTTCTTTTTTTTTTGTTAAACTTTGACAAAACCACATTTAAACCTTGAATCTAAAGCTAGGAGGGAATTCTGGGGCACTCTGAGAGAAGTTGGAGTAAAAAAACTCCAAAAGCGGATACTCTGCCTAACTTTGTTTTCTGTTATCTTAAGGGTTGGGCCAGTTTAGAAGCTAGGTTTGGACAGAGGACACTTTGTTCTATTTTCACTACTGACGAGCACCTTAGTATAGTTTGATAGTAAGGGAACTCGCCTTTTAGCAGTAGGGCTAGAAATGTTTTTTTTAAGTTACATTTCTAAAAATCATGTCTTTTGGTGCAAGTCTTTTGTCTGGCTCACCACAACTCCAGGTATCTACCTAAACAATCTTGTAAATCTGTTTCCTGAGGAGTAGTCCAGTGTTTCGATATGAAAATAGTGGCTGGATCAAAGTTTAGCCTCTTAATAGTTTTTAGCTTGTGGTAAAACTACTAATTGACTTCAGCCAATTAACGCAATAGACCTGATCTCTCTTGCAAGGATCTGGCTGCCAGCCTCTGAAATTGAGAAATCCTAATACCTCAGTTACTGTTTAGGGTCCATGCTACTGAGTAAGGAGCTTCTAAATGGTGGGCAACAGTACCCTAACCTGGTCTACCAACTTGAAACTTCAGTAGCCTACCCGTTTGGTCATACAAGGGTTTTGGTTTTGTTGGTCCTACTTTAGGTGGCGGAGATAACATTGAATGTATTTTGTTTTACTTTTGGATCAGATTAAGACTTTTCTCAAAATCTAACTATTAGGTGGAAGTAGAACTAAGCGTCCTTTCCTTCCTTCAGTGATGTCATGGTTGCAATATGTTTTAAAACTGCTGACTTTGTCTAAGGGCAAGTCATTTTATTCAGTTATTTGTGTTGTAATAACTGCTCAATGGTTGGATTCATACGTTTCCTAGATGTATGTGTTAGGCAGAAACCTGTGCAGTTCCCTTGGGGACCACTGCAACAAGTTTAAGACTACAGGAGTAAGCAGTAAACCCAATTGGTAGCAGTCTGTACCACCCAGATTTACCTGGTAGGTGTGGCTGAGCAGTCAGACTTCTCTCAAGATGAGTTGGGCAGTATATAGAGTATACGCAATAGGGCTAAAAATATGGTAGCACAAGCAAACACTGACCAGAGCTTTGGTATAAAAGTATATAATTATTTATTTAAAAACACACTTGTAAAAATACACTGGCACTAATATGTCAAGCAAGTTCAAACGGTCACTATAAGTTTATACACCTCCCTAGTTAATTATTCGACAAGTCTAGGTTAAGACACCACTTATTTAGCAAAACAGAGGTGAGCGCGTAACCGTAGATGGCACTCCAATCATTTGTTTAAAAAGGGAGAGAAAAGGCAGAATAGGAAAATAAAACCGTACCAACACTTTTAAGAAACCACAGCAAGAAAGAAAGGCAGGGTCTACTGGAGAGCAAAAAGATCATAGGCCAGGCCCACTCTTGGAGAGAGCAAGGCGGAATGTGCCCAAGATCACACAGTGGAAATGCACTCAAAGTCTTTGCAGAAAAGTCAAGAGGTTGGATCAAGTCAGAAAGGTAATGTTAGCAGGTCGGAGGTCACCCCAGGATAGAGAGTCGAGGATTTACGGGACACCTTGGACATTCTGTTGCAAGGGAGACCAGGCGGGACTCAGTACCTGAAATGGTGAGAAAGCTCCAGCGGGGGCAGTTGTTCCTGGCAGCGGGTGCAAGTCAGGCTTCGTCCAGGGGAAGAGATGATCTCGACGTGGAGGAAAGCTGGAGGTCGTTGCACTGCCAGGGAAGAAACCAGCCGCAGAGTTTCCCGGTTAAATGGTACGACCCTTTTATTCGCGGTAGTGGTGAAGTGTGGCTATCTGGCTGCCGGGGTGCTTGGCACAGGCGATTCGACCACGAGACGATCCAGGAAGACGAAAAAGACGAACTGGTTGGTCCCACCAGCTTAAAGGGAAGAAGACTCTCCTGGAAGAAGATCTCCTCTGTCGTCGGGGAAGTGGTGAGTTCGTACAGCAGGGCTCCACCGGTGGTGTCGTCGTCGTAGATGGCTCAGCTTCTCCCCTCTTCGGATTCTTTAGGTCCTGTGGCGACTTCTGAAGTTCCAGTCCCCAAAGCCCTGCTTTTATGCAGCAAAACCCCCATTCATCGGCCTAGCTGTCACCCAAACATGCTAAGTCGGCTCACCACTGAGCCAATCACACAAGAGTGCGACTTGAGTTGCCAAGGCAACTCGGTCCAGGGTGCCTAATCCCTCTCCCACACATCCTGTTGACCCCAGACAGAGTGGCACCATTTGGAGGGCTTCTGTGGAGAAGCCCGCCAAAAAGTGGAACAAAGGGCTCGACTTGGGTTAGAGTTTCAGAGGCGAACACAAACGCCATTTTAAAACCGAGCCCTGGCAAAAAGACCCAACCGGGGAATAAATATTAAATAAATAACCCAGCTGTATCTTTAACATTGCACCAAAAAGTGGTGCTGTTAAAATGAATGAGAAAATCCCATAGGAAATATTCCGGTGGAATATTTCGCGTAGTATCCACTACCACCAGCCAGAAACTCGACAAGGGGGGACTGGACAGTGCCCCCTTGAAAAACAGACCCAAGGGCAATTGAATTACCCCTACCAGTACTTCCACAATAGGATGGTTTGTACTGGTTCTGTTCGCAATTTGAGACTAGTAAAGCCAATGGTGACTTTACATGCCCTGGGAGACAGTAGTCAGTCCCAGGGAATGGGGTCTATGTTTGGGGATCACTATGACACCCCTGTGTTACTGCACTGAGGGTGCTGTGTAACACACATACCAAAAACACATGAAGCCCTATGGAGTAAAATACCACACATTACATAGTCAAAGGACATTCTCAAATCATGCCTAAGAGTGGGAGAAAGAGTCTCACTCTAAGCAGAAGAAAAAAATAAACCCCACAAATCCAGCAAAGCTGCTGGGGGACTCACTAGGTTTGGGAAATTAGCCCTAACAGAGAATTCTCCCTAACACTATGTATGGTAACTGTACATGAAATCGTAAGTAGAATGCATGCCAGACATGAATTAAACGACTCAAGAAGGTAAACCTTTATAGTCTTCTTAAAATGTAGCTTTAGCTTTAGACTACCCATCCACTTCAATCAGTCTAAAGTTTAGCATTTGCAACATCCTCGTTTGTCATCCCTGTGATGTTCAGTTGCCATCTGGTTTGTTGATGGTACTGCTTGTTTTCATGGAAGTCTATAAAGTCTACAATAGCTGCATTTTTAGCATCTGTTTTCCAATGAGTAGGACTTTGCTTGAACTGATATTTTCATAATTAATTTTTATAATTATTTCACCCCTGGGCTATAACTGTGAATTAAACTTGTCTGAACTTGTAGCTGTGTACATAACTCTGACACTGTTTGATCTGTGTACTCTATTAGGTAAATTGAAGTTTAATCATCCTTGTTTTCTGTTTAGTTTTCTCCTAAACTGCCAACAGAATATC
The DNA here is from genome assembly GCF_040938575.1 of Ambystoma mexicanum. Classification (NCBI taxonomy): domain Eukaryota; kingdom Metazoa; phylum Chordata; class Amphibia; order Caudata; family Ambystomatidae; genus Ambystoma; species Ambystoma mexicanum. The sequence continues at coordinate 882,701,777 of NC_090933.1, forward strand.
CACCACTAGAAGATATTTATCAGCCTGATACAGTTGAGCTAATGAACTGGATAAAGTAAGTGCTTTTGGGGCGACTGGTTTGATTGGCATCACATTTGTAATTCAGTAGCTTCTTAACTTACATAGAAATAGAGCTGCGATTGTTAACCCTTTATCACTTCTTAACATGTGGTTCATGCTGTCCAAACTGGGGGAAGGTTTGTTGCTAGCTGCATTGCATGACCTGAATGCAAGTGTGTAACCTTAGTAGTCATTACAGACCGTGGGTACATTTCAAAATATGTGAATATTTATGTATTAGCAAATGGCTTTCATTTGCCACACCTGTGATTGTAAAGGGGAGCAGGGGGTTAAGTCTGGTTGTTTTACCTAGAAACCCTTTATTTTTAATTGTATTTAGGCTCATTTGTAGCCAGCAACCTTAAACTGCATCAAAGAAATGTATAGGAATACTATTGTTTTCAATTTCTTTACAACAGTGTGAAGTCATTTAATTCTGCAGACCGCCTAAAACAAACCATTACAAATCTCTTCAACCTGGACCTGAAATTAGACTCAGATTGGATGGATAGGTGGATTTGTCACAGTATGATATTATTTATAAAGCGATTAATTACCCATAGGTTTCTAAGCGCGAACCTGGGGATCGAACCTGTGTTGCTCCGTGTCGTCTTGCTTGCAAGCCGAGCACGTTGCCCCTGAGCTATCCTCCCGAGAGTAGCATTAGGTAATAAGAACTATGGCATTAGCTTGTGGGGCTGTGTATAAGGTGTATCATAGGTAACACTTTTACTTCTTCTGAGATGTTGATCTTCACTTGTGATAATCGGATGCAGGGACTCTGTTACCTACTTTTAGATCTATCAAGCGAAGAAAAAATGGATTCCTTCCTCCCACATATTTCACATCTATGATAGTTGATCTCCTGTGCTGGCTGACTTTGTTTTGCCACTAGGGTGGCAGCATAGCTCTGCGTCCGCTCCACTTGACCCCATTAAGGACCCCACACCAGATGTGACTTCAGGCCAGTATAAATGGAACTACTCCTCCCCATGAGTTCAGTTCTTTTTTGCACTCAGCCGCTTCAGAAATGCCATTTAGCTTGCTAACTTTTCTACTGTGTCATGTTTAACCATATAGAGGACTCTGTTTTAAAGCCCTATTCGGATTGCAGGTGGCCGATATCTGTCTCAGATCCCCCACAGGATTTACCTGTATGGCGTGAGGTAGGCAACAATCCGCCAGATTGCGGGGCGTGCAAATTGATGCATCCAAATGCCTTGGCGAGCTTGGCGATTAACTTATCACCTACTTCCAGAACTGTGACACGAAGACACCTTCAAAAATCTTGTTGCTCGGAGCACAGGAGGTTGTCGGTGGAAGTACAGACAGCAGTTCACTGGTTCAAAAAGACGAGAAGCATCAGCAACACAGGATGAGTCCACACTTCCAAAGTGACTCATTCAAGCATCACTGTTCTTCCTCAAAGTGGAGTCACCACTCCAGAGATTCTTCAGATGATTCGCTCCTATGCCTGAAGTACACATCCATCCCCACTTGATCCTTTACACTGGAAGAGTGGGAGAAATTTCACCGGACTGTGCTTGCCATTTTTCCCCAAGGCCCTGTCGTGGACCGCTACGGCTGCAACCACAGGATTGATGAAGCCGGCCAAGGCTCCTCTCTCGAACACTTTAGCACACCTACAGGCTCATTCCGTGCTCCAGTGGATAAGGCTACTTCTCTGCACTGTGTGGCTGTGTCTTCAGGAGTTGAGCCCTCCGGCCTCGGTCCCCCTTACACCCGGTGCATTTGGTGTCACTTAGACTGAAAAATCACAAATGTATGCTCTTCTTTCGAGGAGCAAATTCACCTCCATGTCTTATATCTTTGATGAAAATGGCGATCCTCTCTCTTTTAAGACGGAACCAATTTACTCCTGTGGGGTTGAAGACTTCCAGAGGATTTTTATGATGAGGTAGAGAAAATGTTAAAGGTGGCAACACACCTGCAGCAGGCCAGCAGCCTAAACACTTCCCCTTAACAAATGTCTTTCTGGTATAGGCCTCAAACTTGTTTTGAGAGAGTAATGGCTAAGGCAGTGGAGACACTTGGTTTGTCAGCACATTCCAAGCCCAAGGTCTAATATTACTTGTTGGACATTTTGGATGAGAATCCGTTACAGAGACCTTGCTTCCATTCAATCCGGCGGTGGGGGTGGGGGGGTGTGAGCACCCTGCTGGAAACCAGTGCCTATCTCTGCAGTGGCCGGGACCTTCCAAAAGAGCATAGTCTGGCTTGGTCAGATCCTTGGTTTTTCTCCACACATGCATCAGCTGAGTGTTTTGTGGTGCAGTCCGCGGTGGCAGGCCACAAAAATGTATCTTTCTCCTTGCTGCCTCCAGACGGGTAGAGAGACAATCTAGATGCCTGTAGGTGAAAGAAGTTTGTGTCAGACAGCCTTTCCATAAGGGCCATTAGTAGGTCTTGCTCGCTGGCCAAATACTCATTTGGACTTTGGAGTATCAGCTCTGGTTCACCACAGAACTTGCCTGCGTAGATGATGGAGCGCTTTAATGCCTTAAAAACGAACAGCCAATGGCCAGCGCTCCATGCTTTGCAGTCCAGCCTTCACATTGCTTATTGTGTGGGACTTGTGTATGAGGCCTTCTGGATTCGCCCCCGGATGTCCAAGCAGTGCTTCTGGACATGGCCTGTAATGGGTGAAACCTGTTCAGTGCAAAGGTGGTAGAGTCCCCCCAGAAGTTTCAGACTTCAAAGACAACAATAAAACATTTAGGCATGGCAGTTGAGCAGCATCCATCCTGTGCCGTGATTTGAAGAGTAGTTTGTCGCTTTGCCTTGTACACCCACTGTGGTAGGGGTCAGGTGTCCTCTGGCAGCTGCAGCAACGCTGCCCCACTTGCCAAGGTAGAAACCATGGAGCACAGAGAGGTGGTTTTGCTGTCTCCACTGTTATCACAGTTTCACTTGAATCTAATTGTTGTCTGCATTGTTATGGTATTTCACACTTTCTCTAACACAAATGTCATGGAGGGGTTTGACAACATTAAACAGAGTTGGGAAAGGGTAGTTTGAAAAGTCAGGGTCCTGCTACTCCTTGATTAGCCATAGTCTGAGCTGCTGGGTGGCGAGTCGTTCTTTGTGGGTTGTATGCAGAAAACTAAATAGATGTTTGTGTCCTGGCTGTGAAACATTGCCTTTTGTACCTTTAGGTAGTTTCTAGAAAATGTAAATTATGTTTTTATAGTTGGTTCTTTCAAACCAACAAATAACAGTATCCAAATGAACAGCTGGCATGTGTTTTGCTCTCCTGGCGCTTCAAGGATTTGGATGATCACAGGATTGGTGATAGTCAATCTGCTGGTTTTAGAAGAATAGGTGGTGTTTAGATAGGCATGTATAAAATACAAGAGCCATGTTGTCAGTTTGTGTTGACCATAGATGTTAAACATGTTGATACCAGAGAGCATGTCTTCGGAAGGTGACACAGGCCGAAATGCATTTTTATAGCTTGATTAGTTAATACACTACTTAAGACATATTATCTTGCATTCATAAATGTGAACGGGACTATAAGGAGGAAGGGGAGGTAATGGGAAAATATGATCTGAAATTATTTCGAAAAAAACCTCATTAGAAATATAAAGGGGGGGCAAGTGGTTAAAGGGTTGGTTAGGGGCTTGGGGTATGGGTAAACGTACAGGGAAAGGTGGGGATTATGAGGGGCACCCCCGAAAATAAAACACTAAATTCAACAACAAAAAATTCAATGCGCTTTTTTCTAAGTAATTTCAGAATCGGAAATTACTTCAAAACAAAGTTTGTCAGGAAACAGACATGGAACCCTGAAAGTATATAAGGAGGGGAACATCTTGAGGACTCATCAGCCTTCCTTTGTGTTACAAAGCGAACCGGGGCAACTAACCCAGCCCTTTAAGACAAGGCAGCAATACTTGGAGATGGATAATGATGCAGAATATACTCAAACATCAATAATCAAACTGACTCAAGAAGTTGGCAAAGTTTGAACTGTTTTAATGAAAATTATCTAAAACAGGGAGCACAAGGGACATCATCCGACATCTCATAGCAATCTCTCAGAGCATTTCTGAAAAAACAACATTCTTATACTAAAGGTTTGTCATCATTGACGTCTACCTGCGTAGCAAACTACAAAAACCTACTTGGAATGGTGATTGGCTTACAAGGAAAATCGAAGTATACGTTCCATACTAGTTAAGAAAGGTGATTGGGTATCTAATATCATGTGGGCAACTAAGTCCTCCCCTAGTGCATGTCATCATGAACGTCATGAAATACACAATGTCCCATTGGTTACACAAACTATAGGGCTCTCAATTACGTGTCCCTTTATTATTGGTTGGCACCCTTGTACCTTCCTGTAATATTAAACATGCGTAAGCACCACGTAGGCTGGCACGCAGGTGCTAGGTGGGTTGGTTATAACCATAGCTTACCCACCAATTAGCCTTCCAATCCATCACTCTGCTGTCTGCCAGTCAATTAGCCCTTTGGGAATACGAGGGAGTGTGAGCATCCCCCCCTTCCTCCCAGTTTCGGTTCAGCTCCGTCCCGTGTCTATTTTCATCCATCCAAATGACTGCAGACCATGATTTCAGAGCATTTTACTGTATTAAACTCCATTAAATGAAGAGCCTCTGACTTCTTTAATGGTTCTCCATCTCCCCTCAGTAGGAGTCTGTTGTTTTCACACATTAATTGTAGCTTTTGTAAGAACATCTTGACTTGCAGTGGCCTTGACTGTTTAGTGCTTGGCCAACCAAGCCCTTCCTCTATTCACCTTTATGGTTACGTTTTCAATTTCTAACTGTGACATGCCAAAAAATCCTTTCTGCTCATGGTGTCCAGCTCCTGCTAAAGTGCATTATGGAATATCTGTAGTCCATAGACATTGGCGCATCGCCACAATCTAGTCACTATATAGCCAGCCTTAAAGAATACTTGTCTACTTGCGTTGCTGCGACTGTAAAATTACTTGACATCTTTATCAGTTTCTGTGGCATGAACATCTTCATCTCGAGCCCGAAATGTGGTTCATCTTTAACACTTCCTCCTTTGATTCTATAGAATGCTTATACTGTTTGATCTCTTCTTATGAGTGCATTAGCTCTACTCTTCATGACATCACCTATCCGCACTTTTGCTAGTCTTCCCTATTGTCTCTGGGATTTCATTCAAATGGCCATCATATTGTTGTGTATGCATGTATGGGAACCTTGCTTCTAGGATTCTCTTTGGTATTAGTAGTCTTACTGGCCTTGCACGTGTCTCACACTCTGGCTCCCAATATATAGGCAGCATGGGGGAGGTGGTTTGAGTGGGGGTACCTGGCTCCACCTTTACAAAAGTGTCCTAATAGCTTTGCTAAGGTTATCATTCATTAATTATATCAAGGTTGTATATATAACTGGTTATATACATAAATAATAAAGCAGTTGGATGTAATCCTGTTGCATACATGTGCAACAGGGGCACGTAGATGCCACGGACAAGAGGGAAGCCCATTATTATTTGAGGGCAATTACTACAGTTTTATTTTGATATATTTGTTTTATTATATGCAAATTCTGATGACATTATATTACAGCATTTGTATAGCGTGCTATGGACCCTCAGGCATAAAGGCGCCATCAATTGGGCATACACATAAAACAACAATTATCGCTACGAAATAAATGAGTTTGGGAGCTGGGAGAGGGTAGGGCAAGAGTTGTGGTATTAACCAAACAAATGGTTTTTAGCTCTTTTTTAAAACCGATAGGGAACTCTGGAGTCTTAAATCTTTTGGTAGATTGTTCCAGAGTTTGGGAGCCAATGAAAAGGCTCCCTTCTTGGCTTTAGCAGTTCTACATCTGGGCTGAGTAAGCAGGTTCTGCCCATTGGACCTCCGACCACTAGCATTTGGTTTATCAGTAATGCAATCCTGCAAATAGGATGGCATGGTACCTAACCTGCACTTGAAAGTAATAGTGAGAAGCCTATACAATACTCGCGCTTCAATTGGTAGCCAGTTGAGAGACTGCCTGGCGCCCGTTACGTGATCTCTTCTTGAGAGACCCAGTACTACTCGTACCACTCTGTTTTGCATGATTTGAAGCCTGAGCAGGTCACGTTTACTGATACCGGCTAATAAGATCCTGCAATAGTCCATTTTAGCGCCAATGATGACTCTGGCGAAGATCTCGCTTGAGTGATGAGCGGTTTAAGATGAAGTAATTTAATATAGTACGCTGAGGCCGTAACAACGCTAGAAACATGGGATTCCATGGTTAATAATTGATCAAGAGTTACACCCAGGATCTTAAGTTTAGGAACTGGAACGATAAGGTCAGTTCCTAACCTAACAAAATTACTGTCTAGTTGTTTTAGAGCAACAGAACTACCCACTATCATGAGTTCTGTTTTGCTTTTGTTGAGAGCCAGATTGTTGTTAAGCATCCAATATTCGATAATAGTGAATATTCTGTTCAGCTCCAGTTCGTCCCGAGCGCGGCAGCGCTCAGGACGAACTGGATGTCTCAGTGGCTTCTGGAGCTCACTTATAGGCTTAGCAGGTAAGTTCTTGTTTCCCGAATTCCTGAAGTAATACCCAAGAGTTTATTAGGCATGCCCTCTTGTATACTCTGGCACCAGGCAACATCTCAAATCTCCAGTTGGTCAGCTGGAGGGGAGACAGCCTCTTGTTCTTTTAGGATTTTAAAAATGTCCTTGGAGTCTGAGACAGTAGTCAGCCCCAGAAATGGAGTCGGTGGGAAGTCTAAAAGACAACCCTGTGTCACTGCACTGAAGGTGCTGTGTAACACACACAAGAGTGGGGCTATTGAAGAGGTGTACTCCAGAGTCCACAATCACAAAAACAGATGAAATACACATGGCAAAACACAGGTAAAAGCTGCTGAGGGACTCAATAGGTAAGGGAAATTAGCCATAGAATGAGAATTCTCCCAACCAATACACGACCTAGAATGGAACTGACCAACATCACCACAAAGGACATGGACAATAGAGCACACATTCTATCATTTAAGATAAAAACTGACTAGGGCCTAGAAGAAAGCATAGGGGAAGACCTCTAAATTGAACAACTCTGAAGTAAAGAAACAACCCTGAGGCTAGCATCCAAATTGACACCATGGATTCTGCCAGAAAATCATGTAAATCTATTTTTGATGCCATGACAAAAGACCTATGGAAATTGGATGTAACCTTCCCAAAACCAAGGGGTATCATCACTTTTGCACAAAAGAAGCCCATCACTAGGCTTAAAATAGAGATAAAAAATATTATAAAGAAAGCTAGCAAAAGCAGTAACATTGTGAATATGATTGCTGCGGACTGCATTCAACAAGGCATGAATGATATCTTTGATGACGAATGCTATGTACAGCTTAAAACTCAAACACGGCTACACTAATTACAAAACATGTGGCTACTGGTAGGGCTAATAACCAAAGAGGAAGCAATTTCTTTGAAGGTAGACCAAATGAAGTTGACCAATGTATATTTTCTTCCTTAAGGTTCACCAAAAAGGTTGCCTTCCCTCCACTCGGGCCCATTGTGAGTCAGGGTTTGCTCAAGAATTTACAAAAACAGCAGTATAGATCAGCACTTAAGCACACTTGAAATTGTCCACCGATCATACATTAAAGACCGCCTGGATATACTCAACTACCACCATTAAACGGGGGGGTATTATATCCTGTCGACTCTTGATTTAAATACTCTGTAAGCCTCCATCGAGCGTGACCTGGCAGCAGTAGAGATGGCCCTTAATTAAAAATCAGCAAGTTATTTTCAGCACAACAAAGTGATTCTAGCAGTTCAAGTAAGAGCACTAACAAGCTATGTCCTTATGTTTAATGGCTTGATTTTTAAGAAACTTAAAGGAGTCACCATGGGTAATTTGCCGTCGTCATGGTGCAATCTGAAAAACATGCATGGAAGGATTTTTTTTATTTTTTAAATACGGCACTGTCATTGCCTGGAGACGATTTATTGATAACGTCTTTATCTATACACAATATTACAACTTTTGGAATGCTGTAAGGAACTTCAAGATTCAGCTTACACTTGCAGCAGAGAGCAATGGTCTTAGTTATTGATTTCTGCATTCAAAAAAATGTAAATATCCTAGTCGGCAAGAGTGGTCGGTTCCACAAACAATTGCAGGCCAAAAGCAGCCACAGGCGAGAAGTCATCCAAAATATTCGACTCCGAGAACTTTTTCAAGCCTAAAATTACGACTTCAATGGCAAGGAATACAGAGAGGAAGTTAAAAACGTTTCTGAATGATTCCTGAAGTAGGAGAGAATTCCATTTTTTGCTCTTGTTCTATTTAAAGGCACCCCTAACATTTTTATTTTTCCTTGCTGGTTTTCTTAGACATTTCACTTTATCTTTGTGAGCAGTGACTTCAGTAGACACCCCCAGCCTACAGCTTTTATTCATGTGCGGTCCTATGGTAGCCCATATGATTCCTGGGACATGGTGCTTTTTAAGTGCCCCATTTTGGTCCCAGGGTGATTCAATCAGCCTACAGTGAGTTTGGGGATGGGCGGCTGAGCGGTAGCTGTAATGTATTCGAGTCTTTGCTGGGGGTGTAGGCATTGTTACTGGTTTAGTAGAGTAATGTATTAGTATGGTATCTATTGTGGTACTAATACATTTATTAATCGCTAAACCTGGCCATTTTGTTTTGGACCGTCTTTGTGTAGTTGACCAGACAACCCTGAATTGTCTTATATTCTAACATGGGCTCAATCTGAGCCCAGCCGTCAACCCTCTAGCCCAGATACAAGCCCAATACATATAGGTGGACATGGGTGTTTGACAGTTGTTTTTATGTCCAAGCTGCCTGCCAATACCTTTGTGCGTCTGCCTCATGTGTGATTGGAGGGCTTGCTTATGCCAGCTCCTAAGTAAGTAGGCTTTACTGGGGGAGACCAGTACATTCCTTAAATCAGTAGATTCTTAACTGATTTGCTGGAAGATTGCCACAAAGAGTGCTGCTGCATTTGATATCCAGGCTCCTTTTGTCTATCCACTTGGTTTATTCCTAGGCTGCTGAAATCCTTTCCTGGGCTTTTTCTCACTCTCCTCTCAATTCTCCTTGCTGGATTTGGACTGGTTTTCACTTACTTGGACAGGTTTTTTTTCTGCTTTGCTACCTCCCTGCAAAATCCTCCTGACCAAGCACTTTGTGGTAGGCAGTCTCATTGACCTACAGGAGTGGTGGGCTGCTGGAACAGCATGCCATCTGGTAAGGGCAGAAAAGCCAGAGTATTTAGCTTTTTATTAAATACAATGATGCAGTTAAGTCTGTTTCTTAAAGGGATGTCTGCTAATCAGGGCCACTCTTCATGCAGCTCCCTGCCAAAAGCATAGTGCATTCCTAGTCATTTGCATTCTCCTGACATCTACAGCAACTGCTCTGCAGTGCTAGCAGGTTAGGTTCAAAGGTCACATTTCATTCCTGACAGGTGAACAGAAAGTTCCAACAGACAGAGGTGGCTTTTTGACCTTCTGCACCTCTGATTCAAAGCATAATAATTGTGTACCCTAGTCCACGCTGTGGCACATTATACCAACTATAAGCCTCGCCTGGTTAGGGGATGGGGATGGTGGCTACTAGGATCACGCAATTATGCAGCCACAGCATTTGGATATCATATTGTGTCAGCTTGGTGAGCAGAGCTTTAGTCATGAACAGACTGTTCTGTATTAGCTGCCTGGCCTCCTCCTACAGCAGCCGTGTGGGTTAATTGCCAGGAAGCCAGACAAAGGACCCCGGGTATGATGTCTGAAGGCAATGGGTACTTGTTATAGCTGCCTGGATTGAATGTCTGACAACATACTTGATTTGGACCAATCCAGTGTAGCAATTTACCTTTCTAAGAGCAGGGTATTCCAATGTCCTCTGGCATATAGATGAATGCAGAAGGGATCCAATGCAGAGGCAAGTTCTGCTCTCTAACCCCACACCAGGATCAGTGTGGGTTCCACTTCTGTGGACCAATGCTCTTCTGTTACCTGTACGCTGGGAACAGGATCCTGCCCACTGGAACTTAAGGAATGCCTGTAGGTGCTAGACAACTTCCTGGACTCAATGTGTGGAACTAAGAATCTCACCTTGTCCCTGGAGACCTTGGATTGGGCCACCCCGAAGTAGCTGGACTTTTTTCATGACTTTAAACCAGTTCAACGGCACTCCAAGGCCCTTCAACCTGCTACAAGATCTGCATTGCTGCTTTTGGCACTCTATGCATCTTTGAACTGCTTACCTGCCTTTTGAGCCACCCAGATGCTGGGTCAGCCCATTGCAGTGGACTGCATTGGACCAACCCGATCCCAGACTGTACTTTGAATGCCGACTCCAACTGCTGAAAGCCATCCACTTGACTGTCTTTAACACACTCGACCCAGACATCAAATGAACTCAACGCTGACTCAAATATTTCGACATCAGTTTGCTAACAGTAAAAGTGCCTACAGCATAGCTCAATGCTGTCGAGCATCCAAAACAAGAAGAGGGCCTGCGCCCCTGGTACATTTTAACGCTGTTCACTGTTTTCTTAGACACTGCTGATTTTTTAGTACTGTGGGGCCTAGTAGGCGATTTAGCTTTACTCATCCCTGTACTCCTGCAGTGCAGTAGTCATTAAATCACAGAGATTTCCCCAGTCATCGATTACTCCTGTTATAGGGCATTCTTTGCCATTGTGCCCCTTGAGCTTCGCGGACCGACATGAAAGGGTTTTCCCATCTTCGTGGTTCCCTCTTTGTCACAGCGTCTGCTTTTGGCAAGTGGGTTACCCGCCTGGGAACACATATTCTACTATTCATCTGCCTGGGTTGTCGCTTGTCCACGGTTCACTCCGTGGTTAATAGATCCTTTGACAAGCCTTGCAAAAGGAGCCTAGTACGTGCTGGGTTCCTAATGCTGTTTCTGAGTCAAATCGTCTGTTATTGGCACTGTAAATCATTACTGGTTTTGATATATTCCTTAGAATCGTCCCTGGGGCTCCCACGGGTCCAGGTAGGGTGGGGTTTTGCAGCCCGCCCTCTCCCGCAAAGCACCACTGACTTACATTGAGCTGAATCCATCCTTCAGTTTGCTTTGAATCGAACCTGAAACTGGCAGTGTTCAAGGGATCCCCTCTGGTGTTCCATGGGGTTGGTTGTTTCTTTGGATGCACCTCTGGGGTAGAACTAGTACTGACTTTAACTCATAACTGTGGCCTGTCTGTGGGATTTGTCACATTACTTTCCATGCATTTCCAAACATTTGAACTGCTACAAACTGCTGAAAAATTGTTTTACCTGGACTTGAGTATTTGTTTTGGCTCCCTATTGCATCCCTGGAGTTCTCCCCAGCCAATATCTGTGACTTGAGTATGTATAGTCATTTATTAGGGAATGTAGCATAATAAATCACTGAAGTTCACATTTTCCCGTAGGATATCATTGGACACTTTGATACAATTTCTGTTCCTGTGTTTGAATGTATCCTGGGGTGTACTGGGACCTACATAGGCTCGGTAGATGTTATCTAGTTTTTGGTGCCCTCTAGCCCTGGCTTGTAATTTGTTTTAATCCATTTATTCTCACTTTGTACTACATTATATGCGTTTCACATTTTTCCCTTTTAGGTGGTAGAGGTAGTAGGAAAAAAACTGTCAACCTAGGATCACATATAGGAAGGAGGAGCAAACTATGCTTGAGCTTTCTTAAACAAAGGAACCTTTCACTATTTGGCTACCACCCAAACCTCCAGAATTCCACAAATGTGGGGCTCGCAAAATATGTTCATTTACACTTAAAAAGAAATAAACCCCAAGCACAAACTAACTGAATTCATCAATTGAAGCACCACCTTCATAGTGTGTATATATAGAATCTTCTGCGTATGTCAAATTTAAAGTTTGGCCTCTTGTAATCCGAATTTCACAGCATTTGTGAAGAATTAAAAATTAAGACTAAAAACAACCTATGGTCGTACTCCAACAAGAATAGCCAATGAGTGTCGCCCCGCCACAAGGTAGGTGGAGCAGACTCTCCCCTCGGGGCTGTGGTTGGGGAGGGGGCTGCCAAAACCCACTGTGGGATTGCCCCGCACGCGGAGCGCAGATGCCTGCCCATAGATCCGCAGTGCCCAAGTTAGCCCCCCCCCCCTATCCCGCAGTGTGCGCTGTGAGCGAGCGGCGTGGGCGTCCGGGCGGAGGGGCATCCCACCAGTACAGCCGCTGACCCGCGGTGGGGACACTGCTCACTGGCGAAGAGGGGGCCAGGAAACCACTCAGCCCTGGTGCATATAGTTTCAAAAGAAATAAACATACCCGGCCATTGAGCAGTGCAGCTGGAACCTGCTTGTCGACCAAGCACTGCAGTGCAACATCCATAAAGTCTTCATACAGAACAGTGGGGCTGCAGCATACAGGGCGGCACACTCAGCCCTGAACAGCATTGCCCCAGCAAAAAATAGATAAATATTAAATAATTTCACAGAAGCACCACTGAGATCAGCTGGAAACTTGCATAAAGCGGGTACACAAATAACAAGAAGACGAAGCCAATAAAGCGCAACCCCCATACCTGCCTATAGGGGCCAAAGGGAATACTGTTACGCAAGATGAGGGAGGAGGCAGAACCCCCTTGTATCCCAGGACCAACTATCCAAAGTAACCCCTAAACTGAATTCTATACCTTTGCGCAGTCCCTGCTCAAAACCCCATTGGGACCCCCACAGCATAAGTTTCTTATCGGGGTGACACCTTGACTCGACCAGTGCCACGGAACAGTACAACACAAAACCAACTGTGCTTCAACCCACCACCACCACCTCCAGCAATACAAAAATATCGATAAAGAAATGCCAGGTGCAACAAGAGCGCCAGAAAGGGCCCCATGGATGCCTTCACAAACGCAAATATGGAGGCACAAGGAGTGGAAACACCCCAAACTCCGAATGCTAGCCATCAGCCACCCAATGACAATGTCTCAGACCCGTACATGATAGCACTTCAGGCTGGATTTGTAGCAGTTAACAAGAGACTGGACGACATAGGAAACACAATGTCCTCTATCAAATCCGACCTACAACAGGTAAACACTAGGGTTCTTGAAGCAGAAACCAGGATAGGGGAGCTGGAAGATACCACTGCCCAGCACGGAAAAGACATAGAAGACATCAGGAAAAATTTGAAGATGGTCCAAATGAAATGTGAGAACTTAGAATCGAGATCACGACACAATAATATTAGAGTGGTCGGACTGGCGGAGAAGCCCCTTAACATCCCAATGGAAGTATTTCTGGAAGAAGTGATCCGCACTATCCTCCCCGAAGCGCAATTTTCCCAACAATTCCTGATTGAAAGAGCTCACAGGTCCCTTGCTCCCCCTCCCAAACCAGGAGCTCCACCTCGAAAAGTAATAGCCTGCCTGCTTAATTACCGGGACAGGGAACTGATCCTGAGACTGTCCAGAGAGAAAGGGACCCTACTGTACGACTCCGCAAGAATACACACATACCCAGACTTTTCCAACAGAGTACAAGTAGCCCGTCGGTCCTTTGATCAAGTTAAAAAAGCGCTCAGAGCCCGTGCTATACCATACGCTATGCTATTTCCAGCCAGACTCCGACTACAGATCTCCGGCAAGTCACAGTGCTTTGATACTCCTGAAGAAGGTATGGGCTATATTGAAAGGAACATCCCATTACCCCCAGACAAAAACAGCCAACCCATCAGCTCCAACACTTGACGGAAGAAGAGTACCCGGAGAGATGCCTGAGTTAAATGCAGGTTCTGTTCTATAGCAATAAGGCGCAGTGGCCTCCGGGGCGGTCTGCCTGTCAAAGGTGAGCAATGCGCTCACGGAGCCACCCACCGCTGCAAAAGTTGACAGTTAACAGGGGTTACACTGTCCAGTTGGGGGGAAGTGGGGAAGCAAGGGCCTGTTGCCCAGTTGGGAACCAAAGAAGAATACATAACAGACTCAACGGAAGATATCCGAACCATGGGCCTAATTACAGGCATAACCCTAGAAGGAGAATATGGGTGAAAACTAACAAAAACCTGACAAGCGCAAAGAACTTACTACATCAAAACTCTTGAGACAACTCACTACAAATGACCTCAATAAGGAGGATACAAGGGATTAGGCTTTTAACATGGAACATCAGAGGTCTGTCACATCCGATCAAAGGCAGAAAACTGATAAACTACGCCAAAACTGATAAGCTATGCCAATAGAATCAAAATAGACATTCTTCTCCTACAAGAGACTCGCGCAACCAGAAAAGTCACAGATACATTTGCCCAGACATGGGGCCAAATGAAAATTGCCACTAACTTCTCGACCCAGGCAAGAAGCGTGCTCACAATGATAGACTAACGCGTCAACTTCCAGATAACCAGAACTGCAATAGATAAGGAACGTCGCTATGTGATTGTATGGGGAACACTATATAACAAGGAAACGATCATAATAAATACCTACGGTCCTAATATCGACACCCCAAATTTCTATCTAAATATCCTGGAATTGATACTGCCGGTTGGCCATGCCAATGTGATATGGGGCGGCGATCTAAACACTTTCCTCAACCCTAACCTTGACCGAACTTTGAGCGGCTACAGACACCAGTCTAAAGCCACAGCCCTCATTCTTGAAACCATGTCCACGCTACCCCTAGCAGACGTGTGGAGTGAACTACACCCACAAGAGAAGGAATACACCTTCTACTCAAGTGTGCACGGCTCCTGCTCACGTATAGATTATTGGCTATGTTCACCGGATCTCATCACAGTCACAAAAGATTGCAAGATTCTCCCGCGGACAATATCTGATCACTCCCCTGTCCTCTTCAAACTGGCCCTGGAAAACTCAGAATCCACTCCCCGGATGTGGAGAATGCCCCCAGTAATGCTCAAGGACGACACAATGGTAGAAACACTTAAGATGGACATAACAGACCTCTTCGAATGGAATGACGGATCTGTCAGATCTACCAGTACTATCTGGGAAGCCTTCAAGGTCTGGCTGCGAGGTCTAATGATGTCACAGACGTATGGAACACTGAAGGAAATACGAACAGAACTAGCCAACACCGAGCATATACTAAAGAGGCTAGAAACGGAGCAGGCGCAGAATAATAGCGAAATCTTCCTGCACAAAATAACGGAGCAACTTACGAACTTCAGAGCACTCGCTGAACGCAAACTTTTCTACATGACGCAACCCCTGAGAGCAAGAAAATACGGCGAAGGAAACAAAGCCCGCAAAACAATGGCCAATCTCATCAAAGCAGAACAAGGTATGAGACACATAACCAGTATAACTGACACAGATGGAAGAGTACAAACAAGTCTGGCGGATATAAATGCAGTGTTCCGAAACTTCTATAAAAACCTCTATGCTAATGCTGATACAGAATCCCCAGAAGCCCTCCAGGAGTATATGGACTCTTTTCCCCTACCTAAACTGGACGAAGCTGACAAGACCGAGCTCGACCTCCCTCTGGACAATGAGGAAATGGAACAAGCCACCATGGTCCTACAAGCAGGCAAGACCCCAGGCTCTGACGGTATACCAATTGACCTATACAAAACATTTAAATTGGAACTTGCCCCCAAAGCTACTAGAAATATGGGAAGAAGCGCTGACTAATGGGTCCCTATCAACCACAATGAGAGAGGCGATTATTATGGTTCTGCTAAAGCCACACAAGTCACCCCAAGACCCTGCCTCCTATGACCCATTATCACTAATCAACTCTGATGCCAAAATATACGCCAAGGCAATCGCCAAACGCTTAATAAAATTTATGAACAAGTTGGTCCACCCTGTCCAAGCGGGATTCATTCCCACCCGATCTACAGCACTTAATCTCAGGAGATTCTTTTCTATTGCCTCACAGATGGACGCAAAAGCCCAGACTGTCGCGGTCACCCTGGACACTGAAAAAGCCTTTGACTCTGTGTCTTGGAGGTACATGTATGCGATCCGAAGTAAAATGGGGTTTGGCCTGGTGTTCACTAGATACATTCGAACGCTATACACAGACCCAAGGGCGGCCGTCAGAACTAACACACTATCGACAAGCTTCACGCTTGAAAGAGGCACCAGGCAGGGATGTCCATTGTCCCCCCCTCACTTTTGCACTCACTATTGAAGAAATGGCAGCCAAATTAAGATACGAACATGAATGGAGGGGTAAACGCATTAGGGGACCTCCCCCAACTAGTATCGCTATACGCGGACGATACTATGATATACCTCAGAAACTCACCTCCCGCCAGTGATGAAGGAAATTCAGAAGTTCGCCAAGTATTCAGGATATCGGATAAATCAAGCGAAGTCTGAAATCATTCCCTTGACTCCTGCCACAGTGCATTCCCCAGCTACCATGCAGTTCAAATGGTCACCCACATCAGCCCGATACCTGGGAATCATACTATCCACAAGTAAACAGACCTTAATGGCAAATAATTATGACCCCTACCTGGAACTCCTAGAACATAAACTTAGGGTATGGGACAAACTCCTGATAACAATATACAGACGCATATCACTACTGAAAATGGTGATTGTGCCGAAACTTCTTTACTTGTTTTGCAACATTCCACTATGGCCTGGCAAACCATTCTTTGAAACACTACAAAAAATGGCAACGCGCTTTGTGTGGAGCGGGGGAACAGCCCGTATCCAGTGGTCCAAGATGAGTGAAAGGTATGAGACAGGGGGGCTCGCTGCTCCGGATTTTATATTGTATCTCCAGACAGCACAAGCGCACTTCGATAAGTACTGGGCAGCAACGCCGTTTGCCAATGCCACAAGGGACAGGGGAGAACTTGACCTGGTGAGCTCCACCGTGCAAGCCTGGTCCCGAATATTTGACAGACTAGGATGCCAGGATCCATTTTGGTCCCATACTCCACTATGGCACTACCCTGGCTCGAACCCACTCTAGACACGGCTCTACAGAAGAGATGGGATCCGGGAAAAGAAATGCGAGGGGGATACTTATACCCGGAAGGGAAGTTTGCTACGCTAGTAACAGTCCGAGCAAAAGTGGGTACCGGACTCTCAACATTGCTACAATACCGTAGGATGAAAGCAGCATGCAAAAAAAGTGGCCCTCCTTCCCGGACATTCCCCCCACACATCCATTCCTCACCGAGATCATGACAACGAAAGGCTTTACAGGTGGCATATCCATGCTATACCAGGCCGCCCAACGACACACCCCTTCTAAAAACACAATGAAAGCTAAATAGGAAAGATATCTGGACACCCCTATAGATGACACTCAATGGTCCAAAAACTGCCAATATACTAAAACTGCCTCACTATGCGCAAACTTCAGACTGATACAATTCAAAATACTGAACCAACTACATATTACACCCAACAAAATAGCTAAATTTAACCCCGCAATGAAATCAGAATGTCCCAAGTGCCAGTCCCCAACAGCGGACTCCTTTCATATGTGCTGGTCATGCCCCCGCATAAAACGGTTCTGGACAGAGGTAGCTGACACAGTGAGCGATATCATAGACCTACAGATCCCAGCCGCCCCCCGAAAATACCTACTGGGAGACATAGGGAAGGTCCCAATTAAAACGTGTCGGCTCTTCGCGGTAGCAGCAATGGTTGCCAAGAGAAATATCCTCAGACTTTGGAAATCCAAAACACCCCCCACTCGACGAGCGTGGCTTAATGACCTTATATATGTTCAGGAGTCCGAGGAGATTTATCTCAGAAACATTGCAGCGACCTGCCGTCCAAAGGACATATGGGCCCCCCCTGACGAACTACTTGTGGCCAGCCTCAGGCACATCCGATGATGACACATTCGACTCACAGTCCTGCCTGAATTACACATCCCCGGAATGAACTGTAATACCAATCGCACAGCGAAAAAGAAATATATTGTACGCTGAAATCTACATTATCTTTCACGGTCAATCTTTGCCCCACAATGACTCAAAAATAATGTATGTCCCTTAATGTATGTAGTATTCATGTATTTTGTTTGTCAGTCAAAATAAAGTTGTTAAAAAAAAATAGCCAATGAGTATTTTTTTGTAAACTCAAGTTTGCATCAATTCAACATGTTTCTGCTGCACCAAGAAAAGGTTATTGAACTCAGACACTGTGAAGCACATTCAATCACTTTTCTGCCATCACTTGCAGTTTAAATCAGTCTGGCGAGAAATGGAAAACCTTGTAAATTTTGTTAATAAGAGATCAATGTTGAAATTAACCTATTCATACAAAGAATATTTTTCGGAAGTAACGTGAATCTAATGCTATATTTGCAATGCTAGTGATGTTTGAAAAATGACCTCAATCATGATGTCCCCGTTGTTAAGTAATATTCCTGTTACTGCTTCTCCTCTATCACTCTGAAGCCTAATTCTTAACTTGTATTTGAGATAGCTTCTATTCCTTCCATTCCCATGAATACTTTTATGTTATGGACAGTGGAATACAACACCAATTTACCTTGATATAGGATGTTAACATGTTGGAAGACTATTCAGACTTGCTCCAACCCCATTTAATATAGGTTACGTACCATGGTTTTTGCATCCTATGTAATCTGAAACCTGGGGCACATCAACCCCATCAGATAATTCTTTTCAACTGCCATTTGTAACATTTATAGTTTCACCTATCCCTTATTTGTACACCTTACTGAATAACAGGTATCTTGATGATGCACTAGTGAAAATAATTATTGCATATCTTTTACTGTAAAAGACTGCTGGATTTGGTCTGCCACAACCTTAAACTTTTAGCTTTTTTCCAACTCTCTAAAAAAAGACCGTTTTCTTTTTTGTTTTTTTTTTTAACAATATTCCTAAATGTAGTCATTACTGGTCAAACATGGCCACCCCGTCTGTAATATTGGGTAGATGTGTTTTTGGCACCTTTGCCTCTCTCAAAAATGGTGTATATATATATGTATAGTCACATGACCGATGCAATATGGCCACGCCATCTGTGACGTTGAGCAATGGCATTCCTTGGCACCATTCATTCCTTTCCAATAGATACAACCCTCCCACAGATTACTCATGCATAAAAATGTATCTGGCACAGTCAGCTCTGAAAACATTTCTCTGCAGCCAGCTAATGGCTCCAGGCAACTTTGAGGTCAGTTCTGTCGTGGGCCGCAGGTGCAGGTGCATGCTAGAAGTGACGTTGGGACCATATATAGGCTGAGACACTGGTGCCATTCCATCTGTTCCGTTTTTCCCTGTGCTCAGGAACTTCTGCTCAGTCTTTCACTGCAATTCTTTTTGTTGCGTATGTCTCCTCCTAAATCGGGCTTTAAAGCCTGTCATGAATGCCACTGCTCAATGTTGGTAACTGGTCCACACTCCCAGTGTCTTTTCTTGCCTTGGCAAGTACCCTAACAATGAGGAATGCAAGGCCTGACAAATGACGCCTCAGGTCGTTCAGTACAGAGTTGAGGCTTTTTGTAGTCTCTTCCAAAACTATGCCTGTCAAATATGATCACCGTAAGGCTTTGCTCACTTACTAGAGACCTGATGTTCATGCTCAAGAACGAAGGAAAAGACAAAAAAAAAGAGATCCCCGCCCGCCCTCCACTCACGAAGTGAGTCTTATTCCTCTCAGCCACACTCATCCCGCAAAGGATGCAGTTATTGATATTTTTTGGATTCAAATGAGGAGATACTGCAACTGGTAAAGGTGAGTTCAACTCTCACCTTCACCACCACAGCTGCGATGGGTTGGAATGGAATGTCTTCAGGGTGGTTATGCAAAAGATTGTTGATCAGGCCCCTGAAGCTGTTAAGGAACGTGTTGCTGCTACTTCAAAAGTTAGATTGCTTGGCTCATAGTGTATTCGCGTCAGGGTGTCTGACACTAAGAACACTGAATTCCTCCTGTGCCCTTGCAAGATATTCCCCTGCTTTGTGGGAGGCAGCTGAGTAGACAAGCACCTTTCTATAGCTTTAAAAGTGTTTTATGCATCAATTTACGAATTGCAAGGGTTACTGCATGGAATATTCTGGAGGTAGGCTTAGATTGTATGCACTGTGGACCAGGACTGCCATTTGACACCAGACATACGGTTTGAGGTTTCTAACTTATTTTGATGGAAAGCCTCCAGAAATTCAGGCACTATTCAGGCGCAATTTACAAGAACATACAAACCTTATTAATTCCTGTCTAGAGTGTGGCCTAGTGGCAACAGTGACCGCACTAACAAAAACCTTATCGCCCTTTGAGGGGATGGGATTCATAAAAATGTAAGTCGGCAGTCACAGTACCTTCAGGACCAGCAGCTTCAAAACCACTTTAATTTCCCCTCTGTCTCTGTACTACACAAGGCTCCTGTGGGGCCCGGATACGACTCTTAAAAGGGCTTGATACAAAATAACCTGAGACCGGTGGGATCTTCAGATCTTGGCCTAAAATTCCCTGCCTCTACTCTAAAAGCCCTACCAAAATCCCCCTACTTTGCCAATGCCTACTCCGGAACCACTCCACTTACAAAAAATCTCTCCGCTCTTACTGAACAGAGCTATGGAGCTTGTTCCACTAGAGGAAGTCGTGAAAGACTGGTATTCCTTTTACTTCCTAGTTTCAACAAAGGGTAGAGAACTCTAACCCATCCTAGACCTGAGACTTCTCAACAATCTACTCCGAAAGTGTCGCTTCAAGATGGTAACCTTGGCTTAAATCCTCCAGGCTTTGACGTTGGATGACTGCTTGTGTTTTTAGATCTATACTTTCATGTCCCCCTCAACCCAAAGCATCACAAATCCTTTTGTTTTGAGGTGGGAATCAATCCTCATCAGTTCACATTGCTCCCATTCTGACTTGCTTCGGCCCTGATAACATTCTCATAGGTTAAGGAGGTGGCGGTGGTTCATCTGGACGCAGGAGGTTACGCTGGTCTTTGTCTTTCCCTATCTCCTCAATTGAATCCTAGGGGCCAGATTGGAAGAAGAAACCCTACAGGATTTAGCAAAGATATATACCCTTATCCAGTTGCAGATTGCTGAGCAGGAGCTAAAACCAGCTCTTGGTTGTCGGGCATCACCCTGTAGGCCGGAGCTATCGCAGGGGAACCAGGAGCTACCAGAGATGCCCCTTTCACTTATTGCCATTTTGTATGAACCATTGTGTTTAAATGTATATTAGATGCATTCTAATTCTTCTTCATTAACATTCTCAAATACTCAGTTAATGTCACATTTACATGTTTGGATGGCACCTGTTTGCCCTAAGAGCCAAACGTAGCTTCTGGTAGTTGTTGGTGTCAAGCTAACCAGGCTTTACTATGCTAGAAGCAGGCGCTAAATCGCTCCCAGCTCCCCTCAATTTCGAACCCTGAAATGGGTTTCTCCATCAACCTAAAGATCCGCTTTCTAACCCCCACCAAATGCTTGGAGTTTATAGTGGCAGGCACCTGAGGCCCAAGAGGTTTCAGATAGTTGTGGACCACAAAAAAGTGGAGGGTGTTTTACATTGCTGAGGCTTTGTAACGCTCACCTGATTCTCGCAGAGGCGCCGGTCTTGACTGGGCAACTACCGTATCTTCAACGGTGATGTGTAGCACCCGGTTGGCTCTTTGGGCTGGACCTCTGTGCACTGTATGCCTGACTTCAAGAGTGAGATGTCTGCAGATAGAAAATATGGGATTAATGAACTGGGGTTATTGGGGTGCCCCTATCTCTTCCCTTTTTTGCTCTCCTGTAGACCCCCAAAGGTTAACGCTCTCACCTTAGGTAAGTGAATGCCGAGCTCTCCATCTGCCTCGGGGCAGGGTGCTGTAACCAGTTTCTTCACTGGGTAGGTAGCGCAGGCCTCTTGACTTCAGAGGACTGCTGTCCGTTGTTTTCTGCACGAACGGTAAGTTTTGAGTAATTCTATTGTCTTTAAAGTCTTTAGTAATGATGTCTCTTGTTTTGCAGGGTTCCGGCGATGGCGGATGACGGGCTGAAGTGAGTTGAAGATGGAGTCCGTGTGATGAATAGAAGCGCCTGGAAGCACGTAAGTAAGCGCTTGTTGCCTGCTTCACGATGCGCTCTAACTGTCTTTTTATTTTGCAGGTACGAGTTCGGAGCGGCTGCAGGGTGCCGGAATACCCACTGGGTTAGATGTGGAAAGGAGTAATGGCACGTGAGTATTAAAGTTCCCCAATGTCTTTAAACGCACCTTGTTTTGTCTTTCAGATGCGGGATGCAGCGCCGAAGGCCTCCCGAGCGTGCGAAGAGTTGGTAAGCTTTTGTCTTTCAGATGCCGGAATGCAGTGTGAAGACCTCCGGAGCGCACGAAGAGTAGGTAAGCCTTTTTTCCTTAGGCCCAGGATCCGATGCAGAAGACACGATGAGCGTTCTGCTGCAGAGGATGCAGAATAACGCAAAGCAAGATTCATCCACAGGGTGTGGTTTAAATAGCCTCCTGTAGTGCTTAGGTGTCTCCTTCCACAGCCACGCCTAGGTAAGAAAAGAGTTCCTGCCTTCCAGAAGAGTTCCAGTGTTCTGAATCTAGGGAGTGGCTCCTGCCCCACCCAACTGGAAAAGTAGTTCCAAACAGAAGAGGATCAGAGGCTCAACTGGCAGGCAAGTAAGCAGCATGGTCTGCTGCAGGTAAGTCCACCCAAGCATTATGAGCCCGGCGCTTCCAGCGCTGGGACTGGGCATATTTATGAGCCTGGTGCCACTGGCGCCAGGACTGGGTCCAAAAGGTCCCAATTGGCACTGGTTGGCACTCGGAACCTGGGTTATGGATCTGCTTCCAAGGGAGTTGGGAAAACCCTGACCTTTTGGAAGCAGAGATCATGACAGGCTTAGAGGATAGTTCTAGTGGAGTCTTTCATGAGCTTCCTTGTTGAGAGGGGACCGGTTATGATGATTGTTAGAAATGAGCTAACTTTTTTTTCCTTAACATGTTCCCATTTCCAGGCTGTGGCCATCCCAATCCAAGATCTGTGTAAAGTGACTAGAATGCCGATTGGTTGGAACTGCTCCAGTCAGGTACAATGGAGTCCTGTAGAACATTCTGTAACTGCCTTTCATCGCTGGGCCTTGGGGCTGTAGAACTTCTTCCCCACAGAGCTCTGAACTGGGCCTCTCCGCAGATCTTGGAAAGCAGGAAAGATCTCTGAATCCCTCAGAGAATCGTTGGGGGAATTGTTGCTGAATTACCGCTGGGAATTAAAGATTATTTAGAGGAGTCTTGCCTTTTGTGTTCGGAATTAAGGGTTTGAACTGAGTTACACTGTGAACCACATGGCTACGGTCACTGGGCTAAGACTTTATCTGGCTATTAATAAGCACAGGCACGTTAAGCCTCTTTCATTATGCTCTCCTATCTGGGACCCTGCGCAGCTCTTGGAAGAAAATGCCCCTTCTCCAGCATTGGATATTTCATGGATTCACATGCTGTGAATATTCCCTGCCAGGCTGGGAAAACCTTGGTAACTTTAACTTATCGTTTTCCTATGGAAAACTTCGACACTTCAGTGTCCTGTTGATGTTCTTTTTGGGTGCTTTAGGCTACACCAATAGGACGTCTGATCTAAATAGCCCCGCCCCTCAGGCTTCCCTTCAGATTTCAACCGTCTCCAAACTGTTGGGATTGCCTCGTGTTTCTCTCTGTGTTTTGCACATGTGTTTTTGTCTCTGGCCAATATGTCATCTGGGGTCCAGAAAAAATCTCTTTAGGCCTTGTGCTACCTGTGGCCTGAAGAACGTCTTCGAAGGGGATGCCCATATGGATTGTCTCTACGGTCTATACCCCCATCATTCGGCGGATGCCTGCGAGATATGCCAGGGGTTTTTGCAGAAGACTTTGAAAGACCGTAACCGCCAGCTCATCTGTTGGTTAAACGAGGGCACTTACCCGGCTTCGAAAGTGGGTTTGGCCCGGAGGAGCCAGTCTTTGGTGAGGGCGGAGAAGGCCCCTGAGCATCGACGTGGGGGGGTTCCGCTGACGCCCCTAGAAGTAGCAGCCTACGGAGTTGCCTGCGTCGGAGGTGGGGAGAGGTAACAAGTCTTCTACGTCCAGGTCGCATCATTCGTAGGGGGCGAGTGGTTCTTCTCTATCCAAGTCAGATCGGCCTGACGAGTCCAAGGGATCGCGTGGTAGGACCGAGAAGTCAAAGGTGTCGGACAAAGGACAGACAAAGACGAAGGAGCCTTTCTCGAAGCACTCCTCGTCTAAAGATCATCATTGGTCCTTGTCCAGCCGGGATTCTTCTAAGCACCGGTCCGGTTCTTCGTCCTGAAAGTCTGGGTCACTGGTGAAGGCTGCGGTTCCGACGACGAGAGCGTTCACGGATGTTCCCTCGTCGATGGGGGACAGTGCAGTCTGTTTTTCCATCGTCGACTGTGGTGTCGTCGGCTCCGTCCACGACTCTGACAGTGGTCCGCTGTTGTCGTCGTCGACGGGTGGGCTGTGGCAGTTGGCCGGCTCTGAACCCATGCTTCCGATGGACATTATGCAGCAGGATCCTGTAGCATATTCTGTTTCCTCAAGGATGGAGGAGGAACATGAGCCGCTTTTTGATCCGTCGGCCCAGAGTGTGCAGAGTGTACGGCCGCCCCATTACCCGTTGGTTAATTCTCAATCCCTGCTATCCTTGCAGGTGCTCAACATGCTCGATTCATTGTTGGGGCAACTGGATGCGAGGCTGCCACTGCCTCAAGTCCATCGGTTCCGTTGGTGGGAAGTATGCCTGGTGAGGCCCCTAGGAAGTCGCCTCCAGCACGGTTGCTATTGCCGGTGGGTTTGGACCGTCCATGGAGTCATCCTGAAGAGGGGAAGTTGCCTGATTTGGATCCGGAGAGTGCTCCGCGTGAAACCCTGTCAACAGTGTCTACGTCACCTACGAGGGACGATGCTTGGGACACTGATCCGGAGGTGGAACTGCCCAGTAGCCCGGCACAACCTTCTCCACCGGATGATATTGGGGCATTCCACGCCATGATGGCGAAGGCATGTCAGGAGTTTGGTCTGGTCCCGAAGGAAGAAAGTAAGGACTGCTTTTTCTTTGACCATATGAGAAAGCGTCGGAAGGCGGTCTTCGCGGTTCCGATTCTCGACCACGTGTGGCAGGAGGGCTTGCGCATGATGCGCCCCCCGTTTACTGAGCCTGCTGTGAAGGGCCGTCTAGAAAAGAAATTCAAGGCTCCTGAGTCCACCCCAGATGTCTTGGGTCGCAGCCTGCGCCCGAGTTGGCGGCGGCGAGCCGTAAGGCCAGAAGCCAACACAAATCTGTCACCCCCGTACAGCGACGCCAGGAAACAGGATGCGTTTGTGAAGAAGGTCCAGACGGTAGGAGCTACTACAGTAAAAGCTGCAAACTCCTTGGCCATTATGGCCAGATATGACCGGGAATTGTGGCACAGGCTGGCCCCTATTCCCGATCATCTCCCGGAGCAACACCGTAAGGAGGCAATGCTGTTGGTTAGAGAAGGGGAGGAGCCCTCTGACCACAGCATCAATATCACAGTGGATCTGGCAGTCGAGGTTTAAGCAGATCAATAATGGTGTGGTGCTCCGACGGCAGGCATGGCTGAAGTGTACAGATTTTCGCCCAGAAGTCCAGTACAAGGTCTCGATATGCCCTGTGAGGATGAACACTTGTTCGGGGAGAAGATAGATGAGACCCTGAAGGGGATGAAAGAGGATACTGAGACGGCAAAGTCTTTAGGTTCCTTGCAGAGTGGCTGCCCTTTTCGTTCTGGCCCAGGCAGATGTGGTTTTCGGATATCCTTCATCTAGCGGTAGAACAGCCGTTTCGTCTCGTTGCAGACCAAGATCTCCTGTCAGCAGAGTGTGGCATCACAATCTAGCGTCTCTCAGCCTGGCAGCGTGGCTCCTGATCACTCCAAGTTCGGTCACCTAGGTATCTCCCGAGAGTGTCGCCGGATCTTGGAAGCGGCAAGGGCCTCTTCTATCAATGTATCGTATGGTCGGAAATGGGTGAGATTCTGTGACTGGTGTGAGGACCATCGAGGGGTGCAGCCATTGGACGTCTCTCCAGCCCAAGTTCTCCCGTACTTGTTAAATCTTGCGCAAGGGGGCCTGGCATTATCCATCAAGGTGCATTTGGCTGTGATTTTATAGGTTCACAAGAAGGCGCCATGCTGCTCCTCTGTTTAGTGACAGTTTGTTTAAACATTTTCTGAAAGGGCTGTTTTGGACATTTCCCCCGGAGAAGCGGTTTGCACCGGTGTGGAGCCTCAATGTGGTTCTCTCTGCTCTGATGAAACCTCAGTTTGAACCCATGTCGACAGCTTCTTTGAAGTTCCTCTCGTGGAAGGTTGCATTTCTAGTGGCAATTACCTCAGCCAGACGGGTGTCGGAATTGCAAGCACTGGTCATTGACCCGCCTTATCTGAGATTTCTGAAGGACAAGGTTATCCTGGCTACTAACCCGCACTTTATGCTGTCGGCGTTTCACAAACTTGTTGCTATTGCCTTGCCCACATTCTTTGCTAATGCGTCCACGCCGGCAGAAAAGGCCCTTCATTCTCTGGACCTTCAGAGGGCGCCGACATTTAATCTGAACCGTACCCAAGACGTCCGGAAGTCGAAGCAGCTGTTTGTGCATTTCGTCCCTCCAACAAGGGGCACTCTATTTCCAAACAAGGGCTTTCCCGGTGGGTCTCGTCTACAATTTCATGAAGGCTCATTCTACGCGGTCCACAGCGTCCTCGGCGGCGCCATGGTCTGGTATACCGCTTGTGGACATTTGCCAGGCGGCTTCCTGGGCGGTGCTGCATACTTTCACCAGGCAATCCTTTCTGGGGCTGAAACATGTGGAAGATGTGCAGGTGGGACGGGCAG
Source organism: Ambystoma mexicanum (assembly GCF_040938575.1). Taxonomy (NCBI): domain Eukaryota; kingdom Metazoa; phylum Chordata; class Amphibia; order Caudata; family Ambystomatidae; genus Ambystoma; species Ambystoma mexicanum. Next base: position 882,728,684 of record NC_090933.1, read on the forward strand.
TCCTCCAACGCCTGTTTCAGTAAGGTAGGCCCCGCCGCTTCAGGGGTTTTCGATGTTAACTCTATTACTTGCTGGTTTTTGTTCTCATGCATTTCAATGAGTGTTATTGGCTGGTTTGCCTGTGATACACCGCCACACATTGGTCATACTGCTATGTAATCTATTAACAGCATGTGAATCCATGAAAGATCCAATGCTGGAGAAGGGAGTAGTTTCTTACCTGTAACTCCATTTCTCCAGCGTTGGTATCTCCAACGCTGAAGAGTGTCAAGCATGCAGATCCTTTACCCCTCTTCCAAATGTGAGCAGTAACTCCCGGCTTGGGTTTGCTTGAGGATGTTATGGCAAATGGCATCCTGCATCATCTACAACCAGGAAGTATGACACTGATTTGGTAGAAAAATTGGTCCCTGAGAAGCCAGTGGTCCTGATGATTCAGAAGGGACATGAGGGATATTATCTGGTTGCCCCCTCCAGTTCATAAGGACTTGTTTTGGTGGGTGCCTAAGACCAACATCCTTTGGGAGGCCCGTTCAGAAAGCTATGGCTGATAGTCACCCTTGTCATGTGCGTTTCCATGATGGAATGGGGAGCGCATCTACAGGACTTTTCACTGAGCAGTCTGTGCTAAGGCCTAGAGAAGTTCCTCCACATCAACACACTGGAACTCAGGGCCAATGTTTCATACTGTTGGGAAAGATTTTCTTTTTGCACCTTTCCCTCGATAGATTCCTATGGAACCCCCATTCTTTTTGGTTGTTTTACTACTAACTTTTTGTAGGTCAGTAAAGCTTTCTGCTTTTCTTCACTTGCCTGTTTTACCAATTCTTATGGGGTGACTGACTAGTCCCTAGGACTGTCTGTACTGATAGATTGTCTCTTTATGTATTCTTGTATTTTTACAATTGCACACATCACCTTATACTGACGTGCAGTTGGGATACTTTGTACACGTACAACATTTTATGTAATGGCTTTTTGGTTGCTTTGACAATGTGCCTAAGGCAACTGTGATTTGTTACAGTTTTTGTGATATTTTTCTTGTGCATTTTAGAATTTAGCGCAAATGGCTACTAAAGGTGGCTACTAAAGGTGGCTTGCACCCTAAACTGGCTGTGCCATGAGATTTTCGCTTGTCCGTTGGCCATCTTGTTCTTTAGCTTTCTCAGGTCAGGAAATGCCTAGTATGTCTGGTCACAGTGAACATCCTCTGGCACTTAAAAGTATGTTGCTGGACAGATGTGATGACTAGCTGACTAGCTGGACTACCTTGACCACATTGATTTTTGAAAGGCACTGAAAACCTGTCTCTTCCCTTCTGCATCTTGACTAACCCTTGTCCACCTCCTGGGTGAACTATCACATCATGACATGTAGGTGGGAGCACCGATGAATCTCTTGAGTAGATCACAAGACAGTACCAAAATGCATACAGAAAGGATTCCAGTCGATGTGTATGATAAAGATCTCCATATCCTCATGGCAACTAAATATCAGCCTTGACACCCGGGTACGTATAGCACTCCATCTCAATGGCACATAACCGTATCCCTCCCAGGGTGCAGCCACCCACCCACCCACATACATCTGCAACAATTCACCAATCAACTTCATTACTCACATCACCTCTGCCATTAGAATGCAGCTGAGTCCCACGAAGACAATTCGGTCCAGCTGGGCACATAGTCAGTCTCTTTTCTGACAATCACAGCACCTATCCAATAGCCAGATCTCCTACCTTCGTGCTGGCTAAAATGCGCACATGCATTCTAAAATCATCCTTTCAATTCTCATACCTCTGATTTTGGACCTCCAAGGACATTCACCCACAGCGCTTTGAGGCTATACCAATGGCATTAGGCGAATACAAATGCCATGTAACATAACTAATGGTTGCCTATGATTGGACAACCCTGGGCTGTTAGAATGTTGCAGATCTTTACTATTGGTGGGCGTGGGCTTTCTCCCAGCCTGAATCTTTGATAAAAGGAGGTCTCCTGCAATTGTTCATCAGATGGTTGTTGGAGCCAAGACTTCTATGAAGAAGAGCAGCCTGCTGACGACCCATGGACATCCTGTGCAGCTGACCAGCATCGACTCCATGGATTGACCCGGTGAAGCCCTGCTCCTTTGCCTGATCTCAGAAGACGACCCTTGTTAGTGCTTCGACCCCTGGACCGGTGGGAACAACCAGCCCTGATCCCTGCTCGAGGATCCATGCCTTCTGAGCCTTTGGGTGTGTCCCTGGACCAACCGTTGGACTGACCAGCTCTCTCCTAGGCTACCTCGCTTTAGCAGTTATAGTTCAGTGCAGAGCCTTGGAATTTGCAGATCTTCGACTTATACAAGTCTCCAGCATCTTCAGCCGTCTCACTTCAAGGCAAGCTGTGCTTCAGCTGCGTCTGTGTTAGGCCACAGTGCGATCGCCTGTTGCTGCTTGACCGTGGTGACCTTTGTTGGAACACTCCTTCAATCCCATGAGGTTTCCTGAGGGAGACTGCACCGTGGAAGTCTGCATCTTTATTCGTTTTGGGTCTTCTGGAAGTTGACTGAAACAGTTTGCAGTGCAACATGACCGACTCCCGATATGGGAGGCGACCTCTGCACCCGCGACCCCTGGGCCCTCCTCACCCAAACCAAGCACAGAAGACTGTCCGCAACAGATTCCATATATCTGCAGTGGTATCTGGAAGAATAGGAGTTAGGGGAGGTGAGTTAATATACCTGTTCTGTCCCCCTCGAACTCCCCTCTACCTGTGCTCCATAGGGTAACATTGGGCGTGAAGTCTTGACCATAACTAACTCGGGCCAGAACTGTGGTGGTGGGACCCAGGTTAAGAATCCATTCCATGGGCTACCCCAGCAATTAGGATTGAGTTTAGTACTTACCAGAACTTTTCTAACTTTGAAAACTTTCTAAAAGCACCACGACAGCACACTGCACCATTTTGAAATAGACTCACCTGAAGAAACTATTCTTTGGAACTTGTGACTTTTGAGCACAAGGCCGCATATCATCTTATGGTTGGACTTATTTAAGATTCAAGTAAGCATTCTTGTGTTGGTTCTGCCTATTTTTCCTTGCATCTGACTACTCACCTGTACTTCTCCTAATTGATGGAGCCCCTAGGGGACCCTCGCGTATGGAAACAAGGCACAATCACCACACACAAACTAATACGCCAGGCATGAGGTTCAATTCCCAAAATCTAGGGTTTATTGCAAAGCAAATAGTCTCAGTCGGCCGACTGGGTCTCACGTCCCGCAACATGTGTCGCCCAGACCTCGTGCGACGCAAGAGAGCGAGCATTCTACATCAGTTACATATATACAAAATGATCATCTTATGAGTAGTGACACATTCAAAACCGCCCATAATGTATCTTTCTTTGCAATATTTTCGATGATTGACAATTATGACGAATATGACACACTTCAGACATTTATTCTGCAACAGTTTGCAATTTGTGTCTGTCCCACCAGCGAGACTAGCTGCCACCTGCGTAGTGATTAAATGCCTTGTTGCTTACTTCCAAGGACTTGTGAGGGAGGAGACCGGGGCATTGCTGTCTGGGTTGTCTGGGCTGCGTTTCAACATGTAACTTGTGGCCTTGCTCTATGCATGAGCAAGAATGAAATAGAATTCACTTACAGCAAAGCAGTCTGAACAGAAAAGCAAGAAAGCAAAAGTTACTCAAAATGGCGAATTCTATTCCTACAAAATGGACGCTCTCTGGTTATGCTCATAAGTCTGTACCAATAATGCTGAACATATGATACGGTTGGTTTTCGGCCAACAAAATATACCGCCCATGTTATGGGAGGGTAATTTCTAGACTCACACGGCCTCCTCTTGGCCGTAAACCAAACACATCATCCAAACATCGCGTCTTCCTCTGACCACGTATCTGATTCCGAACTTTGCATTCTACTATAATCATCATCATTGACATCGATATTAATTGACAAACTCTTTTACTGTCTTCATTTCATGATTCATTTTTGTATCCCATCCGGGGGTTCTTTTCTGTGTTACCATGTATAAGCATTCATCACTTATTTCGGTGCAAATTATTGGTAAACAGTGTATGCAACAACAACATGTCATGAATATCCCAAGCACTGCGTCTAGAATCGCAACCAATTTCCATCCCCATGAGCGTAATACTTCCCAGAACCAGGAGCTCATGTCCAATTCCCAACTACCTTCTGGGGGGTGGAGATCGAAGCTCAGAACGTGTAACTTTTTATCGCTTCAAAAATCGTAGGGGAGGAGTCACTTAGAAATACACAACATGATGACCCCACAATTTTGCAAACTCCCCCACGATCAGCCAAAACTATGTCGAGAGCCATCCTATTTTGAAGTGTCATCAATCTAATCGCTTTTTCCTCCAAAGTCATGTTATATAATATATCTGTTGTTCAATTTATTGTTTTTTCTAATATTCTGGACAGTTGTCTTATATTATAGGAGTTTATTGCTTGACCCCAAAATGGTACAAATGATTTTGCTATGTCTTCTGCTATTAATCCTCCTCCCTCATTTCCTCGCGGTCTTGATCTGAATAGTTTGGCTATATCTGATGTTCTTGAAAGAAACACCACTGGAAACGGAAACCCTAAGTAACGAGTACCTCCCCAATTTCTGGGCAACCAGGGATAAGCTTTTTCTCCACATATGAAATAGACAGGATCACCTATAAATACTGGTTCTTCCTCTCTCTCGAGGAACGCTATGTTCATACATCTAGTGAATGTCCCTACCGAATAGGAGCCTTTCTTTCTTAAGCAAAATAGAACAGAGCGAGGACTGTAATTTATTGTATAGGAGGGGGGCACTGTATCTTTATTCCCTTCTAGGTTAATGTGAAACGTGATTACAGATTATTTATATGGCACATATAATCTAACTTGTGGCATTATTACTGGTGTTATTGGTCTTGCTCTGCGAAATATAGAGCACCTACAGGTTTCATTATTACCTCATCAAATGTTTGTTTTATCTAATTGTGTTACGCTCACCTGGCTCCCACAGGGGCGTCGGTCGGACCCGGACAGCTGCGGTCTCCACCCACGTGATGCGTAGTGCAGCGATGACTGACTGGATCTACCCTCCTAATCTTGTCTGCTTAACCCGTAGAAATATTCTCCTGCAAGTGGAGAGATGGATTTAGCCACTTGTGGATTCAAGTGATGGCACCCCCACAGTCCTCCCCAACTAATCACCTCCGAAATGCCCTCACAGAAATCTCACCTTATATTCTTGAAAGATGAGGTCTCCATCCTGCGTGGATTTGCAGGGGCGCGTCGATTCCAGTTACTTAACTGGTTTGAAGGCTCGGGAGAGTTCCGGTGAGTATTGACTCTGAGGTTCCTGGTGAGGACCAGTAAGTATTAAGTATAGAGTTCAATATGTCCGATGTTCACTCTTGTTCCCCCCCCCCCTTCCTTTCTTGTCTTGCAGCTACCTCGTGAAAAGATTCTCTTGTGGCAGCTGGTGGCGCTCAGGTAAGAGTCTGTATTACCCGGCGCTGTCCGGTAAATGTTGCACGAGGAAAACGTGTTGTTTTGTCTCTCTTTACAGATGCGGCTCTGAAAATATGGAGAGTCACAAAAGGATGCCTCCGGTGGTAAATCAGGTAAGTCTATGGTGGTAAGAATTATATTTGTTGGTTCCCTCGGCTCACCTTGTGGTTTTCTTTTGTCTCCTAGGTGCTGAAGTTCGGCGAAGAAATGATGGAGGCAGCGCCGACCCGAAGGATGCTGTGAAGACTGGTGAGTATGGCGCGGCGCTGCAGCTGGAGGTGCGGCGTATGCAGAAATGATGTTCTTTACAGATCCAGAGACGAGATGGATCCAGAATCAGGTGTGGAATAGAAATAAGTTTGTTTTCTAACCTTGTCCCTTTCTTTCCTCTTTGTTTTAGGAGCTCCAGATTCGAAGCGGGCGTGGCAGAAGACTGGATGCAGGCTGCAGGCACGGTGAGTGTTACGCTGCTGGATGCAGAATAACGCAAAGCGTGTGTTGCTTGTCGGGTGTGGTTTAAATAGCCTCAATGTAGTCCCAGGTAAGAAGTCCCTAGAACCACACCCGAGTAAAAAATAGTCCCTTTCAGGCTTCATGTTGGATTGGAGTCATTTGCAGCATGGTCTGCCTGAGGTAAGTAATGACTATGAGCCTGGTGCCTTAGGCGCCAGGACTGATTCCTACTATGAGCCTGGCGCCTAAGGCGCCAGGACTGAACCCAGATAGCCCCTAGCCGGGGCTGCTAAGGTTTTACTAAATGTCTAGATGCCTGCTCCCGGGGCTGATGGGCTTGGTCCGGATGCCTGGGGGTAGGCATCATGACAGCACTCCCTACTCCCACCTCCCCCAAGGCCCCTCCTAAAGTTGTTCTTCCCCTGGGCCCTGGTTTGTCTGGGAAGTTCCGATGGAATCTTTTCGCCAACCGAGGTGCATGGACGTGGTCACTAGGTTCCCATGACCTTTCTTGTGGTCCGTAGCCCTTCCAATCGAATAAATAAAGTTTTGATTTAACCATCTTGGAGTCCAGGATACTTTTTACCTCGAATTCAGGTTCTCCATCTATCAAGATGGGGTCGGGTGGTTTGGTTAATCTTGTTCCTGGTTGAACTGGTTTTAAAAGTGAAACATGAAAGACAGGATGAATGCGCATATTAGAGGGTAATTCCAATTTGACGTCTACCCGGTTGATAATGGCCTTAATAGTGTAAGGTCCCAAATATCTAGGGTTAAACATCAGAGTTCCCTTCAGAGGTATGTGTTTTGTAGCCAGCCAAACTTGATCCCCAATCTGGTATTGTGGAGTTTCACTTCTATGTTGATCAGCATTTTTCTTATATTTCTCTTTTGCTTGTTTCAAATGTTCTGTTGCCTCTTTAAAGGCTTGTGTAATAGTAGAATGCAAATGACTAACTGCAGGCATTTCTAAATGCTGAGGCGATTCTAGTTCTGAGGTTCGAGAGGGATGTCCATATATGGTATAAAAGGGGCTTTGTCCGGTTCCTGAATGTACAGAGTTATTGTATGCATACTTGGAAATCCATAAAATATCTTTCCAATTACTTTCAGTCTGGTGTAGCATGCAACGTAGGTACTGTTCAAGCGTCCGGTTGGTCCTCTCCGTCTGACCATCGGTCTGGGGATGGTGACTGGTTGATGACCTCACGTCGATTTGCGCCAGTTGACAACATTTCTTCCAAAAATGTGAAATGAATTGACTACCTCGGTCAGAGACCAATACGGAAGGAAATCCGTGTATTCGAACAATGTTTTCGAGGAACTCCTTGGCCAGAATTGAAGCAGAAGGTAATCCCTTTAGAGGAATAAAGTGGGCCATCTTGGAAAAAAGATCCACAATAACTAGAATGGTGTTAAATCCATTACATGGAGGTAGATCTGTAATAAAGTCTAAAGATAAGGTGTGCCATGGTGTAGGTGGAATATCCAAAGGTTGTAAGAGGCCAGCTGGTTTTTTCCTCTGACTTTTGTTTTGGGCGCAAATGCCACAAGACATTACAAATGACTTTACATCTTTTCGCCAGGTGGGCTACCAGAATTGTCTCTTAATTTTAGCTTCAGTTTTTGCGATACCTGGGTGTCCTTCCATCAGGGTGTCATGATAATTGGAGATGACTAGTTCTTGTAGTTCCTTGTGTGGTAGAAAAAGTTGCCCTTGATAATAAGGTAGGTCATTGATGACTGAGTAGTCCGGGCCTTTCTTCACCCAGTCCTGCAGGGCTGTTGGATCGAAGAGTTGTTGGACCTTTACTTGAATATCCTCTAGTGTCTGTAGAATGGTTATGCCAAGAATTCTTTGTTCTGAAATTATAGGCACCGGTTCTGGGTTTGCATATGCTTCTCCCATCCCTATTTGGGATAAGGCATCTGCCTTGCCATTTTTGCAACCTGGTCGATAAGTGATCACAAAATCAAACTCGGCAAAGAACAATGCCCATCGAAGTTGACGCGACGATTGGGCCTTGGCTGTTTTTAAATACTGCAAGTTCCGGTGATTACCATAATGGTATGCCTGGCACCGAGAAGATAATGCCGCCAAGCCTTGAAGGCTGATTTGATGACTAATAATTCTTTATCGGTAACCGCATAGTTTAACTCGGGTGCCGAGAACTTTCTGGACTAAAATGCTACTGGGTGAAGTTGACCGGTTTCAGGATCCTTCTGGGACAGGACAGCTCCCATGGCTAAACTGGATGCATCAGTTTCAACTATGTATGGAAGTTCGGGCGTGGATGCTTTAAGACGGGTGCAGACGTGAATTTCGCTTTCAGCTCTTGGAAGGCCTTTTCAGCTTCTTCGGTCCACAAGAAGCGTTTGTTTTTTCGCAAAAGTGCTGTGATAGGGTGTACAACATGTGAGAAATCCGGAATGAATCTGCAGTAGAAATTAGCAAATCCGAGCATGCTTTGTACCCCTTTAACTGAACTGGGTGATGGCCACTTGAGGATTGCGTCCACCTTTCGAGAGTCCATTCGGACTCCTTTTGGAGTCAGGATAAATCCAAGGAATTCAACTTTCGTAGCATGAAAAACGCATTTTTCCAATTTTGCATATAACTTGTGCTGGCGTAGTTTCTCAAGGACTGCACAAACGTGCTTCACATGGTCTGATTCTGAAGAGGAGTACACTAGACTATAGTCCATGTATACAACAACACAGACGTCAATGAGTTCACGAAGGACATTGTTCATAAAATACTGGAAGGCTGCTGGTGCATTGCACAACCCGAAGGGCATCACCTGGTATTGGAATAACCCGTACTTAGTGCGAAAAGCAGTCTTCCATTCGTCGCCTTTCTTTACACGTACCAGATGATATGCCCCTAGGAGATCTAATTTAGTGTAGATGCAAGCGTCCTTTACTTGGTCTAGTAATTCGGGGATCAGAGGCAATGGGTATCGGTTCTTAACCATGATCTGATTTAATGCGCGGTATTCTATGCACGTTCTGAGGTCACCTTCCCTTTTAGGAATGAAGAACAAAGCTGAAGATGCAGGGGACTTGGATGGACGAATGAAGCGATTAGCAAGGTATTGGTCCAAGTATTGTCGTAGGTGAAGGTTTTCGGGTTCCGTAAGGGCGTAGATCCTACTACATGGAGGTTGTGCACCGGGTATGAGATCGATTTGACAATCGTATGATCTGTGAGGTGGTAGGGTGTTTGCCTGTTCCTTTTGGAAGACATCCTGGAATTCTTGATATTCCTGAGGTAACTGCACGACTGGAGTAGCGACTGTGGCCAGGCCTTGGTTCAAAGGTTTTTTTGTGTAACAAGTATGTGCACAATCCAGGAAGGTTATTCTCTTCTCTCGCCAATCAACACAAGGATTGTGTTTCCAACCAAGGTATCCCCAGTATTATTTGGAACTGCAGGGCTTTGATTAAATCAAACACAATAGTCTCTCGATGCCCATCCTGACCCAATAGTGTCATCTCTGCGGTGGAATGAGTTACAGGCCGAGAGGCAATTTCAGTTCCATCGACTGTGGTGATGACATCCGAAGTGGTCTTTTTGCAGAGAGATGACTTTATGCTAGAAGCCAACTCGTGATCCACATAGTTTCCTATGGCCCCGCTATCAATGTATGCCCTCACTGCGTGCATACGTGATGGCTGCCTTGGATCTAAAAGGACCATTGGTATGATGAAGTGAGAGGTCTGAGTATCCTTCAAGCTCGGCAAGCGGACCTCTACGCTTGTCGGGCGTGGTCGTTTGCCTAATCAGGCTCTGTTTGATTTTTATCAGCAACTCCGACTACTTTTTTAGATGTTTTTATAGGGCAATCCCGTAGAAAATGTCCTGAGGCCCCACAGTACAGACACAATTGCATCTGCCGTCGTCTTTCTCTTTCCTTTTGAGTTAAGGGTCCCTTGACCCCCTGATCTGCATCGGTTCTGATACATCTGTTCCTTTGAGGGTAACATTGGGTTTAACCAATACCCGATTCTCGAACTTAGCTCGATCAGCCTTTCTATTCTGAAGTCGGTGGTCTAACTGAACCACTATGTCTATTTATTCTGCACAATCCTGAGGTGGGTTCACAACTTGGGCCAAAACGTCTGAGTTCACCCTGAACTCCACGATGAAATAATGTAATTCGTTTTACCTCTGGCCATCCGGTTTCCACCAATAACCTATTGAAAGTGGCGATATAGGTTAGTAGATCCTGGTTACCTTGTCGTAATGATAAAAGTTCGTTATCCAGGGCCTGTCCCTGTGAATGTCTGGCAAATAGTCTTTCCATGCTCAATTGAAAACCTTGAAAATCCCGAAGAAGAGGGTCATCCTGGTTAATGGAATTGACCAATCCGCTGCGCTGCCACTAAGATATGAAAGTACAAAGGCTACTTTGGTTTGTTCGTTCGGAAAAGCTCCAGGTCTGCATAAAAAGTGCAAGCGGCATTGGTTCATAAACACAGCAAACTTTTTTGGGTCCCCAGCAAAATGTTCGGGTGGAGCTAAAGGAATGCTCCCTGGTAGAACCACTTGCACAGGATTGCTCGATGAAACAGGAGTTGGATTCCCCCCGAGTTCAGGTAATGGTGTTTGCCCAGCTTGGTTTTGCAGTAATTGTCTAGCAAGATCATCAGTGCGCTCCTTTGACACAATCAGTTCTCTCCTGAGGGCATTAGTCTCTTGGCGCTTGGAGTTCACTTCTGCCCTAAGTTCCCCTTACAATAGGGCTAGTTGGTCGGTTTCTGAGGTTTCCATAACGCCCGGGTGGGGATTTGTAGATGGGCTTCGTGTTCTGTTACGCTCACCTGGCTCCCACAGGGGGGTCGGTCGGACCTGGACAGCTGCTGTCTCCACCCACGTGATGCGTAGTTCAGCGATGACTGACTGGATCTGCCCTCCTAATCTTGTCTGCTTAACCCGTAGAAATATTCTCCTGCAAGTGGAGAGATGGCTTTAGCCACTTGTGGATTCAAGAGATGGCACCCCCACAGTCCTCCCCAACTAATCACCTCTGAAATGCCCTCACAGCAATCTCACCTTATATTCTTGAAAGATGAGCTCTCCATCCTGCGTGGATTTGCAGGGGCGCGTCGATTCCAGTTACTTCACTGGTTTGAAGGTTCGGGAGAGTTCCGGAGAGTATTGACTCTGAGGTTCCTTGTGAGGACCAGTAAGTATTAAGTTCATAGAGTTCAATATGTCCGATGTTCACTCTTGTTCCCCCCTTCCTTTCTTGTCTTGCAGCTGGCTCGTGATAAGATTCTCTTGTGGCAGCTGGTGGCGCTCAGGTAAGAGTCTGTATTACCCGGCGCTGTCCGGTAAATTTTACACGAGGAAAACGTGTTGTTTTGTCTCTCTTTACAGATTCGGCACGTGAAAATATGGAGAGTCACAAAAGGATGCCTCCGGTGGTAAATCAGGTAAGTCTATGGTGGTAAGAATTATATTTGTTGGTTCCCTCTGCTCACCTTGTGGTTTTCTTTTGTCTCCTAGGTGCCAAAGTTCGGCGAAGAAATGATGGAGGCAGCGCCAACCCGAAGGATGCTGTGAAGACTGGGGAGTATGGCGCGGCGCGGCGCTGCAGCTGGAGGTGCGGCGCGTGCAGAAATTATGTTCTTTACAGGTCCAGAGACAAGATGGATCCAGAATCAGGTGTGGAATAGAAATAAGTTTGTTTTCTAACCTTGTCCCTTTCTTTCCTCTTTGTTTTAGGAGCTCCGGATTCGAGGCGGGCGTGGCAGAAGACTGGATGCAGGCTGCAGGCACGGTGAGTGTTACGCTGCTGGATGCAGAATAACGCGAAGCGTGTGTTGCTGGCCGAGTGTGGTTTAAATAGCCTTAAATGTAGTCCCAGGTAAGAAGTCCCTAGAACCACACCCGAGTAAAAAATAGTCCCTGTAGAACAATAGTCCCTTTCAGGCTTCATGTTGGATTGGAGTCATTTGCAGCATGGTCTGCCTGAGGTAAGTAATGACTATGAGCCCTATGAGCCTGGCGCCTAAGGCGCCAGGACTGAACCCAGATAGCCCCTAGCCGGGGCTGCTGAGGTTTTACTAAATGTCTAGATGCCTGCTCCCGGGGCTGATGGGCTTGGTCCGGATGCCTGGGGGTAGGCATCATGACAAATTGACCCGTTTCACTCCTATTCCATTTCCCATAATATAATGCACTTAAGGACGCTTAACATGCAGAACTCAATGGCAATGGCTGCACATACCAACCTATTCCCTTTCCACCATGTTGTGGTATATGGGTACACACCCAACAATTGCTTTTTCTCTAAATTGAGTGTGTCCTATTCATTATCAAGAGTAATGTGTTGTTTGCATAACCTTCCCTGTGCCTCTCTTCCATTGGGGACAAAGTATAGGAAATTACATGGACAGGGCTTTCAGTGGCGGAAATATTTCTAATAGGCAAGAACACTTCCAATGGATGTATCTCTTCTAGATACCATAATACCAGTAATGTCATTGTCGGTGCTAGTATACTCATAACAAACATGACTATTGTTAAGATCAGCATACAATTTTTTCGGAACTTTTTTCTCAAATCTTAGTCTCTATATTCACGACATTGTCAGCATTGGTGCAGGCATTTTTTCATGATTCTTCTTCTCCAACAATGTTCGTCGTGAATACCTCTTACCGCTGCATTCGTCCGAATATCAGTAAATTCTGAAGTGTTAAAGTGTTTTAGCTTATTCTCAGCAGCCTGGATTGCTATACGTTGGGCAAGATTATTGTGCTTCTGCACATTGCTCAAAGAACTCCGGAGCAGTCATCAATTGCCTTTGTACCATATGAGCCCCACTTGTCCGTGTGGGGTGATCAACACATGGATTTTGTTTTTTTTGTTTTCAAAGATAGCACCGGGGAGCTACGTTCCTGAGCTGTCGGATTTGCACAACTCCCACGCCTCTCTCCCCCCTAGGCCTCCGGTTACCACTTCATCCGTGATGGGAAATAGAGGCAACAAAGAAAATAAAACGAAGATCTGATCACTTCTTATCGCGGGGGCGTAGATTGTAACGTATTGCTCCAGGTACTGTGTGATCGATGAATAGTGCGAGGTGCACTTCCAGATTCAGGCTGAGTCAGCCTGCGGCGCAACGAGAGGTGGGCGCCAAAGTGATGATGCAGGTTTTGTGTCAACCAGCACCGATGCAGATTCTGCTGGGAAATGCTTGGGCACTCTTAGCCCTTTCTCCTTTGTAGTAATCTTTCCATGCTTTGTCTCGGGATCAGGCAAATTGTGTGGCAGAGAACTGGCAAAAACTTCCTTTGTTTCAGAGACAGCTGTCTCTCCCTTATCGTCTGGATCAGGCAGTTCTTTCAATGGTGATGGAATTCTTTTCATGTGCGTGGCATGTATCCACGCCTTCCTACCGTCCACATGGACTGCTCTCTGTGTTGCCAGAAGGACTTAGTAGGGCCCACGCCATCTGGGTGCAAGCGATGACTTCCTCTCAAAATTCTTTACCAGGATCCAGTTGCCTGGTTGCAGAGAATGCTCCAGACCAGTATATCTGATGCGAAGAGCCTCCTGCACCTGCTGATGAATCGAAAGCATTTTCTGCATTAAAAGGTTACAATATGTACTAAGCACAGGGTATTCTACTTCACTCAACCGCCTTGGCTGCGGTGCACACCAGACATTAGCAGGCCTCCCCATCACTATTTCATAGGGGAGAGCCAAGTCCTTGCTTGCACAGATGTGCGCATGCACAACAAAGCTAGGGGCAATGCATCAGTCCATCTTAACTTGTTTCCTGCACATATTTTACTGATCTTGCTCTTTAGTATGCCGTTCTGACGTTCAACAAGCCCGGCACTCATCGCATGCCTGGCACAATGGAATCTTTTATCAATCTGAAGACCTGCACAAATCTGTAATATTACTGCGCCAACAAAGTGCGTGCCGTTGTCTTAACATATGGCTTGGGCAAGCCAAACCGTGAAAAGTACTCCTTTAACATCACCTTAACAGTGCTCATGGTGGTGCAATCCTTCAGTGGATATGCTTCCACCCATTTACTGAATGCACACACTACCACCAGTACATATTTTAAGTTCTTACACCTTTCCATCTCTATAAAATCAAAATGGATCACCTCAAATGGCATAGAGGGGGGGGCCAAAACTACCCGTTGGAGTAGCTGTTCCTTTTCCAGTATTGTGTTGTAAACACGTTATGCAATTTTGTACTAGCTTTTCAGCATTTTGTCTTATGTGCGTGTTCTGCAACACTGTAGCCAAACGCTGAATCATCTTCCTTGCACAAATGTGCATGGGGCTGTGGGCCATTGTGACCATTGCAGTTACATAGGAGTTTGGCAGCATCCAATTTCTACTCTTCTTGTCCACCCAGCAACCTTCCAGATCTAATTCTGCAGAGCCCTCAGCCCACTCGTGTATTTCATCAGCAGTTGCTTCCGCCTGCATCTCTTTGACTGTAGCAATCCCATTTTCTATCATGCAGGGCATTTCCTCTGACTAACATTTTGGTGCTCAAATCAGTGGAAGTTTGTTTCGCAATCTTGTCTGCAAATGCGTTTCCTTCTCCCACTTTACATGTTACTTTTTTATGCGCCTCGCATTTTATTATTGCTAGGCGCTTCGGACACGTAAGTGCTGACAGCAATCGTACAATCAAAGGGCCGTGTTGAATCCTGGTTCCATGTGATGTCAAGAAAACCCTCTCAGCCCAGAGTCGGCCAAAATTATGTACCACCTCAAAGGCATACTGACTGTCAGTATATATGTTTAAACTCAGATTTTCAGAAATTTCACATGCTCTGGTTAACGCTATTATCTCCGCGGCTTGTGCGGAGTTGTAGGGGATTCTTTTGCTTTCTACAATACTTTTTTGTGTCGTACTAGCATAAGCAGCAGTTGATGTGCCATCTGATAATTTAAAACAGGAGCCGTCACAAAACAGTTCTCCATCTGGCTCTTTCTGTGGGGTGTCTGTTAAATCAACTCTTCCTTTCATTTCTTCTTCAGTAACCATTAAACAATCATGGGGAGGTGATTCATTCTCCCCTATTTCTCCCATGGGCAGTGGCATTAATTCTGGGGGATTCAAAGCGCTACACCTCATAATTTGAATGTTTGGTGCAAATAGGACAATTTCATATCTAGTCAATCTAGCAGACGTGAGGTGTTGCGTCTGCATTCTATTTAATAGAACGTCTATGGCATGTGGCACCATCAAAATTAAGGTGTGCCCCAACACCATTCCTTCAGTTTGTTTCACTGACGCAGCAGCCGCTGCAACAGCTCGCAAACAACGTGGTGACGCGCATGCTACAGGGTGCAGCGCGGAAGAAAGGTAACCGCATGGTCTATTTCTTCCACCTTGTTCCTGCGTTAAAACAGCCAGTGCGCAGCCCTCATTCTCATACACAATCTGAAAATGTTTTCATAATTTGGTGTGCCCAAAACTGGGGCGGAGCACAAAGCATTGTAAAGTCATCACATCATTTTCCGTCATTGCCACCATCGGCTTCACAATCATCTCAAAGTTTGCTATCCATTGACGGCAATAGGAAGCCATGCCTATTATGGCTCTGACTCCTTTCTTCGTTTTTGGAATAGGCATACCAGAGATACTTTCTATCTTTTCTGGTGTCAATCTTCTCCCCTCTCTCGAAAGTAGGTAGCCCAAATAAGCCACCTCCTTTCGACAATATTGGAATTTCTTCAAACTAGCTTTATGGCCACGTGCTGCTAAGTGTGACAATAACAAAACGGTACTCTTTTTACAAATCCCCTCTGTATCAGCAGCAATCAACAAATCCTCTATTTATTGCAATAATACACAACCCGCCGGTAGTTCTAGCATATCTAACTGTTCTTTTAATGCTCTGCTGTAACTACTTGGACTCTCTGCATAGCCTTGTGGAATACGTGTGAATGTAAATGACCGCCCCCCCCCCCCCCCCCCCTAATGTGAAGACAAATAAATATCTGCTATCCTGGTGTACTGGAATGCTAAACAATGCATTCTTAAGCTCAATTGTGCTAAAATATGCTGCTGAGGCAGGTATTGTCAGAATTGTGGTGACGTCTGGGACCAAGGGGAATTGAGGATCAACCACTTTGTTCAATTCGCCTAAATGAATTATGAAACGGTACGGTATCTCATTACCTCCTTTCTTATACACCGGGAGAATGGGGCTGTTACAAGTGCTAACTGTAATCTCTTCAATTGTATTCATTTTTATCAAATCTGAGACAATACTTTTCAATGCTTTCTCGCCCTCAATTGAAATCTTATACTGAGGAATACGTGGCAATGTTACTCCTTCTTTCAAAACAATTTTCACTGGTTCTATCTTCAAACATCCCACATCATTGTCATTCGTTGCCCACACACAAGCTGGTACTTCACTTAACTCCCCTGACAGAGGTTTGGACAGGAACTCGGACACTTGTATATTCTGTGATGATATCGTCAAAAACACTCCATCAGGAGTAGAATGGATAATTGCACTTAGTTTCTTCAATAAGTTTAATCCTAATAAGTTTTCCCCACAATTCTGTGTCAACAGAAATGGACAATATTCGGTAAATGGCCCTAATGTTACTGGTACTGATTGAGACACGGGATTAATTACTTGGGTGCCTGCAAACCCTACTGAAATATTCTTTTGCCCTGACAGTGGTATTTCCGGAACCAAGTGGTGCTCTATTGAGCACCTTTGCGCACCTGTGTCTACGAGAAAGCTGTGCTCCCTATTCCCGACTTTCATTTCTACGTAGGGTCCTTTTTGATTTACGGTAATAGACACTGGTTCCGTCCCCTGTCTTGGGCTGTCCTATTGGGGAAACAATAGATCATCTGATGTGTAGTCTCCAGAATAGTATGTATTTGGTTGTGTATCAAAAATATTTCCACCCCTACCTTTATTGAGCTCACTTTGAATTTGAAAGTTAGGAGTCTGACTCTGATCTTGGTTCTGATTCTGATTGCCATTTCCTTGATTATTCTGGTTTTGCTGCATACTATTATTTCTATTCTGTCCATTTGTTCCCGGGTGACCTCTGTGCTGTCTTCTCTGACCATACCCATTTCCATTTTGCAAGTGTGGACATTGCGCTCGCCAATGACCCTCTCCCTTACAATATGCACACTGATTTAATCCCAAAGGACCTCCATGCATGTTGGAATTACTTCCTCTCCCTTGCGCATTTCCTCTTACTCTATTGTGGCCCGCTACCTGCTGGAGTAACACCCTTGTTTTCAAATTTAGCCTATCTTTCACCTCTTTTTCTGTATTCACTCTATTCTCATAATACTGGGCCATGTGTAATACCTCACTCAATGATTTTGCTTGCCATGCACTTTCGGATGTCATTATTAAGTTTTGAATTGGAGGTATTAATCTCCTCATATATTTATCAACAAATCGTCTTTTCCCCGCCTCAGTGCTTAGATCTTGCCCACTGAAATCTGTAAACACTTCCTCAAATTTATTGAAATAGTCTGTTGCTAACTCATCTTTGCCTTGAACACATGCAGTTAATTTGTCCCATACAATTCTTTTTTCTGGAACTATCTCCTTTAATTTTTGTATTATTCGTGCTGGTAATGCTGCCATATTTGGCGATGGTTTCTCGCCTGCTTTCCTATCCACATCTTCTTTTGCTAGATGCTCCCATGTGTCACCGAAACTATCCTGATCTACTTTTCTTATCTGCTTCCATATATCCGCTGGTAAAATTACTGGGAATATTAGGTCAATATCGTTCATAGTAAAAATGGACGATTTCAAATAGGACTCTATTTCTTTATAGAATCCCGCCAGATTTTTCCTCAAATCAGGGATTGTCTGTTTTATATTTACCTCTTGTCTGGAGAAAGGAACATGTACATACTGTGCTGTATAATGCGCTTCTGTTACCTGTGCTGGTTGATCACCTTTTGCAGGAATTTCTACTTTCGGCACAAAAGTAGGTGGAACCTCCCTCATGGGAAATATCGTACTTGCTTTTCCTCCCCCCTCCCTCATATGCAACACTATTGCTAACTCAAGGGATGAAGCTGTTTCTCCTGTATCGCGTACAAAAGCTCTCTTATACACTGCCATTAATTTGGGGGGGGGGCTAAGTTGCTTATTTTCTATATCTTTATCTTGCAAATATTCAACCATTACCTGCAGTGCTTTTCTCTTCATTGGTAATGTATATTGCTCAAATATTTCGTGCAAGTCCATAGTGGGAATACAAGCATCTGTAATCCTACTAAGCGCCTCTCGTGTACATATTTTCATTTTCTCACTGGCCTGTCTTGACGGCGGAAGAAATCGCTGCTGCACATATGGTACTGCCTCTTGCCTTTCTCTTCTTATGTCTTTGTTCCTATACCCTGGCATAGAAAACATTTCAGCATATGCTTCATCGAGTTCATTTTTAAACTCAAAAACCTTGTCCACATGTTCCTTTATTTCTACATCGCTTTCTCTCAACCATGCAAATGCATTCAGATCCCGCAACTTCTGCGGCGGTACCATTCCAATCAACTGCTTCCATCTCTCCATTAAATATTCTCCCATGCATTCCAACAATACCTGTTTTTCACTAGTCTTCCTAAAATCATACATCGAATCCAGCGTCGATGTTTCATCGTTTCCATCTATATACATTTCTGCCTGTTCTTTTAACTCCTTTCTTCTTTCCTTGCTGACCGCACTACGGGTTATTCTACTACACTCACTTTGTGCCATCCCCTCTCTTCCCATACCGTCTTATCTTATTACGGTGAATTCAAGTTCAATAGGCGGAGGGGGAAGGGGATGTCTTGGAGGGGAGGGGCCGGTGCAGATGGAACAACTGGAAAGGGGAGTGGTTGCTGCAGCTGTACGTTCTGCGGCTGTAATGGTGACTGGGCAACAGGGATAGGTTGGGCAATGGGCGTTAATGCAATTTTATCAGCCTTACTTTTGGGGCGCTCTTGTCTCGTTTCAGTTAATATTTTATTGATTAGTTCATCTGATGAATGCAATTCTTGTTGAGGATATAGTTTATCTACTCCCATCTGGACACATCTATCTGTCTTTCTTATATGCTCATCCCACTCCTTTTCGTTCTGTTCTTTCACTCTCTCTATTCTAGACTTGTGCCTGCATGCATTTTTCTCTCTGCTTCTCAAGCGGAGCATAGCTTCCTTTCTCCAGTCTCTAATGACGTCAAATGTCGCAGGGCGCGCTTTCTTTTTCAGCAGTACTGATTGCAGATAATCTATGCGCGCCATCTCATAACTCACATGTTTTGGCCATTGTAAATCTTCGTGTCTGGTTTGCCTATGCCAAATTTCAAAAAACATTATTGCCCCTATACCATACTTCACATACATCTCATATGCTGGCGACCCTACAGGTGGCGCAGCCTGGCCGGTTTCCAAAGATTGTCTACCGCAGTGGAAAAATCCCACTAAACAGGAAGACAATATCCCAGGCATGTTTTAACCTTACCCTGGGCGTTTGATCTTGCAAGAACAACACTCAACCAATATCAGGGTTATTTAGAATCGGGGCAAGACTCACCTGATCAACCAAGTCGTCTTTCAAGACGCAATTCGTCCGTATACTGACGCAACCAAGAATCGTCGTGTGTCCGTATCTTGGCTCACTCAGCCTCGTTTCGGGACCCTCGCCTTCTTGCTCTCTGGCCGGACACGACGTTCAGGGATCAGTTGTGTACAGATCTGCAAAGGAGTCATCACTTTTACAGGGGCGCCCCGAACACCTCTCGATCCCGGTTCGACTGTCTTGTCCTCGCTTTGTTTTTTCTCTCTCGCCTTCCTTAAATTACAACATATACGATGGGGCAAGTGGGGGAGGGTCCCTATTCGGGCGCCATTTTGATGGGGCCCCTAGGGGACCCTCGCCTATGGAAACAAGGCACAATCACCACACACAAACTAATACGCCAGACACGTGGTTCAATTCCTAAAATATAGGGTTTATTGCAAAGCAAATAGTCTGTCGGCCGACTGGGTTTCACGTCCCGCAACGTGTGTCACCCAGACCTCGTGGGACGGAAGAGTGCGAGCATTCTACATCAGTTACACATATACAAAATTATCATCTTATTATCAGTAGTGATGCATTCAAAACTTCCCATAATGTATCTTTCTTTGCAATGGTTTCGATGATTGACAATTATGACGAATATGACACCCTTCAGACATTTATTCTGCAACGGTTTGCAATTTGCGAAGGTGCAGACACCATTCTTTGTTTTAGGGAACATAATGCTCTTGTTCTTACAAGCAAGCTGCGTGCAGGGGAGAGACACATTGCAGGCCTCACTATCTTCTAATTTCTATTCGTGGGCTCGAGGTCCTCTCGATCTACAGGGGCTCAGTGACGGGGGGGCGTAAAAGAGAGCATAATTCAAGCCATTAATTGTTCATTTCTAACATTTCTGCCCCACCAGCGAGACTAGCTGGCACCTGCGTAGTGATTAAATGCCTTGTTGCTTACTTCCAAGGACTTGTGAGGGAGGAGACCGGGGCATTGCTGTCTGGGCTGCGTTTCAACATGTAACTTGTGGCCTTGCTCTATGCATGAGCAAGAACGAAATAGAATTCACTTACAGCAAAGCAGTCTGAACAGAAAAGCAAGAAAGCAAAAGTTACTCAAAATTGCGAATTTTATTCCTACAAAATGGACGCTCTCTGGTTATGCTCATGAGTCTGTACCTCACATAATGGTGAATGTGTATACCTGTTTATAAGATTTTGTGCATTGATACGTGCCTGTCATTTTTATATGCTTAGTGTGTAACTGAAGGCCTAATAAATAATTGCATTTTGATATACTTACTTTCTAATCTGAATTATCTGTGTGGACTTATTGTAGCCCTAGACCACTCTCACGCTTTTCCTCAGAGTAAGCCTCGACTGCTCAGCTGCTTTACCTTGATTAGGTTTTGGCTAACCTCTGTGTCTTCCCCGTTTACCACAAATAGGGTAGCCTCCCAGAATCTTCACAATAAGGGCTGATTTTGGAAATCCATCTGAACACATGCCATTATTCAATCACTCGATGTCTTCTGGGACAACACCACCATCCACTACATCAACAAAATTGGCGATGTAGGAATTCTCAAGGTGCATGTTCTTTTGTTTTTGGGGCGATCAAGTGAAAGGTGACCATTTCACCATCTTACATCAGCAGCAGTTTGTGTGCAAGCGGACCCTTTGAGTCAGCTTTTGTGGGGTTATCGCACGAGTCAGAACTTAATGGGGAATTTGTAAATCTCCATGTGGGAGGTTTCCTGGGCAATGCACTGGTGATTCCCTAGGAGTTGATCCTTGTGCATGTGTTCCTTTGGTTTCCTCCTTTGCTGCTGAGAAAGTTGAATCAGACCTGAACAACCATTGTGATCTCTCCGGAATGGGCATGGAGTACCTGGTTTCCAGTCATGTTGCTGTGCCCTGTTTGGAGGATACATTGCCTGGCTATTGAGAGGTTCAGGCACAAGGATTAAGATCTCAGAAAAGATTCTCGGTGTGATGCTCTATGTGAGATGCTTATCCACCAAGTCGATCTGCGCTTGTCGCTGGTGCGAATTCAGTTGGGTGTCATAACCAAGAGCATGAGCGATTATTGTTCTCTGCCAGTACGATTGTACTCTACCGATAGTGTTTGAGTTATCACTATTGTTGGCTAAGTCAGGCCTTAATATTGGCCAGTGGACACCACCTGCTGTGCGATGCAGAGCCTGTAGGAGGTATATGATGCATCTCCCAGGGATTCTTCACCTTTCCTAATTCTACAGCCAGGCCACATACCCCCAGATAACATTGATGAAAGGAGCTAAGACCATAAAGGGTTCACCCCGACATTTTGATTTGCAAATCATGCAAGCGCATAGAAGACCATGGAGCAAAAGAGGTTCATGGCTGTCACAGCCACAGATGAGAGAGTGAGGGCATCACTCACCCATGAGCTGTTCGTGGCGAGCCGAAGATCCACATCCTGGCTGGAGGGGAGCCATGGTGGATTCAGCAATCGCAATGACAGGACTGTCTTGTTCCAAGTTGATGGCCCCACAGTATATAGATTTTGCCATGGAGCAGAATGTTGCTGCAAGTAACTGGTATCCAAAGCCACACGTAGGTAAGAGGGTGGGTGTTGAACTAGCATCCAAACCAAAGCCAGGACAAATGATGCATGTGTCCCCAGTGAATCCCTCATTAATTTGAAGACTGGCTGAAAAATCAGCAGTTGGAATGGAGCATGAGAGAATGAAGGAGGAGGGTGAAGGTAAAGGAAAACGTGGAGGGATAGAGAGTTTACGGAGGAGGTTGAAGGATAACAAGAGAATAAGAGGTAGTCTTCAGAGGAAGAAGATGGAGGAGTATAAAGAAAGGTGGTGGCAGTGAACAGCGAGATCCAGATTAGGAAAAAGAATTAGCTCAGCCAATAGGGACTGAAAACCTCTTGGACTTGGGCACAGAAACCGTTTGACCAAGGCCAAAACACCCAATCATAGTGTAAAAGATAGGGCTAAAGAGTGGGGACAGGAAAGCCAAGAGCCATAGTTCAGATTCTGGTGGTACTAGAAAAGCTATCAAGGAAACTAAAGCCATATTTGCCCAAGTGCCAGGAAGTTCAGCAAAGCCGAGATAAGAGGATTCTGCAAAGTGAAGGTCATTTCAGCAACTCAAATTAAGCACACAATTCTCAGATGGATGTCCTAGGGGAAAGGTTCAGCCAGACCTTGAAGAATCTGCTACGGAAGATGGAGGATGGTAAGAACTGTGATGACCTACTTAAAATGTTTCAGAAGACCCTACAAGAATCAACTGGCTTTTTACTGATCGAGTTGACCTATGGCTGATTGTGATATCCCGTTGTGGAGGCAAAGAAGGTTGCCATCAACATTTTAAATTGGTCCAAGAAAAAGAAAGAAAATATATGATCAAATAACCCAAATGAGGAGGTTCCACCTCTGGCATAAACTGCTGGCAACGTGGCATTGATACTATGTGATCGGAAGCAGTGAGTGAACTGCAAATGTACTATGTTAACTGGTTGGAGGAATGGATTAAAATGAGAAGCCTGCTGGTGTAACCACCACAAAGAATACCAGAGAATCCTGAAAGTGTAGCTGCAGGCTCCCAGATCGTAATTCCTTATGGACTGAAAACTTAACAGACCCAAGAGCTGTGGGATTTTCTTGCCCACTTTTGTAGACTTGTTTAGACTAACCTAGAAATGTAAGTGGATTCTTCCATACTAGTCCAGGAAAGTTGGTTTGTTTGGGGCCTCACTGATTACCTGTAGTCTGGCACAAAGCGATGCAAGATACATTCAGAAAATGATTGACCTGGGGAGTGAGTGAACCCTTCCAAAGTCACTTATCCTCTCGGGATGTGCTGGTAAGTAAACCGGAGGCCACTGAAATATCTAAATGTATCTACCACATGCAAATTAAGAAATTAGTATTAGCTAAGCCAAGGTAAAATGCTGCATGGCATGCTTGGAGTTATAGGACGATTTCCAGCGGTGCCAGAGCTGGCTTACTATCCGAGCATCAGGGCTAGGAAATCTGAAAGCCTTTTGGCCCCTTGCCCAAATACTGGTAGGTTCAAAGCCTAAAGATCCAAGTGAAAAAGAAACATAGTATCAGGAACAGACAAGCTAACTGGGAGCTATAGACTGGATACTTTTGGAGTAAGGTGAGCTTGCTTCTGTGCCTTTAGGGGAAGGGGAAGAGGAAGTGGCAGGGCTTTGCCATGCCATCTTTGATTTTGTTGCAGCTTTTGGTGATGGTGGAAAGCTGCAGTGCCATGGTACTTGTGGAATGGCTCCAATGAACCCCCACAGGTGGCAAAAGTATAACTGGATGGGGGTGACTAGCATTCTGTTGGTGGGAGGGGCAAAATGGATGGACTGGGTGGATTGCACATAGCTACCTATTCCTCCTCGCTTCATTCCCGTAGTACCTCACAGTACCGGAGGTGTCTACTTGACCTCTTTCATGAGCAGTGCAAGTCATGCTCACATAGCCTACTGTCAGACATCCACCAACTAGCCTTCACAATGCACTTTAGCAGTCAGCAGTAAAGCCAGACCAACAATCCACCTAGTCCGGCTTTGCTGTCGACTGCTGAAGTGTTAGGTGCTGAATGTCTGACAGGAGGATATGTGAGCATGACTTGTACTGCTCATGAAAGAGGTGAGGCAGACACATCGAACACTGCGAGAAAATTCGGGAATGAAGCGGGGAGGCATAGGTATCTGTGTGGGAAGACACGGAATTTGGACTCAAACCAGGGCATCATGGACAGTAGGGGGCTTCCCGCTGTGGAAGAAATGACAATCATATTGTGGATGGATGACAGCTGCATTAGGACAGGTGGTGAGGTCAATACTTCCATGCCATTGAGTGTTGGACCGCTTGTGTTTAACCTTTGTTCAGTACATTTTGTGTCTTCCTGGTCTTTCTCCATGGGCCTCTCTCTAGATGCCCGGACATACCACTCGTGCATCGTTCACAACTATATTTCTTCCTTCACCAGACATGCTGCTAGCCTTTCTAGGCTGTTGCTTAATGCTTTGACTTTCACTTGTACGCTGACCTGAAAGCCTCAGCTTGGGGACTGCGAAAATAGTTTGACTCAGTGAAGACCTGGGCTCTCACCCCACTCCCTCCTCCACTCCTCTCATACACTGTTCCTTCTGGGATTATCTGCTATGGGGGACTTACCATCCAATGCCTGCCTCACTGGATGGCAAGGATGTCTCAGTTGATCCTTTCTCCCATTTAGTAGCATCTGTTCCTAAAAGGACCACACATTTTGGGACTTGGTTTCTTTAATACCAGTTCTATTCTGTTTTTTCTCCCTGAATGATTTTGAATGTATTCAATCTTGTGCACAATTCTGTTCCATGCTATGATACCTGTGTTGAGGGTGTGTGTAAACAAACAAGAAAAGCCTAGAAAAGAAACTAAAGCCATATTTGCCAGAGACAGGGGAGCACAAGGAGAAGCCCGGGGCCAAGAGTTCTCATCCTACCCATCACACTACTCTTTCTGTGGGGCTGCATCCTGGCAATCGACACTGGACTGACTGGGACGAACCAGTGTGCTTTGTAAGCCAAGCAATCCAAGCCCAGGAGTGCCTTTATTTTCCAACAACCACTGTAAAGGGGTTCCTGGACATACAAATCTCAAAGCAATGTGAGGGATTTTGTTAAACCAGGTCAGGAACATCCCAATTATAACTGTGAATTGTTGTAAAGTGAAACCTGTACTCTTGGGACATCTAGCCTTGTCTGAAACTACCCTTCTACCTCCTATTGTTAGAGACCCCTCCTGTATTGTTAGTCCTGGCTCCCATCTCAATGTATTTTATAAGAGCCCCCCCTCCACCCACTAAACCTTATCTACTGGTGTATGATTCCTTTGGGATGACCTAGATCAGACTTCCGGATCCACGAAGTGTCCCCACTGCCATTGAGCAGCTTCCTCTGTTGACTCGCCTGAATCTATCTTGTCATTTGAAGAAAGATGCTGCAGGATGACCTGCAAGATGCTGCTGGGCAGTATCTTGGATTGTATTTTTAATTGTACAGCTGAGCTTTACCCCCACATAAGGCTTTCTGCATAATGTGACAAAGTCCCCAGCCTAACTTTGGGGACCGACAGTGGTGTGGTCCAAGGGGTTTGTTACTACCCGAAACTAGTTGATGGGACTCAGAGGAGGAACACAAGGGAGTCACAGACCACACCCACTAGGTCCTGGCACTAAGGCAGGGGGACAGATACAGAAGTACTCCACACATCCGTACACCCAGTCGTACACCCAGTGATACCTCTGATAAGGAGGTTATTTACAAACCCCTTGAGGCCAGCCCCAACTCTATTATTGGTACTCCTGGAAAGCAATTCTAAACACTGTATCAGAATTAATGCTTTTCCCTTTGAGGGAAAGGAGTAGCAGCATTCTGAATTCACCTGCAAGTGTTTGGATAAAAGTTGTCTTTAGCACACCTGCTGAAAGAATCATTTGAATGAGTGACTCAGATCAGCGCAGTCGTGGTGAATCCAGCTGATGCGAAGCTGCGCTTAACTAAGTGAATGTAAACAACGTAAAAGTGGTTGCCACACGAGGGTCAATACAAACAATCATTGTTTTCCCAATAGCATAGCAGGATTATAATGTGCCCTTCCCCTGTTAGGAAAGCTTTTACCAATGGTTTCCTGAACCTTTGATTTATCCACTGGGAACACAGGGATACAGTTCAATGCTGGCCTTGCCCGCATCGTCCAACGGGGATGGAAGATCACCACCCACATGTACAGGACCTTTTGAAGTCCAAGATGGTGGCAGGGCTTAATATATCCTCCACCTAGACCCCTGTCAGGCCATGTGTCCACAGGCACATTGCCAAATCACAAGCCAGCCCAGCCTACACTGCACATGTGCAATCCATGACCCTAAGCCAAGAGGATAAGAGACTAGACAATGAAGTCCACCCTGCTCAGCTTAAGAGTGGGGTGTCAAGAGGGAGGTGAACAAAGTGTTTGTAGGAGATCAAGAGGCCAATTGAGGTTGGAGGAGGTAGTCGGTGGTTGGAAGGAGAGAGCTATATTAGGTGGTCTTTCATCAGAAGAGTTATATCAGAGGAGACTTATCTGGAGAAAGTTGTATTTCAGAGGGTTGGTTGTCTGCAGAAAGGAGCTGTATTGAAGGCAGAGTCACTATCTGGAGAGAGAACTAATAATGCTAATTATGCATTTGACACTAGAAAACCTCACCTTTCATGCCTGACAGAGGTTATGATGCCAGGACTGAGATCTCTCTAATAGCATAAATTTGATGGCACATGTTCTATCAATCAAGATAGCTTTTCTAGTAGTTGTCAATGTTTTCAGTTGGTGTTGTGGAATGGATGCTGGCCTGTTATGCCCTGTGGCTATTGTGACTTAACGTTGGCACATTTAAAGGCTTATTAGCCACTCCACCCATACTCAAAAGGGCACCCCAGTCAATTTCTTATACTGTGACCCTAACAGTTTCTCAAGGTGCGCTAGTTCCTTTACTCCAAAACACTGTATGGTCCGTTGAACATTTTTCTACCTCTCCTGATGATGACTCATTTTCAATATATGCGTCGTTGAGTGAGCTGCAGGCCTTTTCTGCAGACCCCTTTCCTTGGTTTTCTACAAGGAAAAGGTACATTTAAAAATGCATTTTCGGGCAGCCACCAGGGGGCGTGGATATGAGCTGAGCTCCTACATCGTTCTCCACCACAGAGGCTGATAAAAAGGGACTGAGCCCCCCTCTAGGAGCGTCAGAACAGCCGAACTGAACCCCCCCCACGAGTGAGCCAACCCTGTGGGGCCCCCGCAGGTCCAACAAAGAACCTTGGAGCCCCCAGGGATCCGAAGTTGCTCTGTGTTCCTCAAAAGGCGTCACACAGACCCAGTGTACGCGACATACACCTCCACGAGACTCCGACCCGATCCCGGAGGGAGTTGGGCCACAAACGGAAGAACGCCGGAGGAACTATAGACTCGGAAAAGGCTTTCAACCATGTTGAATGGCAGTATATGGCCAAAGTCCTGAAGAAAAAGGGGCTAGGGGAAAAATGTAGAGCATGGATTGCAGTACTTTACAATGCCCCCACGGCGAGAGTGGTGGTTAATGGTGTAGTCTCGCCCCCCCCTCCTCCTCTTCAGAGGGACCAGGCAGGGTTGTCCCATCTCCCCCTTGCTTTACTCTCTGGCCATGGAGCCCTTGGCTATCGCCATCAGAATGGACAGAGGGATTGAGGGAATCAGAATTCGTGAACGTGAGTTTAAACTCTGTTCGCGGATGATATTTTGTGCTACCTGTCCAACCTCCCAGAGTCTCTCCCGCGCCTACTAGAGAAGATAAACACATTTGGTGGATTCTCGGGCCTGAAAATGAACTCCACCAAGTACAGTGTTAGGTCCATGGAAGGCCAAGATCAAGACACAAGGGGCAGAGAAACAGTAGGGGGAATAAGAGTGGAGAAAAAATCCTCCCAGTATCTGGGGGTGCTTCTCCCGAGGGACTTGACATTCTTATTGAACCTTAATTACGCCCCAACCTTGGAGAAAATAAAAGCGGATCTACTACGCTGGGCCGCACTTACGCTTCCCTGATTCGGCCGGATGGTCTCGGTCAAGATGAACATTCTCCCCTGCCTCTTGTAGCTTTTTACTGCACTCCGTATCTCGTTACCAGTCGCCGCCTTCTCGGGTCTCCAAGGGGCCGTTCAAAGTTTTATCTGGAAAGGGAGTAAGCCGAGAGTTAAATATACGAGGTTGACACTCCCCAAAAACCACAGTCTTCACCCTGCCAGACTTTAAACTATACTATAAGGCTGCACAACCCTGGGTATTGGTAGAGCACCTAAGAGATGATGCTGAGATCCAATGGAGATATATAGAAAACACCTACACTCATTCCAAGAAAGTGAGAGACCGCTTGTGGTTGTCTCCCATGGGAATCCCCATGCAGGTTAGGACTCGCCCCACACTGGCGGTTCTCTGGGAACTATGGGGCTGCAACAAGGCGAATTCACTCATTTCCTCCTGGCCGTCGCCTTCGACCTTGCTGTGGGGCCCTACCATTGACATGGGCAACATGGGTCTGCGCCACACACAGGCCTGCTTGGAGGGGGGTCTGGTACGGGCCGCCCACCTATTTGGGTAACATACCTTCCTTGACTATGAGGCTCTGGTCAACCTGTCAGGCTTACCCATGCTGTCAGTCTTTGAGTATCTCCGTGTGAAGGGCACTCTGACAGACCCCATATGGGGAAACAATCCTTTGCGCTCCCTTACCCCCTTTGAGAAGATAATCACAGAGCATACCACTAGGAAAGGAGTGCTCTCCAAAATTTACAGTGTGTTAATCACAGCGGATCTCGAGGGAAGGCAGAAGTTTAAATCTTACTGGGCAGAAAGGGTGGGTGAAGAATTGGACGACGCAGCCTGGAGCTCTCCCCGTAAATCACTGCTAGCGGGGTCTCTCTACACAGCGGCGATGGAGCACAATTTTAAAATTCTGCACACTTGGCACCTCCCTCCAGATAGGTTGTCTAAAATGTTTGTGGGAACCTCACCACTTTGCCCGAGGGATTGTGGACAGTGGGGACATGGTTTCATATGTGGTGGGAGTGCCCTTCCATCCAAATGTATTGGGCTGAGCTCCTGAGCTGGATTAAAGACATGGTAGGAGTCTCCCCGAATCTGCACACCCGTGAAATCCTGCCAGGCACCCCCGCCCCTGACTCCGATCTACCTACCATCCCGAGATCAGTGGAAACCATGTTGAGAGCGGGTAGTATCGCAGTAGCACAAAAATGGAAGCAATCGCAGCTCCCGTCAAAAAGGGAGTGGCTCTCTAAGTTATGGGCTATCTTTGTGTATGAAAAGCGAACAGCGATAGTAAATGACAAAATGGACTAATTCCTGATGGACTGGAATATTGTTCTGTTGAAAGAAGGGTGTGAGGCCCTCCAACTGTGATATGTAATTCCTGCCCCAGGCCCCTCTCTCAAGCTGACTGGAAGCATGAAACAGGTTGTACACCTCCTACATAGAACCCATTGTGCCAGTTACTCTTTTAAACCACAGTCCTAGCCTATTTTACCTGTGTGTCTTGTCCAAAAGTTCCATCCTGTTATGTACTGTGCGAGGGGAGGGTAATGGGAGGGGGATGGAGAATATAATCATTGGGTAAAAGTAAACAAAGAAAAACTTCAATATGAACTAAACGTTCAACAATTAAATGTTTCTTATATAATTGCACAATAAAAATCTATGTTGAAAAAAATGCATTTTCTGTGGCCTTTTTTTTTTTTTGCATCTATCCTAGACTGACTAGCTATTCCGTGACCCTAAGCAGGGAGTCGGCTATGACGTTTCTAGTTCGATAAACAACCAACTTCTTTGGGATTGGTATTCACAAATACGAAAAACCAGTACCAAACAAACCATTTCTAAATGAATTCTCGTGTTTCTCAAGACCTGCTGTGGGCTCGCCCAAGAAAAGGTGCCTGAAGGTTTCAAAGCCTTTTCGGTTGCATATTAAGTGGCTAATGTTTTGCTGAGGTATTACTTTACTGGACATTTACTTCTCAGGCTGGACACATGTTTTGGGAGATTTATTTTACATTTAAGACTGTTGGTTTTTCATACTTTGTTGTGCACCTTTATGTAGGTTCTAGAGATTTGAGCTCATTTCAGTGATTAAATAATCTGTGGAACACTGGTACCCAGCAGAACCTTAGATGAATGCAGTCTTTCTTAGATTCTCATTAATATCCTGCCTGTACTTTTGAGATAATATTGTGATTAATTGAACCTTTGTGTCTCAAGCTCGTGGTCTGTGAAGCAGGTAAACTTGGGTGGAATTGAGGGCTGGGGGGGGTGGAGATTCACATCTGACTCTGTCACTGTGACTTAGTCTGGACACAGGCTGTTTTTCTATTGTAAGAGTTCTGATCCAGTCTGTATTTGTGGGCATTTTAAAAATGAGCAATCGTGGGACAGTAAATTACCATGGATACATAATGTGTTTTTTTGGGGATTTGTGTATAGTATTTTCCTGACCATAGCTATGCCCTTAAACATCGTCCTCCTTTGATTTTCAGAACCCAGGCTCCCGTCGCTGCTGTATTTGCTGGAAGTCCACTCCTAATGGGCGCCATAAAGATGTGCACTGGATATTTGGTAACCAGTCTGCCTGTGTATAATGACGAAGATTTTATGAAAAGAAATGAGAATGTGAGTTTTTTACCTTTTTGTTACAAATTTTCCTTTTTACCTTTTGTGTTGGATTCAGAGATCTGCAATGACTGTTCTTTTTTCAAATGAGTGTACGATTTTGGCTCTTGAAAAAGTCAACCTTCACCAAGAAGGGAGCTTTCTGAAGTCTGTGTACATGGATGGTTCAGTGAACTGTGATTTACATTGTTTGAGATTATCCTCACACTAGACATGTGAAATTCCTTCTTTACATTGTTTTAATGTATTTTAAAGCAAAAACACCATTGTCGACAAAAACACTAGGACACCCTATTTTATCCCCTTACCTTATCGCGCACACTGGATCTGATAATAAAATCTGTACGTAGAACTGAAGGTGTGTTCTTTGAGTCTGACAAATTGTCTGTAGTCCATTTGAGCTATCTTTGCCGCACAGATAGCTCTCCCACAACCGAGTTTCTAGATCCATGTTTAGCAGCAGATCTCTCCATATTAAATATAAGGCGGAACATACTTTTTCCAGACCATGGCAATGCAGTGTTTTGTGGAAATGAATATAACTGAACATATCTCAACATTTCCACGTTATCTTATGATGCTTTTAACAAACAGGGAAACTTAAATAGCTAGCTTTGTTACACAAGTGCCAATTTAATTAGCAAACCTACATAATTGCATAACAAATTGCTATGCGATAGTGCTTATTTTCTGCCTTGCTGGCTTCTGATATTTGTACCCTTATGGTTGTGTGGTATAATCTCCTGTCTGGACTTCTTACGTTCACACACTCTATTATCTGGTATATTTTCCTGCCAGGGCTTCCTATACTTCACACAGTAGTAATTGCCTGGAATTCTCTCCGTTCCAGTACTTATTATATTCATCCACAATTTTACATTTACTTGGTTGGATAATATTTCCTCTTGATATATTATTTGTTTCGGTATTTCTATGTATTTGCATTCCATGCATTCACATACTGTTAAGGGCTTTGGTTTCAATTCACTTTCCTTTCTTACAATTGGTCTCTTCGCTTTCTCTTGTTCTTCAGTCTGCTTTATCATTATTTGCATTTGGCGTGCTCGCCGATACGCTCCTGCATTCCCACTATCCTTGGGTTGACTCACCGGCTCTGTTTGGTGTTCTCGGGGCTCATTCGCGGTCACTGGATGAAGGCACTCTTCATGCTTTCCCTTTGTGACTGCTTTCTCAGCTGCCTTTGCTCTTCCGTGGCTTCCCTCAGCACCACAGCTTCGCATTGGGCTCTCGCAAGGTAAGGGTCTGCTTTCTCCAAAAAGTAAATGCCAAGGAGTCTTTTCCTGGTTCGTGTCTGCAGTGTGTTTCCTTCTCGCAACTTTTCCCTTCTTCCTCTGCTATGAGCTGCACGGCTCTGCCATACCTGTTCGGGACCTCAAGCCTCGCGGAGCGGCAAACTGTTCTCTCACCAACAGCACCCTTTGACACTGGGCTGCCTGTCTTTAAATTTCCTAGACATAGGAATTTTTGGCCAACAGCTAGAACGCTTTCTGGGCTTGAAGCTTCTTCTGGTTTGCACTGCTGTTCTTCCTCGTCCCAGTATTCGGTGGATTCTGGGAATAGGAGTCAATTGTTGATATTTGATGAAGAGTTTGGATAATCACTTGCCACATGCCTGGATGGTAAAGCTGTTCTGGATGTTGAATAAGTGGAACTGATAAAGGCATTCTTGTAAAGGCATTCTTGTTACTTCCACATGATAGACCAAAGTTGGGAGTTTGGTTTATATGCTTTGGTGAAGTCTTTTCTATTCTTCCATGGGGGAGGTGTAGAGGTATAGCAATAGGCTATTGGGTATGAGAGGATTATCTTCAAGGGCAAATGGGGGGGATACCATGTCTCATCCAATGAAGCCATGACATCGCCCCTGAGGTCGTCTCCTACCGTGTGATCCTTCCTCATATAGCCGCCCCAGGATCAGGTAGCGGCTGCCGTCTCCTGGCCACATTGGCGGAAGTCACGCTGGGTATCAGTGATGACTCCATTGGATTCATCACACCTCCCATGAGTTTGAGCTCTGCCAGGAAGTTCTGCAGTAGATCTTCTCTTTTGGGGGACTCACCAAGTGGACTGCTTTTGTTTCCAGTATGAACAGGAAGTGCCAGTTGTTCTGCTTCAGAATGTTTCTTCATCAAGTACTGCCATTGGCTCAATGGCATTTGAATAAAACTTCAACCTCTTCTATACTTTCCTGCCGATCCTGGTCATCCTGCTCGTTTTCAGGAGACTGCAGAAGTTCTGGTTCACATTTCTCTGGACTGATTGCTCTGGACTGGTCCTGGAGGACATGGTACCTGGATCTTCTAAACATGTCTTGCCCTTCCGTTGTGCCTCCTGGCGAAAGTGGGCCTGCTCTCCTATTTGTGGGGCTAGGGGGTGGTAGTCTCCAACCATGCCTCAGCAGCCTGAACCTTCATGCTTGACATCTGAGAGGATGAGGTATAGGGAGTGGGACTTGTTGAATTATGTCCTGGATGTACTCTGTTTTGGTGGGTTGCTGGCCACCATACCCATTTATGCCTCCAGGTGGCGTAAATTCTCTGCATAATGTCAGCAGAGAGATCTGGACCCCTTCATCTACCCTGTCTCCTCTTTCTGATTTTTCTTCTCTTCGTGGCCCTGATGGGTCTGCAGATTGGCACTGTGACGAGCTACCTGGCCTCCATTTCAGTCTTTAAAAGTAACCCGTTTTTCAAAATCCCCACTGTTATGCAGTTTTTGCTGGCTTTGTGCAAACCAGTTAGTTGTTCCTGCGTGGAACTTGAATTTATGTTGACATGCCTTATGGGAGCTCTGCATTAACGTTTAAGCTTGTTCAGTTAAGTGGATTTTCCTGGTGGCCATCATCCGTGGGATAGGTGAGTAAGCTCAAAGCATTGTCTGGTAAATCCTCCATACTTTGTGATTGCCAAGGAGAAGGTGACTTTGAGAGTGACACCATCCTTCCTAAGGTGGTGTCAGGTTTTCATCTCTCTCACGATACATCTTTGTCTTTCCCCTCTGCCCCACCCTTCTGAGATGTAGGAAAGATTCCATCGGCTGGATTGCAATTACGTCTTGCAGAGGAGAGATATCGGGAAAGATGACCTGCTCCATGTGGGTTATGCTGCTGGCAGGGCTGTGACGAAACGGACTAAACTAAACAGATAATCCTCTGCATCTCAGAATGCAACTATCTGGCTGCAAAGGATGTGTCTGATGCTCTCAGGCCTTGTATGAGAAGCTCGGCTGCCACCTGTGCCCTACAGACCCACAGGACTGAGCCCCTATCATGGACATATGTCAAGCAGAGAAGTGGGCTTCAATGCAAATGTTTAGCAAGCATTACTGCCTGGATTCCCTGTCGGCGTAACCCACTTGCTTCGGCCACGTTGTCCTCCAGAGTTTTCTGGTGGAGGTGGTGTCTTCTCGCTCCTCCCCCTCATCCATACTTATCTACTGCTATGGGAGTCTATCAGAGATGAGGAATCTGTGGGAGGTAGGAAGAACCATTAGAAGAACAAATTACTTGCCTTTCAGTAATGGTCTTTTTGATGGATGTACATATCCCTCCCAATGTGCTACTCTTGGTGTATAGCTTGATCCCTTAATCTGTTCTGCAGTCCCTCAGTGGCTGAGTACTAGGGAAAATGGCAGAACTGAGGTCATGGTAGTGTGGCGGCTTCATGTATGTTGTCCTGGACATCCTATATGCTATGGGGCACGCAATTGTGCCCAGCTTTGCCTGGCTGGACTGACTGGTTGCAAAAAATAACAAAGGTGAGGAATCTGTGCGAGGAACATCCATCAGAAAGAGCATTCCCAATCGATCTATCGTGGGTGTATTTTTTTTTTGTATTTATTTATTATTTGTATCGCGCACCAAACCCTTAGTTAACTGGGCACTTGAGAAACTTGTAGGCAATGTACAAAGGTCCAGGCATATTTCAAACAATATAATGATAACGATGTAGGACCCTGGTTACAGATGGGGCGGTGAGTGGGAAAGGAGACATAGAGTCAAATACAAGTACGAAGAACGCAGGATGAATTAACTCTTAAATACACAGTGTTAAGTATGCAGGGTAACTGTCTACTGATGAAGAGACTTACCGCTCAGCCCATTTTTTATGTTGGCTTTGAAGGTGAGGAACGAAGGTTCCTGTCTGAAAGGGATGGGAATGGAGTTCCACCGTTTGGCAGCCTGTACAGGGAAGCTGGCTCCTCCAGCTGTTTTCAGATTGTATCTTGGTACTATCAGGTTGTGTGAGTGGGCTGATCTGGTAGTACGAGTGGAAAGATGTTTGCAAAACTTGTCAGCCAGATATTTTGGGGCAGAATTTGTTTGACATTTGTGCGTGATGGCTAGGGTGCGTAACGTGATTCTGTCACGGATGGGTAGCCAGTTGACATGTCTGTGAAGGGAGATGTGGCAGGATCTAGGGAGGCTGAGTGCTGCTCTCAGAGAGTTATTCTGAAGTACCTTGAGTTTGCTTAGGTTTTGTTCAGAAGAGCCCAAGAAAAGGGTGTTACAGTAATCGAGTTTGGAGAGCGCAAGTGCTCTAGCCAGCGTTAGGCAGCTCCTTGTTGATAGGTAGGCTTTACAACTGTAGATCAGTTTGTTGGTGTAGGCAGTGGAGGACGCTAGGCTGTTTAGCTGTTTTTTGAGGGAGAGCGTTGAATCAAGGTAGACCCCAGTGTTTTTAATTCTCTGGTAACACTGATAGTAGTGCCATCAATGAGGAAGGAGGAGTAGTTGGTGTCGACTTTGTTCAGGCGTGCCTGAGTGCCCACCATCATCAGCTCCGTTTTATCGTCATTGAGACATAGACTGTTGGTAGCCATCCAGGCCTGGATTTCGAGGTAGATAGTGTTTAAATGTTTCGAGTCATGGTCATAGCAGCCAGTGATGAGGGAGATGAGGACTTGGGTGTCATCTGCATAGTTGGTGTAGATGACACCCAAGTTATCCAGGCCGTCGAAGAGTAGCTTCGTAAATATATTGTAAAGTGTGGGCGACACACAGGAACCCTGAGAGATGCCACATAGAATTGGTGTGGGATCAGCTGAGGCTGATGGGGAGAAGACTCTGGTAGTCCTGATAGATAAGAAAGATTTGATCCAGTCGGAGGCATTCGTGGAGAAAGCTGCTGCTGTGATCAGATGTTTGGTAAGGATCTGATGGTCGACGAGGTCGAAGGCTGCGGAGAGGTCTAGGAGGAGGAGGAGGATTGAGAGCTTACCCTTATCGTTTGCCACATCCATTTGGATCTTTAGGTCTAGAAGGGCAGTCTCAGTTCCATGTCTGGGTCTGAAACCTGATTGTCATAGACCAAGGAGTTAATTATCCTCTAGGTGCTTCTGTATTTGCAGATAAGCAACCCGATCCAAGATTTTTAGAAGGAAAGGGTCAGTGGTGATGGGCCTGTAGTTCGTGGGAACATTTGGGTCGAGATTCGTTTTTTTTAGAAGAGGCATAACCCATGCTTCCTTAAGGTTGTTGGGAACTTGATTGGAGGCGAAGGAGGAGTTTATTAGTGCGGTGATGAAAGGGGCAAGGTTTTTAGCACCTTCTTTATTCGTTGTGGTTGGACAAATGTCGCCTTGGCAGTGAGAGGGTATCATGCTTTTAATAATGTCCTCTACTTCCTTCGGGGTGACTTGAGAGAAGCTGAAGGGGGTGCATGTGAATGGGGTTTTCTTAGGGTCCAGGGCATGCTGGGCACTACATGTGAGGCTTGCCTTCTTGGCGTTGATCTTATTTTGGAGCAGGGTGATTTTATCAGCGAGTGCTTGCTGAATTTAGCTACACCACTAAGCGTCTTTGATGCAGTCTTGTGACAGTGGTGCCAGGGATTCGAGCTCTTTTAGGATACTGAAGAATTCCTTGGTACAGGATTTTGCATTCTGTATTCTGGAATTGTAGGATTCTTTTTTTGCTGAGAGGATAGCCTCTTTGTAGATAGCAGAAGCTGACGAAAATGCAGTTTTGTTATTGATGGACGGGGATTTGAGCCAGTTGGATTCGGCTGCTCTTTTTATGTTTCTGAGACTTTTTAGTTCGGGGGTGAACCATTTGTTAAGGTGAGCCTGGGATTTGGCTTTTTGAGTTTGAGATGGGCTGCAATATCCAAGACAGATTTGAGAGCGTTGTATAGGTCGACCAAGTTAGATGGGTCATGGCTGCTGAAATTGTTCTGGTTGAGGATGTCTCTAATGAGAGGATTGAGGTTGTCTATGGTTATGTTGCGACAGTTCTTGGATATAGAAGGAGGTGCTAAAGAGGTTTTGATGGGGGATGGCCCCGGAATGGAGAATAAGATCAGATGGTGATCTGACCAGGCTACAGGTTCATTTTGGGTAATGGATATGGAGCAATTTAGGTCCGAGATCCAGTCAAGCGTTCTACCTTTAGAGTGGGTGGGTGTTGTGATTCTGTGTAAGAAGCCCAGGTTGGAGATGTTGTTGTCCACTGCTAGGGCGTGAGGGTCGTTAGGGTCTAGGAGGCCAAGGTTCATGTCTCCTAGGAGGATATTTTGTGATCCTATTTTAGTGTGAGTAGAGAGGAGGTTCAGGATATCCTTCTCAAAGGAGAGAGGTGGGCCGGAAGGCCGGTAGTTAAGGTGTAAGAGTATGGTTTGGGTGGGTGAAAGGGTTAGTTTCACCGAGAGAAGTTCTGCAGACGGGAAGCTAGCAGATGGGGTGGCTCTGAGGGCTAGCTGGGTTTTGGCAATGAAGGCTATTCCTCCGCCTTTGCAGACAGTTCTGTCTGCACTGATGATAGTATAGTCTTCAGGCAGGGTAACGGAGAGTGCAGGTCCAGCTGCCTGGTGTAGCCAGGTTTCTGTGACTGCCAGGAAGTCTAGGCTATTTGCAACAATTAGGTCAGCGATCTCTGAGGCATGGGCTACCAGGGATCGAGCGTTGATAAGGGCTGCTTTAATACTGGGTGGTTGTGGCGCAGTGCTAGAGCATTTCAAAGTCAAGATAGAGGGAGTAGGGGTTATATTGTGCATTGTGGGTTTGCAGTGTTGGGATTTGCAATTTTTTAACAGTACAGTGTCATTGTGTTTGAGGAATCGGGAGCCTAGTCTTTGGTTCCTGGCGTGGACTGAGAGAGGGATGAGTGGTGTCGGTTGTGTGGCAAAGCGATGTAGCCATTCGAGTGGGCTCAGTGACTCACTCGCGGCAATGTTTGAAGACCTGCTGTTTGGTATGAGAAGAGATGTAGGAGGCAGGGGTGATGGAGGGTGGTATGGAGTGGCTGGGTGCATTAAGGGGAGCAGTGAGGCTCGGGCCAGGGTGGCTCTGTGGAATTAGGTCATGGTGAGTTATCTGTAGGCAGGGTAGTGTGCGTTTGGGAGATGATCCAGGCATACACACACTGGTTCAAAATTTAGCAAAGATGCACTCAGTAGGCAGGGTCAAAAATTAGCCCAGAGGCTACAATGCACGCAATAGACAGGTTCAAGATTAGCCCAGAAGCTAAAATGTACACAGTAGGCAGGTTAAAAGTTAGCCCAAAAGCTAAAATGCACACAGTAGGCAGGTTAAAAGTTAGCCCAAAAGCTAAAATGCACACAGTAGGCAGGTTCAAAGTTAGCCCGGAATCTAAAATGCACACAGTAGGCAGGTTCAGAAATTAGCTAGCATGCACACAGTAGGCAGGTTCAAAAATGTGCTAGGATGCACACAATAGGCAGGTTTGAAATTAGCTAAAGTGCACAGAATAGGCAGGTTCGAAATTAGCTAAAGTGCACAGAATAGGCAGGTTCAGAAATTAGCTAGGATGCTCAGAATAGGCAGGTTCAAGATGAGCTAAAGTAGGTACAGGGCTATGATTTAGAGTATGCACAGGCATCTAAATACAAAGCTGAGCACAATGACTAGATATACAGCAAACAATATTGTTGTCATGATCACAGTAAAAATACAATCATAGGGCTATGATTAGTGTGGGCACAGCATGGCAACATTCAGGCATTTACCGTGGCAAAGGTGAGCAGGCATAAATGCACATGTTGTATTGAACTGATTTCAGCAGCGGGCACCATGTGGTCGGGAACGTCGGGCGCCGGCAGCAATAGAATGTCTTGTAACAAATTGCTGTGGGTGCAGGGGAAGTGTGCTACGTATGTAGAGGTAGGGTGTAGGATTACAAGTGAGGTGGTTTAGTAGTTCGCCTCAATTAGACGATCACTTGCATTGCGCGTACGTGTTATTCAAGGGGATTGGTTCCTCCGACGTATTCCACATCTTTGACAGGTAATTACCACAGCTGTGCTGCTTCGGAAACTTTTTCGGCGTAGGCGTCCTGCCTCGATGACGTCAATATGCTCCCTCGAGGACCTCCTCTGACGGTCAACGTCACCGGATGTTTTAAGTAGAACGCACAACGCCCATAGCCTCAGTTCCGTTTTTTCCGCAAACGTGTTCGCTTCGAAATCTCGGTGCGTCTCGGTTCTCTCTTGTGAATCGGTTCTTCGAATATCCTTGTGTTTACCGAAGTTATGTCTTCGTCTTCTGCTACCTCGAAGTCTGGTTTTAAGAAGTGTCGGGACTGCGGTTCCACGATGTCTCTGAAGGACCCGCACAACGTCTGCCTTTGGTACCTCGGTGAGAGCCACGCCACGGATGACTGCGACGAATGCCAGTCTTTGACGTCAAAGGCCTTGCGGGAGCGGAAGAAGAAGCTGTCGGCGGGTAGGGTTTCCAAACCCCGTAAATCGAAGTGCGCTGGGCTCTCGACACAACGATTCGAGGAGCGACTCTCAGCATCGGCATAAGTCCAGGGGGTCTCGTTCCAGGAGTGGGTGCCGCCATTCCTCGGCCACTTCGAGGCATGCATGGAAGCGCCTCGTCTTCCTCGTCTGAGGACTCCGCCAAACGGCGGGTTGCTTGTCCCACCAAACATTCATCTACGTCAGAATGGGACGGCTTCCGTAAAGAGATGATGGTGATTTTCGAGTCGCAGGGCACCGTTCCGACCGCGCCTTTGAGAGAAGCTGGTACAGACCGCTTTAGAGCCACCGTTCGCACGGTCGGCGCGATCACGGGAACCTTCTAGGTCCCGGTCGGACAAGGAGGATCGCCATCGTGCCCACTCCAGGTCCCGGTCCTCAACACCGTCGAGACCGTTGGAGCTTGTGATGCATTCGAAGAAGGCATCAACGCCATCGGCGCCATATCCGTCGAGGGACTTTCCCGGGGCTCCGGCTCCGAGGAAGCCATCGGCGCGTGGCCGTCGAAGGACATGCTCAGGGCTCTAGCCTCGAAGCTGCTGTCGAAGTTGTCGGCGCCATGCCGACTTTGACGCCACTCCTATCGGCACCCTCGAAGCCTTTTGAGGAATTTTTGACAGAGGTACCCCGGAGAGCTGTGGAAGCTCTTAGGAAGGCGGTCAGCAAGTCTGTGCGGCCTGTTCTCGGCCCATAATCTGTTGTTCCTGCCAAGGTGGACTTGTTCCAACCCTTGGAGTACATTTCAGAGGTTGAGGAAGGGTCTGAGGATGAGGTGCCTCCTGAGGTTCCTGATGACTTGTCTGGACATAGCCAGCTGGAAGACCTGCGTCAGTCTTTGCACCACGCCGGTGGTCTTGATACCTCCCCGGAGGTTGAGTTTGGCAGACCTGAGCCTGGTACGCATGCTGAATCATCATAGAGGTGCCTCATGTCGAGGGTGACGGAGTATCTGGGGTGGTCTGCTCCACCTGTGGATTTTCTGCAGGATGACCGGACAGATATCCTTGACCAAGGTCCACTCACTGACCCGGTGTTGCCATTTCATATGGCCTTACAAAGAAGGGTGGAGGCAGCTTGGACTGAGAGAGTCTTCCGGCAGTCAATAAGTCGTTGCCGAAAAAATACTGTCCAGCCAGTGGCGACCCCTGCTACTTGTCCATGCACCCCACTCTGGAGATTTTGGTGGTACAGGCGGCTACGGCCCCAGCAAAGCAGATGGCGTACCCTACAATCCCTCCTGATAGGGACGACAACCGCTTTGACGGTTGGGCGAAGGAGGTATTTTCTTCTGGGGGTATGGCTTTACAAGCAGCCAACTCCGTTTGTGCCCTTGCAAGATTCACGCACACTCTGTGGAACTGTGCGTCTTTGGCGGCTGAACATATTCCCGAAGGGGAGGAACGGGATGGTTTTCTTGCCCTCGTTCAGGATGGCAAAGATGCCATGTGTGAATCCGTTCAGTCGGGTCTGGACATGGCAGACTGTGTCAGCCGGTCCATGGCGGCCAGCACCGTGATGTGCAAGTTTGCGTGGTTGCGGAAGTCGGGGTTTGCTCCTGATGTACAGTCCCGGCTTCTCAACATGCCCTTTGATGGTGTCCATCTTTTTGGCAGCAAAGCTGACTAGAGCCTTGAGAGGTTGTAGACCTCCAAAGCTGCAGCAAAGTCGTTGAGCGCTGCAGTACGTCAACCTCTGCCTTTTCGTCCTAGGGGACAGCAATGGAGGGGAGGTTCCTTTCGATACTACTCTTCCTTTAGTAGATCGAGGGGGGCTGCCAGTCAAAGGGGCCAACGTAGGAGTACCAGGGGTGGAAAACAAGGTACTTGAGGGGCCAAAGCCGCTCGGGCAGTTGTCTCTTTGCCCTCAGGCACTGCCGCAGCCGCTTCCGCTCAGTCATGAGGCCATGTCCCATGGTTCGCCGGTTGGGGGACGGCTGGCCCAGCATCGTCTAGAATGGCGTGCTATTACTTCAGATGTGTGGGTTCTGGAGATCATAGCCCACGGCTACTGTCTTCCTTTCCGGTAGAGGTCTCACGACAATCCACCGGGGAATCTCTCTTTGAAGAGTCTGGATCCGCTCATTGCACAGGAAATCAAATCCTTGCTGGAGAAAAGCTCCATAGAACTGCTGCCTGTAGCTGAGAGGAACAAGGGATGGTATTCCCCATATTCTTTGATCCCGAAAAAAGACGGAGGATTGAGACCCATCATGGACTTGCGTGGTTTGAACAAGCTCCTCAGGAAGGACAAGTTCAAGATGGTTACTCTTTCTCAAGTCCTCCAGGCCCTTCAACTTCAGGATTGGTTTGTGTCTCTCGACCTCAAGGATGCTTACTTTCATGTGCCGATTCATCCCAAGCACAGGAAGTACCTGAGGTTCGCGTTTGGCGACTCGCATTTTCAGTTTCGGGTCCTGCCGTTCGGATTGACCTCCGCCCAATGGTCTTCACCAAGCTGATGGTGGTGGTGGCAGCGTATCTCAGGAAAGGGGGGATTCAAGTCTACCCCTACCTGGACGATTGGTTGATCAGGGGGTGCTCTCCCGAGCAAGCCCTGGATCATCTGTCCATCACCTGCCACTCCCTTCACAGGCTGGGCTTCTCCCTCAATTTAAAGAAGTCCCATTTGACACCTTCCCAGCGGCTCCAATACATCGGAACAGTGCTCGATACATCCCTGGGGCAGTGTTTGCCTCCCCAGGTGAGGGCTCATCACATTCTGCAGATGGTGGACACATTTCAACGTGCCCAGAGTCTCCCGGCATTTGAGTTCTTGAGATTGCTCGGCCTCATGGCATCCTGCATTCTACTGGTGCCAGAGGCCAGACTGCGGATGAGATCTTTGCAGTGGGCCCTCAAGATGCAGTGGTTGCAGTTCTCCGGCAGGATGTCAAACCCGGTTCAGATTCAGCCCTCGGTCACCCAGGACCTTCTGTGGTGGGCTGTCGAAGGAAATCTGTTCAAAGGGGCTCCGTTTTGGCAACCATGGCCGGAGGTGACGATCGTGACGGACGCATCCCTCACGGGATAAGGAGCTCATGCCAGCGAGCTGACAGCGGTCGTTGGTCTCCGTCGGAGTCCAGACTCCACATCAATCTGTTAGAGCTGTGGGCTGTCCGGCTAGCCCTGAAGGCTTTTCTGCCGTCTCTGCGGGGGAAGAATGTCCTGATTATGACGGACAATACAGTGGCCATGCACTAACTCAACAAAAAGGGTGGGGGGCAGGGTCACTCCCACTGTGCAGGGAGGCGATTTAGCTCTGGTTCTGGGCCATCCGGCAGGAAATTTCGATC
Source organism: Ambystoma mexicanum (assembly GCF_040938575.1). Lineage (NCBI taxonomy): Eukaryota > Metazoa > Chordata > Amphibia > Caudata > Ambystomatidae > Ambystoma > Ambystoma mexicanum. Next base: position 882,771,503 of record NC_090933.1, read on the forward strand.
TCGGCAGTTCATCTGGCCGGAGACGAAAATGCAGCGGCGGGCCCTCTGAGCAGGCAGAGCACGGTCTCAAACGAGTGGGAGCTGGCTCAGGAAGTTCTTTTGGAGATCTTCGCCCTTTGGGGAACCCCACAGGTGGATCTCTTCGCCACCAGTGTCAACCAGAAGTGCGAAAGATTCTGCTTGCGGGAATTTCCTCCAAGAGGAGCCTTAGGGGACGTGTTCGTAGTGGAGTCGTCCTTCCCACTGCTGTGCGCGTTTCCTCCAGTCTCCGTCATTCCGCAGGTGTTGTGGAGGTTGTGGAGGTTGCGGAGGTTCGGTTCCCGGATGATCCTCATTGCTCTGGCATGGGCCAGGAGAGCGTGGTACCAGGACCTTCTAGACATGTCCATCTGCCCTCCACGTCGTCTTCCCTACTGAGACGATCTGCTCTCATGGGAGGAGGGTCGAGTTCTCCATCCAGAGGTCAGGTCTCTCACCCTTCATGCTTGGTATCTGAAAGACTGAGATATAAGGATTGGGACCCCCCTGAAGACGTGATGGAGGTGTTGCTTCCGGCCAGAAGGCCTGCAACGAAATCCCTGTACCGTTGGAAGAAGTTCTGCGACTGGTGCAGGGTACAGAATGTGGATCCTTTCCAATGTTCCATTCCTTTGGTTGTCTTTTTTGCTTTCTTTAGCCCACAGGGCCTGCAAGTGGGTCCCATTAAGGGTTACCTGGCGGTGCTGTCCATATTTAAGCGCTAGTCTGAGGAATGTTCTTATTTCAAAATTCCTTTGATTTCTCAGTTCTTAAAACAGCTAACTCATGTCTTTCCACCGTCACCTTTCCAGGTGCCAGGATGAGATTTGAATTTGGTTTTAAAGTTCCTAATCGGAGCTCCGTTTGAGCCCTTACATTCTTGTCCATGGAGACTGTGGTGCTTTAAAACTGTATTTTTAGTTGCGGTTACTTCCGCACGCAGAGTGAGTGATTTGCAGGCTGTTTCCGCAAAACCACCCTTCACTGTGTTCCATAAGGACAGGGTTTTCCTTAGGGTACGGCCTTCCTTTCTTCCGAAGGTTGTGTCGGAATTCCATCTGAGCAAGAAGGTAATTCTTCCGGCATTCTATCCTCCACATCCTGGTAAGGAAGAGGAGAGGCTCCATAGGTTGGATTCTAGGAGAGCTTTGAGTTTCTATCTCTCACGGATGTCCCGGGTCACGAGTGGACAATCAGCTCTTTATTGGTTACGCTGGAAGGCGTTTAGGTCTGACTGTTTCTAAGCAGACCTTGTCTAGATGGATCATTTTGGCGATCTCTGAATGTTAACGTTTGGCGGGGAAGGACCCTCCTGTAGGTTTATGGGCCCATTCTACTAGGGGTATGGCTGCCTCCACTGCACTGCAGAGGGGTGTACCGATTCGCAATATTTGCGAAGCGGCCACATGGGCCTTTGCCCATACTTTTGTGAAACATTATTCCCTGGACTCTATCCATGGGCAAGATTTGGCCTTTGGCAAGGCAGTCCTCTATTCTGCAATTTGATTGGGCATTCTAAAATTTCTAAATTCTTTTCCCACCTCCTTATGTTGGTACTGCTTTGGGAGTCTGTCAAAGATGTGGAATACGTCGGAGGAACCAATCCCCTCGAAGAACAAGTTACTTTCTTACCTGGTAACGTTGTTCCGATGACGTATTCCACATCGAACCCTCCCTACCTTCCCCTCTACAGAATTTCTTATGCGATTGCAGCTTCCGTTTCCGCAAGGCTTTCTGTAGTCATACTGGCAGGAGATTGGTGCCACACGTTCTGGGGGAAAAAACTACAACTGAGGCTACGGGTGTCGTGCGTCCTACTTACAACATCCGGTGACGTCGACCGTCGGAGGAGGTCCTCGAGGGAGCGTATCGACATCATTGACGCAGGACGCCTACGCTGAAAAAGTTTCCGAAGCAGCACAGCTGTGGTAATTACCTGTCAAAGATGTGGAGTACGTCGTCGGAACATCCCATCGAAAGAACGTTACCAGGTAAGAAAGTAACTTGTTCGTCTTGAACATTACAGCGTAATGTCGCGTGGGGCGGAAGGACGATTGGGTTTGAGACGGGCAGCGTTAAATCAGGTCTTGAAAGGGATCAAATGAACACATGTTCAGCACAGTATGCAGAAAATATGGGGTAGTTCTTACCAGAGTGGCGGCAGCGTGCCGTTCCCAATGCTCATACGGCCCCAGACAGGCTCACGACAGGTATGTGCCTTGGTCTGGGTGTAGTTTCTCAGCTAAATCCTAATAAAATATAAAGTGGCTATCCGCACCGAAATTGACAACAGTGAGGAGATCTTGATCAGTGTCCTATACCTAGATCAGGGATGTCTGTGTATTTTTTGGCCTATAGGTAACATTGTATATAGGAATGTCCAGTAAAAGTAGGTTCCCCCATTTCCTTTATTGACCAAAAGCCAGACAAACAAAACTGTAGAGCTGGGACTAGGTACAATACGCAATTTGCACAATTTTAGAAAAGGAATATCAGATAAACGATGGGCAATTCTTTGTATAACAGACCCATCTACTCTAGGAGTTTTATGAGCATTCACGATACCATCTAATTTACATGTCCCACTGACGTGGCAGCTCTTACAAGACTAGACACAATTTTTGATCATGGTTCTTATTTGCGTTTATAGTCGCAATCATTAAAAGCTATTGAAAGCATGAAGCTGGTCAGTATCAGCAGCCCCTAACTTGCCACTCATGGGGAAACTCTTCTGATTTGCACCGGTTTATCTGTAAACCAGTCGTTGAGCTGAAGAATTCTGTAGTTTTAAATATCTCTGGGAGTTATTTAAATAGATAGCCTATGGTTAGTGTCAAAGCAATCAAGCAGAGTTGTTCTTCAATATGAATCACAACTCTTGAATATTTTTGCCTCAGAAGGACCACGTACCGTTCCATACCAATAGCATAGATGAAAGGGGGCATCCCAGATGTGCGACCCTCTATAGTGGGAAAGGACTTGATATATCCTTGTTAATTTTTACATTAAGGTGGCAAATTATACAACAATGCAACTACTTCATTTAACCCATTTCCAAAGCCTATCTCCGTTGTAGATTATCAATTGCTTTTTCAGCATCTAGGTTATCAATAGCAATCTCAGCACTCATTTCTCCAAGTGGTTCCACCACTTGATATAAGTATGTAAATTATGAGAGGTATTTCATTTCAATACAAACCCTGCCAGATGTGGGTGGATACAGGACAGCAGTCATTGTTCCCAAGCACAATGCTTTTTGGCAATTATTTTGATATCACTGTTCAGTAAAGATAGAGGTCAGTATCATTGGCCTTTCATTACATGTTTACCAATTTTCTGAACGGACTGTAATCTGGGCCAATCTAATGGATTCCCTCCTCCTACAGATTTCTCATCTTTGATACATCTTCTCCCAGCACCAGTTGTCCCAAAACATTTTAAGCCAAAAGGGGCTTTAGCGTGGCACCTTGTGGGCACCTATGACGCCAGACGTGACGTCGAGCGGAATATATCTGGAGTTAGCTGCGCCCCTGCTACCCCCATTCCTTTTGGCTGTATGCTCTCTCGGTATGCTACTTCAAGACGCCACTTCCTCTCGTTATTTTTTACTGTTATGCCTACTACCCCAAATGCCTTGGACTTCAATCTCTGCAGAGGATGTGGGAGGCAAATGTTGGTGTTGGACAGTATGTCTTCACAGCCTTGGAGAAGAACACTACACATAGGATTCTGATCCTGCCAATCCATGCACCCTAAGGCCCTACCGAAGTGTTTGCACCTTCCTGCACAAAGGCAGTGCAAGGATGTTGTTATTCGCCGGTGTCTGATCCTTCTTCGAATAGGGCATGATCCCTACGAAAAAGGACAAGAAGAATCGGCCGTATAGAAGATCTCATTCTGCTAGTGACTCCGAGCATCACTCTTTATCTTCCTCTGCAAAGATCTATTGTCACTACCACTCCAAGGACAGAAAAGGGCTTCTCATGAGAAAAGCCAACTGTTCCGGAACAGTTTCATATTATTTGCTGCACCCTGGCGGGTGTTCATTTGAGCCTTCACCCCATATCTGGTGGCAGCACACATGCGCTACACCTCTCATTAGCTGCACGGTTTGGGCTCCTCCCTGAAATTCAACATGTCCCATGTTTTAGGCTTTACCAGTTGCTTGTTTTCACAGGGTTGGTCTTGGATACTTGCTTGGGCAGGGCCTTTCCTCCCAAAGACCGAATAGCAAACATCTTACAGACAGTAAATGACTTCCCATGTCTCAGTTTAGTTCTGGCCTCAGCTTTTCTATGCCTTCTGGGCCTCATGGCTTCCTGTATCCATTTGTTGCCAGAAACCGGTTGAAAATTAAGTGGTTGCGGTGGCTAAAGTAGCTTCAGTGGTCTCAGTTTCAGGGTGGCATGTCAGATGTGCTTTGGATCTCAGATAAGGTGTCACACAACCTTCTGTAGTGGATCCTGCAAAAAAAACATGCAAAGCAACCTTAGTTCCATGTGGACGTGGTCACAGATGTCTCCTTGAAGGTTGGGGGAACTCGCCTAGTAGATCTGATCGTGAGTGGATAACCTTCAAAGTGGACCTCTTCACCTCAAGTGTCAACAAAGTGCCCATAGTTCTGCTCAATTGAATTTCCTTGGAGGAACGCTCTGGGGGCCACATTGGTTGTCGAGTGGAATGTCAAACTTGTCTATGCATTTCTGCTAATTCCTGTCCTTCCGCTGGTTCTCAGGAGACTGCAAAGTTGGGATCCACCATGACCCTGATCGTCCTGGACTTAGCCCAGGGGATGTAGTACTCACAACTTCTGGACATGTACATCTGTCCTCATTGGCTCATCCCAGCAAGGGTAGACCTGCTTTCTCATCCTGGGGCTGTGTCCTCCATCTCAACAGGCTTGGCCTTCGTGGTGGCTGCTGAGAAGCAGAGCCACAAGGATTGGGACTTTTCGGACAAGGTCCTGGATAGTATCCTTTCTGCCAGGGGGCAACCACTAGGTCCATCTATGCCTGCAGGCTATGTACATTTTTTGTCTTGAGGCTGGGAGCGATATTTGGATTTCTTGAGCTCTTCACCCACCGATGTGCTGGATTTTCTGCTTTACTTGGCCTCAGCAGGGCCTTCAAATTAGTACTGTGAATGGGTATCCGAGTCCTGTTTGTTTCTTTGAGGCCCCCCTCACACACCTCATTCATCACTATGCCCACTTTTATGCAGTTTCTGCAAGGACTATCTAACAATTTCCACTCACACCAGTTTCTGAGACCTGCGTTTGGTTTGAACCTTGTTCTTCAAATTTCTTATGGTGGCTCTGTGAGTATTTACATTTATGCTCTTTGAGATTTCTCACCCTAAATGTAACTTTTCTGGTAACCATCACCTCTGCTAGGTTAGTGTGTGAACTTCAGGCTCTAGTCCGTTAGGCCTCCTTACCTTGTTTTCTCCAATAAGATCGCACTATGGGTAAGATGGTGTCATGATGCCCGCTCCCGGGGAGCCGGTTCAAGCCCTGCGTCCCCGAAAGCGGACATCCAGTCCCCAAGGATGGACCCAGCAACCCCATATAGGGGCCCTTTGGACAGTGTCCTGGCGCCTATGGCGCCAGGCTCATAAAAGACATCAGTCCTGGCGCCATAGGCGCCAGGCTCATTATGGGAGTGCTTGGGTGCACTTACCTGATGCAGACCATGCTGCAGGATCCCGGCCTCCTTGAGGCCTGAAAGGAACTACTTTACCTGGGGGACTAGTTTACCATCCGGGCGTGGTCGGGGAAGGATACATACCTGGAACTTCTTCCAAGGCTATTGAAACCCCACGCGAACAGCCACACGTGCTTCGCGTTGTTCTGCATCTAGCAGCTGGACGCTCACCGTGTCTGCTCCTGCATCCTGACTTCTGCCACGCCTGTCAGCATCCTGGATCACCTGCAAAGGAAGAGAAGAATAGAACAGAAGAAGGAAAAGTCCTTGCCTGCTAAATCCGCATCCCGGAGACATCTCGCCGACAATCCTGAAAAGGAAAACTTTTATTAAAAGCTCATCACGTCGATCGCTGCAGCGCCGCATTCCACTCACCTTTACAGGGCGCCTCCATGTTCAGCAGTGATCATCCGGATTCGCAGTCACGCCCCAGCGCCTAGGGAGAAAAAGACCAGAACAAAAGGTGAGAGAGTGAAGGGAATAATGAAAGCTAAATCTCCATGTTAAGACTTACCTGTTGATTCATTCCCTCTTCATTTCGGGTCCGCGCCGCATCCTGGCATTTCCGGACCCCGGCCCCTTAGGGGAAAAAAAGACATCAGCGTTAATGAGCGAATGAAAAGACATTACCAAAAAACGCTCATTAAAGACTTACCTGATTTCTACAAGGATTTCACCTCTCATCTCGGGTCGGTGCCTGTTCCCCGGCATTCCGTACCCCAGCCCCTATGGGGAAAAAGACACTAGCATTAGTACGTTAATGCATGGACACAAGGGGAACCTCTTATCAAAAAACTTACCTGGAAGCCAAGCAAGTTTGGTTCTCACCAATCCGAAAATCCAGTGAAGTAACTGGATACCAACGCGCCCCTGCATCAGAAGCAGGATGGAGAGCTCGTCCTTCCAGACCCTAAGGTGAGACGCTACGAGGAATCACAGAAGGGTTTCGAGGAGGGTGAGAGGGGAAAGTGGGAGGCCGATTGCATTACCCGCAGACAGTTAATCCCCTATTTTCGCCTACAGAAGGATACTTCTGCGAGCCAGACAAGCCAGATTTGGGGGCCCGGTCCAGTCCGTCTTCCGAACCCTGCGCATCACCTTAGAAGAGGTCACAGCAGCGCGAACCAGGCCAGCGCCTCCGTGGGAGTCAGGTGAGCGTAACAGATGGTTCTACCTAATGCATCAGATTTCTATTTTTCCCCAAATATCCATCTTCCTGTTTTCTTCTGTTTCAGCTACTGAATCACCAGCAGGCTCCTCAGCTGTTAAGTCTCTCAGACGATGAACATCAGGAAGGATGTTTGTCTGCAGCTTACACAGGTGCATGTACATGCATGGCTGCCACCAAACAGATTCCGTCTCAAAGTGCTACCGATCTTGGAAAAAGATGCAAGAGTATCCCATGGCTCATTCAAACAGAGACCTCATTGCTATTTCTGCTCTTCAGAGGGTTGTCCCTGTGTGTTACATCTGTTAAACTGCTATATGGACCTCCTTACACAAATTTGGCAAACATTACATGTTTTCCTGGTCAGGCCAGGATGCTCGCTGCTAGCCAGTGTTCCTCCACAGTTTCGAATCGGAGATGGTTATTTCTCACTCCTCCAGGTTTCTGTACTGCTATGGTTATCTAAGATGAGCATCTGCGGCAGGAAGACATCCATTAAAATACAAATGACGTAGCTCTCTGTAATGCTATGTCTGCATTAGTCCTTCACGGAAAGACTCTGCGACCTTGCAACCTGCCTCTCTTGGTGATAGCTTGTACACCTGCTGTTATGTGGTCCTTCAGCTGATAAGTGCTAGAGAAGAACTGAGGTCATGGGGCGTGGCTGCCTCATGTATAATGTGCTGGGCTCCCAACAGAGTAGAGCTGAGACTCACTGCACCCCTTGGTCACTGAAAAGGTTCCATAGACAAATGAAACAAAGATCTATCTAAATTAACTGGTGGGAGGCAGGACTAAGCCATCTGAAAACAGAGAGCGGTAACTAATTTAAGTGAAGGAGGCAGAAAAGCCACTTGTAGGGTTTCTTTAAACACAGCTAACCATGAGGCACTAACACATGTATACATTCTTGATAAAACAAATATTTCAGTGTTGTGAGCTTCAAGCAGTTCACATGTCTCTTGAGATTCACTGGGCAGTGTACATACGTCTAATAATGTTTCCATCAATGACCTGTAAAGAACATGATCACTGGAATATAGAGAAGTGTAATATTCCCCAAAAAATATAATTTACAGATTTCCCATTTGTCACACTAACCCAAGGCTGTTACCAATGGTTAATTATTGATGAAGCCCTATCTTTTTTATTAACCAAGAGAACATTTTGTCATATTTATCAATCTACAAAAGTACCATACTCCAATATTAGACATATAGTGATCTACAGGTAATCCAGATAACCAGTCCTGTTCCCTATACAATTCCACTAGCTGATTCTGTTCATCATTTGTTAATTCCAATGGCTTAATTTCCAGCATATGAAGCATTCTTGAAAGCAATTAAAAGAATACCCTCTTCTGTGGGAGGACAAATTCCACAAATGTACAATTTGAGTGCCTCCCAAACTGAACAATAACTAAGGGTTGATCCAACATTAGCACCCTGGGAGGGGACACTGGCCAATCTGGATGATCAGAACCCAGGCTGTACTGTATGGTACAAGTCTTGATCTGAGCAGCCTGGTTGCTTCCTGGTTGCTGCTGGGAAGCACCTGCGCTCCTTCCTTTCCCCTCTCTCTCCCTGACCTCTTAGTGCCTGTGTAGTTTTCTGTCGGTAAGAGCACTGCAGCCCGCGTTAAGGGACCCTCGCTTTGCTTGTGTCCTTAACTCTTGGACAGTAGGCCGTTACCGACAGGCACAGCCTGCTGCCTCGGATAACACTGCCTCCTTCTTCTCAAGGCAATATATGTTCCTCAAGAGCCATACGAAAAGCAGCTTCAGTTAATGCCACAGACTACCTCCAGATATATTCAAGGCAGCACCTATCCACCAGCAGGCATGCCAAAAACAAGGGATACGGTGATCAAATTCCTAAATGAGCATAAATCAGCCATTATGGTTAATACATAATCAATTCTGTTGTAAGAGTCCGCACTGTGGAACATTATGAATAGCCCTGTTTAATCCCATGGATATCGCCAGACGTCTTCTACCTCACAGTTGGAACATATATCACACAGATATTTCATACTCTTTGTATCTTATTTTATCGATGTGGCTGAACGATCCAATAAAATATCCAGTAAACATTGGACATCATTGGAAATCACCAGCCCACTTCAGCAAACTGTTATTCAAACTTGCAATATGTTGAACAATTTCAGACATTCACTTACTGAATCATAATTCAGTCCGTAATAGATCACAAAAGTAAAGTTTTAGAGTAGCTAGTTTCCTTCTCAATATCACCCATTGTCCCTGATCATCCATTAAACAGGATTCAAATTCATACATAACAAGGATTTTTTCTTCCCCTAAGAATGATGGACTTAGTTCCACTCTCGACCTGACAAAAACACTAGGGTACTATTATCGTACTAAGAACTAATGCCCCCCAAGTAACATCTTTTGATGAGCTATGATATGGCCAGGTATGCTATGATCTTAGAATAAAAAGACGTGAATCCTCATTCGACCACGCAAAGGAAATGCATACCTTGAGATTGGTATTGGTATGAGAATGGTTCGGCACAAAGATTTGGACAGCACTACTGCCGCATACACTGGGAGTATGACAGACTACAGAACTGCAGATGAACAAACCGAGAAACAAAGAGGCACATGACTCTGAAGGACTTAAGTTTCTATAAAGGAGATAAGATTAAATAGATGAATTTACTAGACCCTTCAATCCAACAAGAAAATCCCTGATTGTCCGATGAAGAAAGTCTGTAAAAAAATAGACTGTAAGCTATAAAGTATCAAAAATAAGATAATTATTTAATTGAAACAATATGAGTTCAAAGATAAAAACATAAACCGACCCAAATAAACATAAAAATACAGTGGAGCCAATGGAATGATACCTAGACTTTTCGTCTAAAAATTCAAAACCTGATTACTCAAACACAAAAGACATATAATTAAAACAATTAACATTCTGCATGTGTTGTCAAAACAAATCCCAACATGTTTCTGTTCTTCCAAAGCCTCAAACGGGCGAATATTCTTCAGGGGAAAACCTTCTATAATATCAGTTGCAGACTGCTTCAACAGTGCGAGTAATGGGTCAATTTTCACATCACCAAAATCGAATGTACCTAAAATCCAATAAATGGGGAGAATCTTGAGGATAGGGTACTGCAAATATGCACATACTATGTCACAAATTACTATAGCATGGGAAACCAGACGTCAGACAAAACCAATATCATCTACCTCACATATAGTTCTCTAAATGAACTATTTGATTACCTGTATACTTTTTTAAGGGTTATGCTAGCAATTGTAGCTATACCACAAAACACCAATCACTAGGTGTATCTATAATTTCAAAAACGGCACATCAATTCTGCCCCAATATTCGGTCACCTGGGTACTGTAGAGACAAAAAAAACAAAATACCACTTTAATATAAATGTGGGCTGGCACCTGAAATTGAGAGTAAGGCCAAAGACTTAATCCCATGTATTACCTTGAGTCATAAAATCGAGATGACGATGGAGCAATATCAGAAGCGACACATGGCAACCTGCACAGTATTCAATGCTTCGTGTCTTAATCACCTAAAATGCAAATGGCACAAACAAAGAACCTTCAATGCTTGTTGTCCGCTATATAGGGCAACCAATTACCCAATAGATAATCACACCTATATATAGTGCCTCCAAAGTAGTGTACTGGTATATAGTGCCACACATCACCTCAGTCGTGTAAACATCTGGGTTTGAAACAAGTGTGTAAATAAGTGTTTATCATAGCACGAAGCAAAACACCATAAAGTCAAAATGCCGTGATACGACGTAGTAGCCGCTCCAATCTTAAACACCCGGCAGAGTGTAATGATCTTAAACCACGGGCAACGCATCTCCAACTAAAGAGGACGTGGCCCGACTCAAAATGAAGAAAAACCACAGACAACACCCTGTAAACAGATTCACCATGTGTTTAGCATGGTGACTGTTGAAGTTCAGAAGGGTGTTTTTGTCAGTGGCCTTACTATAGGGTTTAACTTTCAAAAAACCCATAGAGTGGTCAATGGTAATGTCCAGAAAGTTGATTTCGCTTTCGCTAATGCATTTGGTGAATTTCAAAAACTGGTTTTGTAGGTTCAACCACTTGACAAATCCATTTGCCTCTTCAAGAGACCCGTCCCAAATAATGAGAAAATCGTCAATATATCGATACCACTTCCTCAATTGGTGAAAAAAGAGGTTTGTGGCTTGATATATGACGGATTTTTCAGAAAATTCCACGTATAGGTTAGCCAAGTTTGGGGCCATGGCTGCCCCCATGGTTGTACCCTCAATTTGTTGAAAATACTTCCTTTGAAACTGAAAGAAACGTTTAGTGAGTGCAAATTCGGTGCACCACAGAATAAAACCATTACTTACTGGGTGCCCATCTTGTTTACCCAACAAGATTTCTTCTACGACCTCCAGTGTGGCTCTTTGGGGGATCGTAGTGTGAAGAGATTGAATGTCCAGACTGATAAGTAAAGTTCGACCATATGCAAATGTCTGAAGGACTTAACCCAGGCTTTCTGCCAGATGGACTTCAGCATACAGACACAACACCACAGCAAAAACAAAATGAATATCTTTAATTAAAATAATAATTCAAAAATTCTTTATACAGCCGGCACCATTAAATCACAAATTGCGTTCATCACTCTGCCCAATGAACCCGGTGCATCACAAAAGACCTATGAGGTGGCCAAGGTCAGGGCTGCGATGCCACAAGATTGGGACTTGAGCTCCCAAAACACCAGATGAGTGTCCGGAGTGTGGGTTGCCTCTGGCAATGCCTGGGCAGCCACTAAAGCAACTTAACGCCCAGCACAGAATACTACGAGTCATGATGCCCATTTATTACCTTTCTAAGCAGAGGAGTAGGCAAAGTTAGTTGTTTGGAAAGGAGTAGCAGCAGAATGTAATTGTTTGTGCCAAGGTGGTGTACAAAGGTGTTTGATAGGTATTGTGAGTTAGCAAGGGGGAGAGCATTGACAAGCTCTCATGCTTTGCAAAATTTCTAAGAGGAAGGATGTTGTTATGATGAGAAACCAAAAAAGCTTTAGATAGCAAGTAAGTTTAAACTTTGTAAAATCTAATGTGTTTAAAATAAAGACACAGTAACAAACTGTTAAGAGAAAAGGGATTGCTGTGGTTTCTAAGCAGATCTATGGAGCAGTGAATGGGGAGTAATATTATAGCCTTGCAGACCTCGGGAAGGGTCATTATAGTGAGGTCATGACCCGCCACCAAGTTATGGACCGAGGTTGAGAAAGGGGTCATTATCACAAGCGATAATGATCCCTCCCGAAGGCTATTAGCACATAGTGGTCGTAGCAATATTTGTTTTGGTGGGTAGTAAAAAGAAATGTTACCATAATAGTGAGTAAAGTAAATAGGCAAAAGGAGTTGGTAAATTAAATGTTTTTATTTTGGATTTAAAAAACACGTTTTTCATATGCTAAGCATGCTAATGGCAAATTTGATTAAACTGGAGTAGTTTTAATATTAACATGCATTGGGTGTCGTGTAAAACTAAACGGTTTCTCTGTAGGAAAGTGAAAATATTTCCCCATGTTTTATCTTTCTTTCTGGTTTGTTAAATAGGATGTTGAGAGCAAAACAAAAGGTCCTCCCAGACAGGTAGAGTCTTGTTTTAAAGACATGTTGCCTGGAAAATGGCATTAATTCCCTATCTGTTTTTGTAGACCGAAGGTTCAGAATGCAGTCAATACCAGTAGTTCCCTGCAGTTGAAACATTCTAATTGGCTGAGGAGGTCAATAATGATGTTCTTGTGTTAAAACGAATTACTAAAGATTGGTAGAGTTTAGACAGTTGGATATAGATTAGGTAGGATGAAACTGGATAGGACCATTTAGTGCTTGGCTTAGGGAAATGGAAATGCATAGAAAATACATTAGCATATACACATACATTTCTTTGTGTATTATGCCATATTTATGGGGTTCTGCAGTTCTATACTTTATTAGGGAAAAACTCTAATGCTCTAATGTATAGTTGATTGCGTTTAAGGAGGAGTCAAGTTGACCCAATTAGGGCAAATTGTCTTCTGGGCACAGAATCTCATAAAAGGAGGCGTAGGAGTGGCTAAGGGAATGGAAGTAAATGAAAGCAATGCAAAATGTTTTGGCCAGGAAGTTTGAAACATCTCTAAGTACGGCCTAAGGGAATGGGTGAGCACAGCAATATATGAACAGCCTTAAACCTTGGTGTGTTGCACGGAAGCTGAATGGGTGAAAGTTATCAGCTGATAAACGAGAGATGGAACCACATAGGGGCAATTAGGTGAGTTAGTCACACTTGGATACAAAAAAAAACGTAAAACTATCCTCATCAGGTATTGTCATGCAAAAAGTGGAATTACTTGTTGGCTAGTCGGTTAAACCTTATCTGAAAGATCTCTTCTACCAAACCGTGTTTAATTCTTTGTGGTGAAGCGCAAAGCCTTAGCTTTGGATGTAAGCGTTTTGATGGAGAGTACAAGTAAGTTTTTGTGAAAGCTCATATGAAGCAACTCTGGAAAGTGAAATTATTTCAAGCTGATTGCTTATTTAAGTATGTATACTGTCTGGGCAGGGAATGGATTATTTAAAACAAAGGAGAATTGTATGAGTGTTCATACCAATGTTATTCTGCACACAGTGTTAAGTGTCCCATGCAATAGGGTCCATTTAGTGACATTTTTTTGTTACTGTAGCAGTTATCTTGCCCATGCAAACATGAGCACCCCTGATATTTTTGAAGGGTGGTCTGGGGATGGCCATAATTGTGCGATGGGGAATCATGCCAACATCACTGTAATTCTTGAAATTAGGTGTTTCTAATCTAGAACTAGCTTGCATACCCACATATCTGAAATATGCAATTAAATTCTCTAGAGAAACCTGTACTCTGCATATATTTTTAATACACCCCAGGACTTCTTTGTAGAACATATGTAACATATGGCATCATTGTTATTCATGGGTCATAGATCCTTGGGGATTGCGACCTGTCCAACGAAGAGGAAGAAGGGTGAGAAGAGCTAATTTAGCCTAATTTGAGTAAGATTCCAGCTGTTGCATAGTTACCATGTGTTAAGTTTGGATGCAAGTACACTATGTTGCACTCTAGGCCCGATAATATCCCATGTGTCTAACTTGGAGAATTGTGCTTCTTGTTTCCTCCTGGGATCAATTTCACATCAATTGTTTGTACATTTTTCCACCAATCCCCTCCCTTTACATATTGCTGCATAGTTTTGCTGGGTTTGGAATTGTCCAAGCCTTTTGCCACCCACCATGAATAGACCTAGTAAAAAGACTTCTGGCAGCTTTGTGAACAAACGTCTTTTTTTACTGTCTATTATTAATGCTATTTTTTGTTTATTTTCAAGTAACTGCTGGGTATGTCCGGACTGAATTGGCGATTATTTTGACTTTACCAATGTGTTTTGAGATGGTCATAAAACCATCAGAAAACTAAGTATCATCAGAATTACTTAAATATTCCCTTCATACCAAGTAATTACTTGAAGACAAACTGTCTGCAAATTAGTCTTTCCATACACATAACTATAATAGTAAACATAGTGAACAGAGGATAGCAAAGGGGCAACACGCTGGTCTTGCAAGCAAGAACATGCAGAGCAACAGAGGTTCGAATCCTGAATCCTGAATCCCGGATCCGCGCTTAGAAACCATACTCTGGTATGGTATTTGGCGCGTTTATAAAAAAAATATAAAAAATAGTAAAAAGACGATTGTGCACTGTGGTGAACTCAAGTCTTTTTAGTCAGCCCATTAGTGTAACATTGTCTGTTCACTGCTCAATTGCTTAACTTTTTCTGTACTTCTACCTTGTTTTGCTTGGGCTATAATCTTATTGCTTCTTTTTCTTGCTTCTTTTGTAACTTGATCACGCTATGATTTCTGGTTGTGCAGCGAGTGTCTGCTCCATGGGAATTTATTAGAAGTCAATGCAGAATTGTTTTCTTTTGAGAGTGCGCCCCAGAATTTGACCCTCCCTGACCCCCACCCACTGCATGCGTTTTATAGACTATTTGGAGTTTTCCAAAACTGTACTAACGTTAGGCGGGCAGCATTAAGATGGTCTTGGATTAAAGTGCAGAAGAGTTACATATTTGGTACTGTGTAGTAGCAACTGGAGCATTCCAAGTGCCAGATGGGATTACCAATACATTAATTTGGCCCCAAATAGCCGGACAGACTCAAAGAATATGGCAAAATACTACTTTATTATCAGCTCAATAAAGTAGGGGAACCTGGTGAACAAACAGATTGTAGCTCACACTCTTTACACAAAAGGCTTTATATTTCAATGTATGTCAGCTATGATGTCATCCTATGTGGCAATCAGTAAAAACATGTTGTTCAGAGGGATTAGTTAATGGAC
Organism: Ambystoma mexicanum; assembly: GCF_040938575.1. NCBI lineage: Eukaryota > Metazoa > Chordata > Amphibia > Caudata > Ambystomatidae > Ambystoma > Ambystoma mexicanum. The sequence goes on from NC_090933.1 coordinate 882,786,819, forward strand.
CATATATACCTATAGTTCGTTTAGGTGTTAGTAACATCAGTGGCTGCCCCTTATCTGGTAGGCACGCCTTGAACTACGTATATGTTTAATACAGATAATAGCAGAATAACGGCAGCGGATTGGCTTCTGCAACAATGTATAATCCGTTATTACATAGGCCCTCATGATTGGTTGGCATTCTCTCCCAACCTTAGACATTTGGCGCGTTAGCAGCACGTAAGCAAAACAAAACCCAGATGCCACTTGGCCAATTAGCCTACCTTCTCTCATCGGTTAGGCCCTAAGCCAATGCTGCTTCTTTGTAGTTGACCTTACTGACTGTTCTCCTCCTCGAAAGGTACATTCATTTCTTTGTCTGGGGCCTTATGAGTAGGCATTGTTTCCTGGTCTTGCACCACGTTTGAGGAGACCATGATTTTGTCCATGGTGACCTTCTATTTAGTGCTATTTAATTCAATTATATTGGTTGTTATTACTACTTTTGGCTTCTGGAAACCTGGTTGCCCCGTCTTGCATATGCTTTCTGCATCTTTGATTGTTCAATACTTGGCACTTGCAAATGTTCACTCCTTTACTTAATCTAAGAGAAATATCTCTTAGAAATATCTCACTACTTTCCGAGTTCTAAAATCTTTCCGAAGTTTGTAATTTTGTATTGCTTCCTTCTAGAGTAATGTTTTAAAATCAAAAATGTCTGAAAGAGTATTTTAGAAATAGGAAAGTAGTGAGCTAGGCTAGGGACAGACTATTCTCTACCCCTGTACTAGATAGGCGGAACATCATCGCCAACTAGGGTTAGTGAATACATATGTAGGGATAGTTAGACGTTCCAAGAGGGAAATGAAGTGAGACGGAGGCCACTTAAAAGAAAGAAGTAGTAAATAGAATCTTGAATAACCTCCCATTGTGTTGTGTTAAATTGCAGGCATCAGGAGGAAATTGTTGCTCTCAGGCCCTTGTCCAAGACACTGTGTTTTGATAATCCTTGATCCTAAGCCAAGCACATATTCTTTGTTCTTGCACAGAGCTGTATTCCAGCGCCTGTCTGGTCTGCAGCCTTGGTCTCTCTCCTTCAGGCTTCTCGCTTACTATTTATACAGTGTCAACGTCCATTTTCTCATCATGGCTGCTTTATCCATGTTATATTTTCTACTGCAGCACACTTCTATATATCTCATCTACCTTGCGCTTCTGCGTATATACATCTACTGCATCTCTTCTCACTTATCATCTTATTGTGTATTATTTCTTCGTATTCGCATATATGTTCGCTTTGTTACTTCAGTTACATCTTCATTTGTTACTTCAGTTACACCTTCATTCTTTAAGTATTCTCATTGTTATAGCGCATCGTGTGTCTTCTCTTCATGACGTCATGTTATATTTGTCAGACTTCACTTATAGCTCTTCTGTGTTCATTGGTGTCTGTAGACAACCTTGTACCACGTCAGTTCGAGGGTACATTCCATATGGTTGTCTGAGCGCATAACGTCTCTCATATCTTCGATGCAGTACGAGGCTGAAACCTGGTGTCGGACACAGTGTCGTCTTCTTCCAATATGATGGAGGTGAGGGGTGTCATGATGCCTACCCCCGGAGCACCAGGCCAGGCCCAGCACCCCCGGAAGCAGGCATCATGCCCTCGGGTAAAAGCCCAGCGACCCCTTATAGGGGCTCTTTGGACTCAGTCCTGGCGCCAAAGGCGCCAGGCTCATTTTGGGAGGTACTTTGTACACTTAACTGATACAGACCATGCTGCACGCTTCAGGCCTCCCTGAGACCTGAGAGGGACTATTTTTTCATAGGAACTATTTTTTCACTCGGGCATGGCCAAGGAAAGGGTACATACCTAGTTGGGGAAGGATACATACCTGGGACTTCTTTGGAGGCTATTTAAGCCACGCCCAGACAGCAGCTCATGCTTCGCGTTGTTCTGCTTCCTGCAGCTTAACGCTCACCGTGTCTGCTCCTGCTCCTGTACTCCAGCCACGCCCGCCTCGAACCTGGAAGACCTGCAAGGAAGGAAGAGAAGAGAAAGGTGAAAACCAAGGACTATTTCAAACTTCTTACCTGCATCCGGAATCTTCTCGCCAGCATCCCTGAAGAAAGACTTCCATTTAAAAGCATTGCGTTGCTCGCTGCAGCGCCACGCTTCACTCACCTGTCCTCGAGACATCTCCCGGCTCCATCGCGGCTGTCAGCATCGGACGCCACATCTCTGCACCTAGGGGAGAGAGGAAGAAACAAAAGGTGAGCAGAAGGAACACAGAAGGAAAGCCTGATTAACAGCCATAATACTTACCGGCTTTTCTAACACATTTCGGGTCGGCGCCGCCCCGTTGGCAAGTACCGTACCCCGGCCCCTATGGGGAAAGGACAAGAGACATTTCTGGGGAATGATAAGGACATTAAGAGGGATCGCCCTCATCACTACTCACCTCGGCAGTTTAACCCCTCGACGCATCGCCTTCATTCTGCACCTGAAATAAAGGACAGATCACAGGTTAGAAAGACAACATAAAGGGGGCCTCACTTGAACTTTGAACTTTCATACTTACGGCGCATCGCTCAGGAAAGTCAAGTGGATTTTGCCAGCGCCATTCTGAAAACCAGTGAAGTAACTGGACGAACACGCGCCCCTGCACCAGAAGCAGAATGGAGAGTTCATCCTTCCAAACCATAAGGTGAGCTTAAACCGGGGTTTGGAGGAAGTTAGAGAGGAACGAAGGGGGAAAGGGGGGAGCTAGCACACTATTCTGCAGACTGTTAATCCCCTTTCTCATCTGCAGAAGGATATTCCTACGGGCCAGGCAAGCACGATTTGGAGGTCCTGTCCAATCGGTGTTCCGGGTCCTGTGCATCACGCTAGAAGAGGCCACAGCAATCCAGACTAGACCAGCGCCCCCGTGGGAACCAGGTGAGCGTTACAAGGGGTTAGGCACTATAGATGACGTGTACATCTGCCTCTCAACAGTACATCCACTCGGCATCTTTCTCTCCCAGGAGATTTCCACATTCTGGAAAGGGGGTTTCCAGTCCAATTAAAAAAAACAAAATAGGTATGCAGATATAGAGTTTTTGCATACCTATTTTGTTTTTTTTAATTGGACTGGAAACCCCCTTTCCAGAATGTGTGTGGTTTGGGCCTCTACACCATATATGTTCCAGGTTTCCCGCTCCACCACAGTTTTTTGAGCAGGATGACGATTAGTCTGGATATATTTTTTATGTAGTTTCTGGGGAGTCATACGGAATCTCTTTACCAGATGTGCAACTATAGCTTATCAGAAACCCCAAACCCATGCTCCCATGTAGTCCTGTGTGGATGCACATTGGTTGGGAAGGAAGTGTCAAGCAACCTGTATAACTGAGAAAGGTCACCTATGTGAGATCCCTTCTTCCACAGAACGTTCTAGGCACTTGGGTCTTTTTCAGCCAGCACCTGAACTCCAAAGAGAAATACAATGTCACGACTGTATGTAGTGAAAACACTGCTCCTACTGTAGATTGAATTTGGGCTTAGTGTTCGAATTAAAGGGGGCTATCATTGGAATAAAGGTAGTGAATAATTGCAGACCCCATAGTCATAGACCCAGAGGGTCAAAGTGCCAGGGCACGCCCCATCAGTTTGAGTCCCTTATCCCACTAGCTTGCTTGGTTATCATGCCATGTTCTTTCTAGAGAGAGGTGCCTGCTATCTTTTTAATGTATTTTTGCAAGGAACTTGGGGTTGGTCACCCTAAGTTACCTGGGGGAACTCGGACGTGGACCCGTTGCTCACTGTGCTGAGAGAGGCACAGCTCCACCTAACTGATGAGGCCCAACAAGACTGAAACACATGTCTGCGGTTGCTGTTGGTACTCCTGTTCAAAGGAGGTTTGCCTGGCATTTCGATGCTGGATTGCCCTTGTGGGCGGGGCAAAGACTGATATGCAAATGGATATTCCACCTTTGTGAAAAGTACAGTGAACAAAAGCGATGGCTGCGGACTCTCAAAGTGGGAAAAAAAAGAATGAACAGGTTATCGTGCCATGTTCTTGCTAGAGAGGGGCGCCTGCTACATTTTTTGTATTTTTGAACAAATAAAGCCAAAAAGGCTGCAAAAAACCTTCATTCCAATGTGGATGGACGATGAAACAACCAATCCGTGAATCAAAGTTGGCAGGCCAGTCACACTGAGGAGTTGCTCTGTACTCCAAAGGTTTGTAAGGCAGAGTGGATAGAATGCTGGGATGGTGAGCCAAACAGAGTCCCTCCGCAGAGTATGAGGGGGAAACACCATTCTCCTAAGTGCAATGAACACAGAACTTTATAAACTAGTACAGGTAAGTGTGAAAGAGTGAACAGGCGGAGGGTGCCGGGAGCGCTGAAGCAGAATGCAGGCAGAGCAGAATGAAAGGGGGTGGAACTAAGTGGAGCGGGCTAGAAAGGAGAAGAGCACTGCAGTAGTGAGTGAGAGGAGGAGGAGGAGGAGGAGGAAAAAGGCTTGGAAAACAGAAAAGACAGAACGTAGAACACACAGCACTACATACAAGCGTCTTACCCCACAGGAAAAGGACAAGGGTTGCAACACGCTGCAAGAGCACCAAGCAATGGATAATAAGGAAAGGCGGTCAAAGTTCAAGAAAACTAGACTGGGTTCAACGTTCAGCGCTGAACGTGTTTGCACCACTTCTTCCACAGTGTCCAGGAGGGGTTAACGGTGACAGTATGCCCCCTCTTATGCCTGGAGATACCAGGCTTGCCCGGGTGTAGACGATGGAAACTCTTCAAATGGGTCCCTTAATATGTGACACGGGTTCCCAGGTGTCCTCAGATGGTGGATAGCCTTTTCATTGCACCAGATACTGGAGCCCTCCTCTGTGGAACCGTGAGTCGCAGATGCAAGATGCCTCATATTCTTCAGGTTCCTTAGGTGGTGAAAGCTGCATCTTCTTGCGTTCATAAGGATCTGGAATAAAAGTATGCAGCAACGAGAAATGGAAAATGGGGTGAAGTCTGTGTAGTGAAGGGGACAACTTCAGCCGAAATGCCACAGGGTTGATTCTAGTAATTGTGCTTGAGGTTCAGGGGAGGAAGGCGAGGCCACATCCAGGCAAAGAAGGGAGCCAGTGTGAGCCACACTCGTCCACTGGCCTGCAGGCCAACTGAACTCAGCAATGCAGAACAATCTGGACCCAGCATCAGCGACTACACTGGGGGCCAGTAGCCAAGCCGCTGGTCGACTCGCCAAACTCCAATGGTGCGCCAAAGTCAGACTGCTCCCCAGCAAGTTGGTCTGACAAGTTAGCGCTGTTCAATTTGATAGTGTTCTGTGGATCCCACTCCAGGGCCTGTGCCTCACCACTTCAGACGCTGGCTAACCCACAAGGTATAGCTGCTGTGTGTCACCACAGATTCGCCTCCAGCAGCGTAGATGATTTGGTGGGGTCGGGAGGGACACCATGATGGCAGAAAGGACCAGCCCCATGGGTGGCACCAGTTCCAATGATGAGGCGCTGCTTTGGGATGTTGAGGTTTGTTGCCTCCTGCTATAGTCATGTCAGGGAGATGGCAGCTCACCAGGGAGAGCCCTGTAGCGAGGAATCTTGGGCTCCAGCATTTTGGTCCGGCTGCGGGCCTTTCTTCGGGAGGACACAGCTCTGCTACTGTTCCATCCCCCATTGTAAAACTTTGACCACAGAGGCAGCTGCTCTTGGGGGGGGGGGGGTCATCGAGTGAGGCTGGTCCTGTGGGCAATTGTGTGGTGTCAAGTTACTTTAGGGATACTGAAGTAACCCCTGCATGCTGTGGCTTATCCAGAAAGAGGCTACATGCTTTCCCTTTTGACTACATCTCCATAGCCATTATTATGCGTAAATGCTTCTGTCTGAAAGGTAATAAATTGATTGTAGCTAGAAAAAAAGCTCATGGTTAAAACGTTTTTGTTAACCAAGTCTGCCTTCGTCCCTTTCATTTCTGAGCAATACAGTATCCAAGCACACAACCCAGAATTAAAATACTTGCAGTGTCTCATTGTCATTCTTTTGTACAGAAAGAGTAGAAATTATCAACATAGTGCTACTTTTATTTGGTTGATTTGTAGAAAATGTGTTTGTGGTGATAGAGAATTGAAGGATGAGACATGTGTGCCTATAGGAAAGCCAAAACAGTTGCCTTTACCAACGCTAGTGTTCCCTATAAGTGGCAAAGTATTGTTTGTTTATTTTTTTTAATTTATTGAAGTTAACAAATTAAAAAAAATAGAACAAAATAAAAGAGGAATAACATTTTTTATAAAAGTGTTGTAAGATCTAGCATTCGCAAATAAGATGTATAATTTTCCATGGAATGAAGTAATCTGGAAAGGAGGCGGAGGTGATTGGGGATTGGGGATGGGAGACAATGATTGGCATTGGGTCCAGAGAGAAGACTGCCATCTTGGAGGAGTTTAGCATCAAGTAGCATAGTACCATCCAGTAACGTATGGTGGAGAGGCAGGTATGGACTTTGTGATGTCTCAAGAGAAAGGAGAAGACCTGCGTGCCATTAGCAAAGAGGTTGTAAGTAAAGCCAAAGGCGGTGATAAGTTTACCAATGAAGAGATGTAAACTGACTAAAGGCATGGCCAGGACAGATCCTTGAGGACACAGAAAAAGGCCATGTCCCTAAGAGGTCCAGCCACTCTCCTCAACTTAGACATGTTTAAGTTGTGTGTGTCCGGGTCCTCAAATCCCCAGGATGGCGGTGCGGTGGGGGAGAAACATCTGGTTATTCTGGACAGTTAACTGTCCGCAAGAAAAAGCAGGCAGGCATGCAAATAGCACTCAATGGGCCTCATTCCAAGTCGGGTGGTTCAGTTAAAAAAGTGCTGGTATTCGTGGATACTGGCACTTTACCAGACCGTCCGACTGCAGGTTTGCCGATGGGGCACCTGGCTTTATAGCTGGAGGTAAGCCAGGCACCCTACCGACAAAAAATGGCAGATGCCGGTAATGACGGAAAACCTCCTCATGGAGTCCCATGGGACTCCATGAATGGGGATTAAATCTGTACCTCTGACACTCATAATCCTGCGGCAATGGTAAAAGCCTTTGCCAGTATCCTGGCGGGTTTACTGCAGATACCGGCAAGGTTGGAATGAGGCCCAATGTCTTTTCCCTCAATCTTTCTTCCCTTATGACCACAGCTGCCCAGATCCAGTCAATCCTCTTAAGTACATTAATTTTGTTCTGTGTATCCGAAGCATTCTTCCTTACACATACCCATTCATGCCTCCTCACCTGATATTCCTCTTTTACCCTTGTGGGTTGGCATCACCAGTACAGAGTCCTACTCATTAACCTCAGTGTGGTTCGAAGTGTCTTTACCAAACTAATTGCAGGGGTTTCCGTGCATTTGTCACCGAGGAGAATTCACATTTATAAGTACCTTGATGACTGATTGGTCCAGACACACTTGGTCGAAGCTGGCTGGGCGGGTGCCCCTTCATGTTGTCTTGACCATTTGTTGCTGTATAGGCCTCTAATCCAAGCAAAATAAGTCTCAGCTCTAGCCCAAATTGAACAGCCAGGCCATCAGATTTGTATAAGACTCTGTGTGGAAAGTGTTCCGTACTTCATCATAGGTTAAATGACCTTGAAGAAACTGTTCATCGCTTCCTTTCGAGTTGTCAGGCTCTGGACGTTTGGTTCCAGATCCTCCTGGTCGTAGTTTTCCTGGCAGTTATGCACGCCAGAAGGAGAATTCATCTGCACATGACAGTCATGGGACCAACTTCAGGACCATCAATCGATCAAGTTCCACTTGCCTGAGTCTCTCTGAAAGGACCTTTAATGGTTTTAGCAGGGACACAATATTCTTCACGGTACTCCCAACTCAAGTTTCCCCACACAAATTAGTAATTACTATGGAATTGTCCCTCTACATATAAATGGGTTACTCTCCAGGAACATTTTGTTTGACAGCCTCTGGATTGCAGCAGAACAACAGGATCAAATCTATCTTGTAGAACTGCAAACTATTTTTATGGCTCTGACAGCTTTTTTCAGATAATTTCAGGCAAGGTGGTACTTGTTCAGTCCGGCAACCCCCCCCCCCCCCTCGCCCCCACACACATGTTTAGCTCAACAAACAAGAGGGCAAGAAATCTCCTCCCTCTTATGCACACTGACGATGAAGTGTTTAAGTGGGCCCTGTAGCATTGTATTGACCTGAGAGCAGTGCATTTAGCAGTGAGGACAATATGGAGACAAACAAGCTAAGCAGAGTTGATCATAAGAATTATGCTTGGTAACTCCTTCCCGACATCCTAGCACAGAATTGTTCATCCCTCAGGGGCACCAAATACAATGGGGTCTGTGGACCAGTTAACTAAGGGACAGACTGCATATTAAGTGGGTGTACATCTTCACATATTTCCACGCCACCATTGTTCAAGGTTCTCAAGTGAAGGCAATCTCCTAGGCAGTCTCCTCATGGTAACTCCCCACTGGTCAGCCAGATAGTTTTCAGATCTCAAGGTTCTGTCCTGGCAAGGTCAAATTTCTCCCATTATTTCTCCAACTTCTGTCTCAACTGGGGTGGCGGGGTAAGAAGGCTTCTTCACACCCACCCTGCAATCAGACCTGGTCAGCTAGTTCCTGAAGAGTTGACACTGGGTCATTTTAGCTTCTCCTGAGAAAACATGCAGATCATCTGGTTGTCAGAAAGGAGACTACCAGGAATCAATATAGAAGCAAGTAGTTCCGGTTTTGCCATTGGTCCCTAGAAGCTGGTCTCAACCTTTGCAATCCTCTTTGGTTCACATTCTTTTATTCATTTCAGACATGGATCACTTTGGCATAAAGCTTGTCTCATGTTTCACTTATCTGGTGGCTAATTAGACATACAGATACTGGATCTATGTGTCTTCTCTACTTCTGACCAGGTCTTAAAGCTCCACTTTGACCTAACTAGGTTCTATACGGCAGTCAGGGCTTCCTCTTTGGTTTGTACCTGAATATAGTTTTTTGAGCGTTATGACACAAGCCCATCGCCTCAACCTTATGCTAGTCACTTGGAATACTTAATTCCTGGTCGCATTGACATCAGCTAGGTGAACTTGTGAGATTGCAACTGTCTCCCTTTTGAGTCTTATGCTGTTTTTCAGAGACAAGGTGTTACTCTGAAAGTACTCTTCCTTGCTTCAGAAGATGGCATCAGCTTTTCATAACATTCACAAAGTAGTTGTTCCCTTATTTCTATCCCTTTAGTGAAATGCTGAGCAGGTTGCCCAAAATGCTGGATGTTAGTCATTTAAGTTCTACTTGGACTTGGACTGTACAAAGCATTTCAAGAAAGCCTATAACCTCTTAGTTTGCAGCCAGGGAAAAATGCCTCTAAGAGTTCTTTTGCTCGCAGGATTTTATCTTATATATCAGAATCCTACAAGACCCCCTGGAAGGGCCTTCACACTCACGCTGAAGGCAAACACTGTGCCCTTTCATGGACTTGTTACTTTGGAGAAATTAGTAGTGTCCATATAGCCATTTCCTTAGCCTTTTTGCAAACACTACTAGATATAACCTAATCCTGCGCTGCCCCACTATTAACTGGCGCCTTATGAAAGTGGCCCTCTGCCTGATCTGCCCACACTGGCGGCAAGCACACTACCTTGGCTCTGCCCTCTCTATCTCTTCTAAGATTGTGCCCACTCTCCAATGCTTACCATATTTGCACTGTTTAATCACATCCTCATCCGTGTCCCCTTACTCTGAAGCATTCTGCAACTCGCTCCCTGATTGTGCATTGCCTTAGCTAAAGTGATCTGGCCTACTACTGTCTGTGCCCTGCCCCAGCTAAAATATTACCTGTCCACTGTTGACTGTACATTGCCTCAACCAAAGGGAACCTGCACAATGTTGATTTTGCACTGCCTACTTAAATTCGAACATGCCTAATGTCAATTTAGCACTGCCGTAGTCAAACTCGAACCTGCCTGTTGCTGATTTTACATTGCCTTAGCTAAATTCGAATCTGCCCAATATCGATTTTGCACTGCCTTTAGTTAACTTAAATTTGCCTGCTGCTGATTTTGCACTGCCTTTAGTTAACTTGAATTTGCCTGCTGCTGATTTTACACTGCCCTAGCTAAATTCGAATCTGCCCATTGTCGATTTTGCACTGCCTTTAGTTAACTTGAATTTGCTTGCTGCTGATTTTGCACTGCCTTTAGTTAACCTGAACCTGCTTGCTGCTGATTTTGCACCGCCTTAGCACAATTGAATTTGCACTGCCTTTAGTTAACCTGAACCTGCCTGCTGCTGATTTTGCACCGCCTTAGCACAATTGACTTTGCCTGTGCTGCCACATATTTCCTATCGGGTGCCCATCCACCATGCTCCTCAGGACACTTTTCATATTGTGCCACATCTTGCCCGTTGAAACTGCATCCCCCACCTTGCTACGCATACGACCAACACATATTCATTCTTCAGCCACCTTATCTTTCCCTAGCCCTGCCCCCCTGCGCATGGTGACCCCCACAATGGACTTTGACACCCTCCATAGGCCTCCAGCACCTCAACACCGTCATTAACCCATACCTTAATGACCCAACTCTTTGGCTGAAACACTTCGCAAGTAAACCCACTCCAAATCAACCCTGTACCTTATCTCTCAGAAACAAAAGATTAGGTACCAGATTCCGCATTCAACCCACCCGCAGAAACCTCCCCAAGCAAATACAACACACACCACCGTGCTCACCTACGGCATCTACCAATAGCAATTTAATCTCTGCTGAATCAAAATTGCTGATTATCAAGGGCGCCCTCATCAACGCAAGATCCCTCCAGCGCACGCTCTAGATATAGCAGACCTTATAATATTCTCCGATCTTGACTTCATTGCCATAGCCGAAACCTGGCTTCATGCGGCATCAGGCCCCTCCTTGTCACTTGCCCTTCCACCCGGCTTCGGCATCATGAGATGTGCCCATACTTCTGTCTCCCACACCAGAGGTGGTGGCCTAGCTATCATTCACAAAACCACTCTGGACATAAGAGTATCGACTAACACTAAACTTGATTCCGCGGAACTGCTATCAGTCAAACTTGCACTAACACCGAATCAAACTGCCACCCTTCACCTAATCTACAGGCCCCGCACCTTCCTTTGTCAGAGATATCTCCACACTCCTCCTTGACCATGCTAAAACCAGCTCAAAAATTATTATTCTCTGAGACCTCATTCTAGGACTTGGCGACCCCAAAGATCCTACGGCACTAGACCTGGAAAACGCCCTCTCTAACTCTGGCTTCACCATGCATATCCAAGAGCCTACACACTCCAAAGGCAGGACCCTTGCCTGGCTAGCCAGTTCTAACTGCAATAGCAATATTCTTGCCAATACCCCTTGCCTATGGTCAGACCACCACATTATCACCATTTAATATTGAAGCTTCCCCCCGCATCCCAACCTTCATAACGCCTGCGCTCCCGACCAGAAACAAAAAGGACATAACCACGGAGAAACTTCTCCCCCTGCTACTCCCTTCGCTCAAAGCTGCCACTGACTCCACCAATGACCCCACTACTCTAGTTGACGTCTACAACCGCAGCATGATCACAGCTATAGATGTTATTGCCCCTATCAAACTTAGGGAGGCCAAACCACGGACACACCTTAACTCTTGGTTCACACCACAGTTAAGAGCACTCCGTAAAACCAAACGTTGTGCCGAAAATTGTTGGAAAAGTCACCCGTCCGACGCGCACAGACGGTTTCTTCTTGGCATTGCTTACCTATAAAACAGCCATCATAGAAGCGAAAAAGGAGTCCCTCAATAACCGCATCCTGCAAGCGGACTCCAACTCCAAGGAACTCTTTAAGATCTTAAAAGAGCTTGAAACGCCCGTCACCCCTCCTGACACCTGCATTAAAGACAGCATATGGTCTGCCAACATTCAGGCAGCGTTACTGAACAAAATTACCACGCTTCAAGCTAAAATCATAGCTAAACAAGACAGTCTTAAATTGGACAACAGTCTCAAACAAGACAGTCTCAAACTGGACAACCGCCCTCCTACCTCAGCGGGGTCCCTCTCCCCTGACTCGCTCAATCTCAAACGGTTTGCCTTCTTTCCACTTACCACTGCGGAGGTGGAAAATATTATCCTGAGGATCAAACCATCCAACTGCCAGGGTGACCCCTGCCATGCCCAAATCATCAAGGAATCGGCACACAACCTGACCCCATTCATCACATCCTTCATTAATGCTTCCTCTAAAACAGGAACTGTCCCTGACACCCTCAAGAACGCATGGGTGATCCCCCTCCTTAAAAAACCTTCCTTGGACCCAAGCATACCCACCAACTACCGTCCTATCGCCACTGTCCCGTTCCTGCTAAAAATCCTAGACCGTGCAGCATACCTGCAAATCCAAGAGTACTTGGAAGCCAACAACCTTCTAGGTCTTAGACAATCCGGATTCCGCCCCAAGCACGGAAATGAGACAGCTCTACTAGACTTAAAAACTCAAATCGAAGTTCTAAAAGACAACAGCAAATTGGCCTTGTTACTCCTACTCGACCTCTCCGCGGCTTTCGATTTAGTCAATCACCAAATCCTATGTAAGCATCTGCACTCTGCCGCCCACTTCTCTCCGGCAACTACGGCTTGGATCAAATTCCCGAGTAATAGATCCATGCGGGTCTTCTCTCAATCCGCAGCCGCAGATCCCTCCGCTATTCACTGCGACGCCCCCCAGGGCTCTTGCGTGTCGCCAACTCTCTATAATGTTTTTACAAAACCCCTCTTTGATGTACTTGACCATCTGGGTGTCTCTTATACGAATTACGCGGACGACACCCAGATACTCATTCCGATCACTGGAGACTACGTGGCTGACACCAAGGCCCTGAATGATGTCTATCTGGTCATCCAAGCTTGGATGGCACAACACCAACTATGCCTTAACGATGACAAGACTGAGCTCCTCATCTTGGGCACTACACAACGCCTCAGTAAACTTGAACCTTCTTACCAGTCGTTTATCATCGATGGCAACGCCATCCAAGTCTCGAAAGACACGAAAACTTTAGGCGTCTACCTTGACGCCACACTATCCCTATCCCGACAAGCAAATACAGTTGGGTCTGCCTCAGCGTACACCTGCAAACTCATTGCAGCTTGCAGGCCATTCCTGACCACTTCCATCGCGGTCACACTGGCCAGAACCCTCATCATGGCTAAAATTGACTACGGTAGCGCCCTCTACCTTGGAACTAGCCAAGAGAATGTGAACAAACTACAAATCGTCCAGAACAACGCCATCAGAGCGGCGCTAAACATCCCGCGAAACCACCACATTTCGGAACCCATATCCAATCTACACTGGCTACCTGTCAGACAAAGAATATCACTGAAAGCCCTTGGCCTGACCCACAAATGCCTAGCTAACCAAGCCCCCCCCGTATCTCTGCAGCCGGCTATCCCGCCCTCAAAGAACCGCCCAGACTCCTTACCTAACTATCCCGAGATTCAAACTTCAAAAAGCGGGTGGATCAAACTTCCCCGTTTTAGCCTCCAAGCTTTGGAATGCACTCCCCCTTACCATCAGATCAGAAGAATGCTTTAGTGCCTTCAAGGCCAAAACGAAAGCTTGGCTCCTCACTCAGCTGTGAAACTCTGACCTCATATGTGAGCCTTGCCCTAGTAAAGCGCCAGTTCTAACTGCTACCTGTAAATGATGTATATTGATGTATGTTCTAATTCAGCCAGTTCTAACTGCTACTTGTAAATGATGCATATTGATGTATGTTCTAATTTTTTGCACTGTATCTACTATTGACTATATGTATGCCTATGTAACCATGTATAAGTAACCATGTATAAGTTGCGCCCTGATGCCTCCGGGCCGAAAGGTGCGCGTTACAAATAAACAAATACAAATGCACACTAGCGCTAGACCTGTGCTAGGTTTGGTCAGACTGTCCTCCAAAACCGGCGCCTGCTCGGAGCCATTCTTGGTATTCTGCCATAAGTATGAACGAAAGGGGACTGGAAGTAGAGTAAGAGAACGTATCCCACCGTAATGATTACTGGACTCAAAGTCCAAATTCCCTTTGCTCCATATGCTCACCCTCCATCAGCCTAGTACAGTGGTATTCAAACTTTTTCATACCGAGCCCCCCTGGAGTACAAATATTTTTTCTGTGGCCCACTCACCAAAGGGAACCAAATGATATCCAGGGCGTCCCCCGGGCTCTTTAAACTATAACCAGATTGTCTGCTGCTTATGTTTTCTATTACAAGCACTCATCTTAATCCTTTTTTGTATTAAGAAGTCATCTTGGTGCTTTTTACAGGGTCTGCTCCCCGCCCCCCCCGGACATTCTTCTGGCCTCCCTATGGGGGCCGGCCCCCCAGTTTGAAGAGCACTGCCCTTGTAGGATAAGTTAGCCCTATAACAAGAATGCCACTGAAAAACAGCTACCCGCCTCTACAAATGCTGGGTGTACCTGGTTGCACTAAGTGTTTACAGTCATATTGGTCAGAATGATCCAAATAGGACAGGGGAAAGAAATAGAGATCAACATATTTTAATTAATCCGTAGAAAATTAACATGTTAAAAAACATAATGCATTCTGTTTAAAGAACATAAAAACAATTAGTGAGAAAAACACCATTTTTCTAGTCAAACAACAACTGCAACCGTCATCATTTTTTAAAAAGCAAACAGTTGAGTGAGGTTAGTATAAGTGTGATGTTGACATTGCATATATCCTCAGTTTATATTTTATTGGTCCTTGGCTCTGTCGACACAGAGAAATGTGTTTCTAGGCGTCAGCTGATATAGTTTGAAAACAGGAAACATTCTCTGGCTGGCTTAATCTGTCATGGGACATGTGCTGAGCCCGTCTTCAGGACAATATGTTTTTAGGGACACAGATGCATAATGATGCAGCTAAAAACCAAAAACACAAAGAAACGTGTTAGTGGCACCTTTAAAAACTAAAGAGAGGATCTCTATAGGTGTACACGTGCAAGCATTGGTACTAACCTAACAATTACTTTGTGGCAGTGTGAGGCGTCGAAGGTGGTGACTGTGTGAACCAAGTTTGATGTCATCAACTGTACAAACTTACAGTTTTGGAAAGGGCTACAAAATAATGGTAAAGTCAAATTTTAGTTTATAGCTATTGATTTTTCGGAACCACTTGTACCATTGTATTGTGATTGAGAGCGAAACTGTGCGCTTAAAGACTTTAATCATTGAATTTTTATCAAAAGTATGTCTAACATTTGTCCGACAGCTGATAATAAATACCTTTGGACCCGTTCTAACACGAGCCGTGTCCGTTGGTCAACGCGGAGTGTAGTTGGATGGAACAGTGTTCGTTTTGTTGGTATTATTAACGGAAAACCCCAGTATGCTGTCTGAAGGACTCGAACTGAAGGGAGTGCCTTGTGTTTATTTGACAAACTTCTCGGATGAGGCGTCGTGTGACTGTTTTCCAAGAAAAAAGCACATGAAGTGCTGGTAAGAGACTGAACTCATAGGGGTCATAATTATTTAATTAACCAGCGGCAGCATGACTTTTTAATCTTTTTAATCTGTTTACCTGTTCACAACCCGGTGTGTCTTGCCAGCAAGGTGCAGACTGTTACGGTTCCGCGCGCTGAGTGGAAAAACTGAAGGCTCTGGATCAGGTGTGTCTGTATTTTAAATGCTAGACCGTGTGAGTACTAAGGATCGGACGCCATCTTAGTTGTAAAAATGGCCAATCTCGATGTACGTGAATGCGGAACAAATTGCTCTAATCACTGCAAAAAAGCCGCATTTTTCTTCTGTGGTGTTTATGTTCACTGATGGATTCAAAGCGGTGTTGTAAGACAAAGTTGACTGGGCTTTGCAAAATACTGTGACGGAGGGCCCAAATTAAGCACTTTTACAGAATAGACTCAGACAGTCTAAATGTGAACAAAAGAACTTTATTGGCATAACCCCACAAAAATGGGCTGTGTGATAAAAAATAAACACAGTAATATAGTGTATCTCAGATTCATGTATTTTGGAGAACAGCTGATGTGCAGGCACAATGATGAGTCATTTTCGAAGGAACAGGCTCCATTCTATTCCGATGTTTAGGCCAGATTGGACTGTGTTTAGGTTATAAATCCACTTTTGTTCAAGCTGTCTTAGTTTTCGGTCTCTGTCACCGCCCCGTGGATGTGGTGGTACTGTTTTCAGTACAACCCACTGAATGTCTTTCACCGAATGTTTAGCTTTCACAAAATGGGCCACTAGTGGTTTTTCGGGCACTGCGTTTTTTACACATGAACGATGCTCACATATTCTTTGTTTTATTGGTCTCTTTGTTTTGCCGATATAAATAAGACAGCAAGGGCAAGTGATGGCATAGATGGCCCAAGGGGTGTTACAATTTGTGAATTTTTTTAAATACCAAGTGAAGCCATTAAGGTTGACGCTTTTGAGGTTGTCTGTTAGTTCACATACTGAACAGTTACCGCATTTGAAGTGCCCGGTTATTGGCGATGAATGCCATAATGTGGTTTGTGACAGAGAGTGAGTTGTTTTTGGGCTCTTGTATGTGTGAACGAGCTTATCACGTAGATTGGGCATGCGTTTGAAGGCGAAACGTGGTTTTTGTACAAAGAAATCTTCAGTTTGGATTAGAGGCCAGTTTTTTAGAATGCAGCGGCGCAAGTCGTTGCTAATGGGTGAGAAGGTGGATACACAGGTGATTTTGTCTTCTTGTGTCTTTTCTTGTTTTTCTAGACATCGAGATCTGTCTGTGTTTCGTGCCCTTTTCATGGATCTTCTAATGATGTGTGAGGGATATCCCCGTTCTTTTAGTCTAAGGGATAGATTGTGACTGTGACTATCAAAGTCTTCTTTGGTCGAACAATTATGCCTTATTCGTAGGAATTGACCGAAAGGGAGATTTTCCCGCAATGACTGTGGGTGAAAGCTTTTAAAAGAAAGCAAGGTATTTTTATCGGTGGGTTTTTTGTAAACAGTGGTGTTCAAAGTGCCCAGCATTGTTTTGTAAATTTCTAGATCTAAAAATGCTATTTTGTGGTGGTCATAATGCATGGTGAAATTTATGCATGGGTCTTGTTTGTTTAACCATTCTAGAAAGGTGTTCAGAGTGGTTACGTCTCCATGCCAAAGTAGGAACACATCGTTCACCACCATCTGATTTTATATGCGAATGCATTAGAATAGCTCTGGTGAATAATTTCTTTATGGTAGACAACACATTTTTCCAGCAGCTACACGGGACAAGCATGGGGGCCACATTCGCACCCGATCTGGCCAACTTATTCATGGATGATTTGGAACAGAAATCGGTCTATCACGACAACAAACCTTTTACAATGGAACCCATCGCGTGGCACGGTTATATAGACAATAGCATTTTTAGATCTAGAAATTTACAAAACAACGCTGGGCACTTTGAACACCACTCTTTACAAAAAACCCACCGATAAAAATACCTTGCTTTCTTTTAAAAGCTTTCACCCACAGTCATTGCGGGAAAATCTCCCTTTCGGTCAATTGCTACGAATAAGGCGTAATTGTTCGACCAAAGAAGACTTTGATAGTCACAGTCACAACCTATCCCTTAGACTAAAAGAACGGGGATATCCCTCACACATCATTAGAAGATCCATGAAAAGGGCACAAAACACAGACAGATCTCGATGTCTAGAAAAACAAGAAAAGACACAAGAAGACAAAATCACCTGTGTATCCACCTTCTCGCCCATTAGCAACGACTTGCGCCGCTGCATTCTAAAAAACTGGCCTCTAATCCAAACTGAAGATTTCTTTGTACAAAAACCACGTTTCGCCTTCAAACGCATGCCCAATCTACGTGATAAGCTCGTTCACACATACAAGAGCCCAAAAACAACTCCCTCTCTGTCACAAACCACATTATGGCATTCATCGCCAATAACCGGGCACTTCAAATGCGGTAACTGTTCAGTATGTGAACTAACAGACAACCTCAAAAGCGTCAACCTTAATGGCTTCACTTGGTATTTAAAAAAATTCACAAATTGTAACACCCCTTGGGCCATCTATGCCATCACTTGCCCTTGCGGTCTTATTTATATCGGCAAAACAAAGAGACCAATAAAACAAAGAATATGTGAGCATCGTTCATGTGTAAAAAACGCAGTGCCCGAAAAACCACTAGTGGCCCATTTTGTGAAAGCTAAACATTGGGTGAAAGACATTCAGTGGGTTGTACTGAAAACAGTACCACCACATCCACGGGGCGGTGACAGAGACCGAAAACTAAGACAGCTTGAACAAAAGTGGATTTATAACCTAAACACAGTCCAATCTGGCCTAAACATCGGAATAGAATGGAGCCTGTTCCTTCGAAAATGACTCATCATTGTGCCTGCACATCAGCTGTTCTCCAAAATACATGAATCTGAGATACACTATATTACTGTGTTTATTTTTTATCACACAGCCCATTTTTGTGGGGTTATGCCAACAAAGTTCTTTTGTTCACATTTAGACTGTCTGAGTCTATTCTGTAAAAGTGCTTAATTTGGGCCCTCCGTCACGGTATTTTGCAAAGCCCAGTCAACTTTGTCTTACAACACCGCTTTGAATCCATCAGTGAACATAAACAACACCACAAAGAAAAATGCGGCTTTTTTGCAGTGATTAGAGCAATTTGTTCCGCATTCACGTACATCGAGATCGGCCATTTTTACAACTAAGATGGCGTCCGATCCTTAGTACTCACACGGTCTAGCATTTAAAATACAGACACACCTGATCCAGAGCCTTCAGTTTTTCCACTCAGCGCGCGGAACCGTAACAGTCTGCACCTTGCTGGCAAGACACGCCGGGTTGTGAACAGGTAAACAGATTAAAAAGATTAAAAAGTCACGCTGCCGCTGGTTAATTAAATAATTATGACCCCTATGAGTTCAGTCTCTTACCAGCACTTCATGTGCTTTTTTCTTGGAAAACAGTCACACGACGCCTCATCCGAGAAGTTTGTCAAATAAACACAAGGCACTCCCTTCAGTTCGGGTCCTTCAGACAGCATACTGGGGTTTTCCGTTAATAATACCAACAAAACGAACACCGTTCCATCCAACTACACTCCGCGTTGACCAACGGACACGGCTCGTGTTAGAACGGGTCCAAAGGTATTTATTATCAGCTGTCGGACAAATGTTAGACATACTTTTGATAAAAATTCAATGATTAAAGTCTTTAAGCGCACAGTTTCGCTTTCAATCACAATACAATGATACAAGTGGTTCCGAAAAATCAGTAGCTATAAACTAAAATTTGACTTTACCATTATTTTGTAGCCCTTTCCAAAACTGTAAGTTTGTACAGTTGATGACATCGAACTTGGTTCACACAGTCACCATCTTCGACGCCTCACACTGCCACAAAGTAATTGTCAGGTTGGTACCAATGCTTGCACGTGTACACCTATAGAGATCCTCTCTTTAGTTTTTAAAGGTGCCACTAACACGTTTCTTTGTGTTTTTGGTTTTTAGCTGCATCGTTATGCATCTGTGTCCCTAAAAACTTATTGTCCTGAAGACGGGCTCAGCATATGTCCCATGACAGATTAAGCCAGCCACAGAATGTTTCCTGTTTTCAAACTATAACAGCTGACGCCTAGAAACACATTTCTCTGTGTCGACAGAGCCAAGGACCATTAAAATATAAACTGAGGATATATGCAATGTCAACATCACACTTATACTAACCTCACTCAACTGTTTGCTTTTTAAAAAATGATGACGGTTGCAGTTGGTGTTTGACTAGAAAAATGGTGTTTTTCTCACTAATTGTTTTTATGTTCTTTAAACAGAATGCATTATGTTTTTTAACATGTTAATTTTCTACGGATTAATTAAAATATGTTGATCTCTATTTCTTTCCCCTGTCCTATTTGGATCATTCTGACCAATATGACTGTAAACACTTAGTGCAACCAGGTACACCCAGCATTTGTAGAGGCGGGTAGCTGTTTTTCAGTGGCATTCTTGTTATAGTTCCTTACATTCGGTCCTCAGCCACACAGCCCCCTAAAAAAGAGGACTTTTTTAGCTCAACACGCTTGCTTTACTGATAAGTTAGCTCGACAGGCCAACGGTAAAAATAAACTGGTCTGCAATGCTGGGGGGTGGTACGCATGCATGGAGGGCCCCCGCCATGTAAGAGTGCTAGCTCCGTCCCTTCATTATAATTTAAGGACCATTGCTGTGCAAAGGCTCTGGTCCTTTTTCCCAATGGGATGGACACTGAATAAGCATTTGGGGAAGTACACTTGGCACTAGTACAGTAGATACTGTGCTAACTAACGTTTTCTTCAGAACAGATGTGGGTTTTTCTTATTAGAGTGTGTTGTTTAGTCTGTGAGCAACTAATTGCCATGGTTGTACTGAGTGGGGGATTGCTGTGGCAAGTCCTGAAGTCTGAGGGCTTCTATAGCTGGTTGCTTGCTGCCTCGGTGTTTCGAAGTATGTGGTTTTAGCTATACGTAAGTTATATTTAGAGTCTGTGCCTGCATTTGGCTGGCAGCGCTTGTATGGTGCGTATGGGTCAATGATGCACTTTAGTAGATTGTGGCCGTATCGCTGATGAAGTTCTTCTTTGCCACATCCTAACTCAGCACGTTATTTTCTAACTAAGCTATGGTGTATGTTGTTGAAAGAATTAAAAAAGCAACAACATTGTACCCTGCTCCTAATCCTCTGTATTTGACAAGCAGGGCTCTTCCGACGACACGATTGCTCTTGTCGCCCGTTTCTGCAATAAGCTGTCTCCGTTTCATCATCCTCTTTACCGCGACTGTTTCTGTTGCTGCAGCTGTTTTTGCGTTAGCTAGGATGACCTTGGCTCTGATAGTGAGCATCGATTCTTCCTAATTAAATACAGTGGCACAGTACGCTTTAGTAGTGAGAATCCATTAGCCTGTCCATCTTCCCACAAGTTAATTATTTTTAATTGAGTGGCTGTTTAATCTAGATTTGCATTCTCAAGCGAAAGTCCCTTGCATTTTTTAGCTGTCTGTTATGTAACTCATGGCCCAGCCTTATATTTCTCGCTTCCATGACTCCCATTTGAAAATACTGGCGATTCTGTTTCTGGACACACTATTAGAAGATAACCAGCCGCTCTTCGTAATTGTACTTTCATTGGATAACATTACTTTAAAATAGAACTTTAAAGTAACCATCTCTCAGTTGTCTGATGCAGCGATTTTTGTGTAGAATGTCAATAGGTTTAATACATTAATAACATAATAACAAGGCGATCAATTGAGACTTTACCAACTTAATTAGAAGCCAGCAATCCAACTTGGAAAACGAAAAGAAAACTGAATTATGTAAGCAAGGGGCCATGGGGGATTAGCTGCTCCTATACCTCTTTTTAAACAGCATGTTTAATGAAAGCTCTGACTAACAGCAGAGATACGCTTCTGTAACAGCTGTTGACGGTCCGCTTGATTCATAGAAACAGCTTTTTATTATTTATTTGTTTTGGTTTTAGATGAAAAACCTTTACAAAAAAAGGGAAAAAAAACTCCTTAATACAAAACAGAAGCCCAAAATAAAAACCAAAGATCTCCACAGATAACCAGGGGCGACCTAGCTAGGGCTGGGCGAGGCCATCATTTTGCATGAATGTCTGGCTCATGACTTTTGAACTTAAAAGTATGGAAACATTTTCCAAAACCTTTACTATTGTAGCCGTGAGCATAATTTCTTGGCCTGCAATCAGTCTGTCCCAGAACAGGTCACACGTTAAGCTCTCCTCTTTAGCCACAAATCTTCCGAGCAACGATCTTGTTTCTCAAGTGCCCTCGCACTCCATTAGCAAATGTTTGAGGGATGGGTGGCTCGGAGGATCGCAATATTTGCAAAGTTTAATGGCTTTGTCGCCCTGGTTTCTTCTAGCCAGTACTTCCCCCGAATGGGCAATGTTGAGTCTTAATCTCCAAAAATTACTTCTTATAGCTCTATCTGGAAGAGAACCCAGTTTTCTATCCACTTTCAGAAAAAGGTTTGGGGTTTAAGGTTTCTTACTCCGTCGATGGTAGTGATCCACTCTTTTGTTTCCAAAAGCTTTTTTACTTTCTTTGGGTTGCAAGTAAGGACTTCTGGCGTTGTTTCAAGCCTGATCAGAATGCCTCCTACTTTCTTCTTCAGCCAGGTTCGTGTAACCCGGTCTAGGTCCGGATGAGGCCCTCAATTGAAGGTATTTCACGCAGCCTATAGTAGGTACAGAATGCACTTGTAAAGTGTTACTAGTTGGGAGAGTGGTCACTTATTTTTTCAGCTGGTATAGTTGATTGGAATATAGAATTGCATTTCTGTTGCTCCTGCATGATCCGTCCTCCAAAGCTAGGTTTTTCTGTCACTGCGTGCCTTTTCATAGCTCCATGTTGTACTTCCACATCCAAGCGTGCAAACCTACCATTCACCTAGGTGCAAATTCAGAACTTAAGGTGTTTTGCACTGCTCGCTGCCTACCCACCATTCTTTTCCTTTCTGTTTGGCAACTAGGTCTCACCAGACCTACAAAGGAAACCCTAATTGCATCGTTATTTCTGCCTGCCTGAAGCATGTTCCTTATTGCAACTCTCAGCATCCAGCACACTAATCTCTAAGTTAAAACCAGACCAAAGCCAGTGATTTGCAAAGTATTGACATGCACCCGCAGAGGATGCAACATAAGGACGGAGATGACATTTCAAGGAGGACCTACAGCTGACTATGCCTGTGGAGAGGCAGACATTGCAACTTCCTTAGAACCTAGCTGCCAACTGCACAACCCCTTCTTCCATGCCTGCACCCGGAGAGGCTCTTGAAGGAAAACACATACTTACCAAATCATGAACCCTCTTTAGCCAAATATTGTCAGTGGAGTAGGTAATCAAACTGTGTCGCTCAGAGAAACTAGCACAGAGCCAGTGGGGAGAACCAGAAGGAACTGACATGAGTAGCCTGTGACACCAACAGAAGAGCTACTTAAGAGGGTGAGAATGATCAATACAGAAGGAAATGGCTAATTCGTCTTTAGAAATTACTAGGTCACCACCATCACCTGAACAAAAGGAACATCCAGCTTCTGGATAAGTAAGGTGCCTTTATCTACAAGATTTAGCCCCACCAAAAATCAGCAATTATATTGCATGGTACTGGGCCTACAGTGGAGACTTGCAAATCTTGGATGGCCATAGCGATTAATCTTGGGGTTCTGAGGTGTAATCTACTTGATGACCTAAATGAAGAAGGTAACCCTGCTAAACCCAAGGGACCGAGTGGGCACCACCCAAATTAACATGAAGTTCTGCATTTTCAGAAAATGATTAGATGCTCTGCCAGTAACCATAGTGTGCAAATGTGGATAATTCCACTCAAACCAAAATGCCAGGGAACATCCTTTGCATTGGCGGCTCTTTAATGGTAAAAAGATGCATTAATTTCATCCAATTGCATGAAAATTGCATCGTAGTCAAAAGTTCAATAAATTCTCCAAGATTCAATATTTTCTTTAATGAAATAACATCTTCTTTAAACAAAGGGCAGACAAAGTAAGCCAATACATTTGGGACTGTGGTGCTGGGGTAATCTCTGAAAGTAATACAAACAAGTATGTAAAACCCTATTGTTTCCATTGTATGAATGCAAGAATCACATCAAACACTGTAAAGTAATAACACATACCTGTGTAGAAGCAGTGTGAAAAAAGTCTTGAAAAGATCAAACGAAC
This sequence comes from Ambystoma mexicanum, assembly GCF_040938575.1. NCBI lineage: Eukaryota > Metazoa > Chordata > Amphibia > Caudata > Ambystomatidae > Ambystoma > Ambystoma mexicanum. The sequence continues at coordinate 882,810,590 of NC_090933.1, forward strand.
AAATATCAACCGTCATGTAAGTCAGAAAAATGAATACATTAACATGATATAAATGACAAACAATTGTTCCTGCATGCTTTCGTTGTTGCCATATAACTTTGTGAGCCGAGGGATCCTTGAGAAGGAAGGAAGAGCTTCAAAACATTGTTTTTAATTCATCATGTAAAAAACTAAAGAACAGAACTTATAACTTGAATGTTGCTGCAAGAAAATTCTAAATACATAGTTGCTTACCTTCTCAGCTCGTTATGGACAATTAATCGTGTTTTCTGAATGCGAAGCTAAACGCCACAGTAATTCCACTCGTACTGCGTCCAAGATTATACCATAAAACAAACATAAAACAACCGTAGGAGTTGAAACAAAAGCACCAAAGCCCTGTGAGCAACACACCAAGTTCTGGGCAAACCACTCAGTTTGGAGCCACCAACTGAAACTGGGCAGTCTCTAAACACCTAGAATGGGTCACCACTTGGAGGAAAATAAGAGCAAAGAACCATCTGCTTTTTCATCACTGCATGCTCAGTCTCAAAACACAACTCACATGCATGGCCTGCTTCGAGCAGGTAATACCGGGCTACAAATTCTATACCTTGCCTACAGACCACTACCTGAAGCTGCTCCTCATAACTATCATATTGCCCTATACTACTGTGAAGGAAAGGGAGGAGGTATTGCTATCATTCATGAGACATGCATTCCACTAGTCCTGCTGGTTCACTGCAGCAATGCAGACTCCTTACTCTTGTCCCATCTACTAGTTCATCAACCTGTGTCATATAACCAACTGATTCAGACTCTACTTCAAACCTTATAGTGGGCTCCCAAACCTGGTGGACATGGAGTGTCTTATTGCCCTGTAACCTAAAGCAAACACTCAACAGAGTGTCTCACTCAGCAGGCCACATGTTAGACCGCAATTTCTGCAATGAGGGTCTAGTAACCTTAGCCCTGCCTCTTTTGCTACCCTGGCTTGTCGACTGCACTATTCCTTTACTCATCTTCAGACCCTACCTATGTGACCAGGTTTGCTTACATATCTCATCAGGCAAGGCGGGAGAACTCGATGCCTACCCCTCCCATGGTGTTAGGATGCCTGATTGCGGGCCCTGCCACAAAACCATCTTGTCTCATGTTTCCAATTCCCGAGGGCAGCAGGGACAGCTGTTGCTGATGGGGCTAACGGCTGCCTGGTGCCACATGGGAGGCAGCGGAGGGCTCTCGTAGAATTGGAGGCAGCCACAATGGCAGACCCAGCTGCAAGGAAAGACAGCGGTGTGGCATCGTTCAAGGGCTGTTGACAGGAAGGAGGAGGGTTGGCACCGGCGAAGATGATGCAGAGGGATAGCCACAACTCAGCAGCGGGATAGCCACAACTCAGGGCCTCTATGTACATATGAGCTTGGCCCTGGCTCACGGTGCCAGCTGGGACCCACCAGGAATTCTTATATTAAAAAGAGGCCACAGGAAGGCCATAACAGTAGTGGACAGTAGTCCCTATGAACTATTGGACTACCCAGGCCCATAACGCTGCAAGCCGTGTTGGGAAAAGGGATGTGGCTTGCAGCCCTGCTGATGATTTCCAGCTCTTCCTTCTCACACCCCCTCAGAAAAGATAAGTGATTTGTGAGGGAGAGAAGCCCAATTTTGGGCGAGGAAGTGCAGTTTAAGAAGGGCATGGGAAGAGGAAGTAGTGGGTTGGTAGGGTTGAGTTCAAGAGGTGGAAGCGGGACGACCATGAGACCAGAGATGGAGAGAGGCAGGAGTGTGGTGTAGCTGGAGAGAGGAGTTCTGTGGAGTGATGGTGCATGAGTCTGAGGAGAGGTGGGAGAGTGAAGTAGTAGTGGTAAGTAGTGGGTAGTAGTAGCAGTAAGAAGGGGGTATTAGTGAATGGTAATAAAAGGTAGTGGTAGTTGTAGTGGAAGGTAGCGATTGGTAATAAGAAGAGATCGGGAGTAGAGGTAGAGGTAATAGAAGGGTAGTGGTAGTAGTGGTAGGAGGTGGTAGTGGTACGAGGTAGTAGCAGTACAAGGTTGTAGTAGCGGTAAGAGGAAAGGTAGAAGTGGTAGGAAGAGAGGTAGTAGACGTATTGAGGTGGTAGTAGCAGAATAGAGAGTTAGTAGGTGTTGTGTAGAGGAGAAGTGATAGTTGAGGAGAGGAAGCAGTAGGGAGAGAGGAAGAGAAGTAGGAAGTAAAAGGAAGTTGGTTTACTTCCAAGGGTGGAGAGAGATGGGGAGTGTAAGATCGGAGGGACAGAAGCATGATGGGTAGGAGAACACAGGAGGAGAGTCAGATTAGAAGGACAAGGAAAGACTGTGAGTGGCTGGTGATTGAATCCAACAGGATGTGAGCAAGGCACCGTTCTCTAACTGTATAGAACATTAAGCAGGCCTGTGAAAGGGAGAGTTAGAAGACCCCTAGGGAGTCGGCCAGCCAGCGCTTTAGGGAATCCACCACAGCCCCAGCCTTAACATACGACAGTAGATGTCACTGAGCACTAGAACTAACCAGGGTTATGGGCAGCTCGGCTATGGTGACTGCAGCCCAAGGTAGGTGAGAGTGCGAGGGGCAGCCACATAGCCGAATTCCCCAAATACCCTTTGTCCTGAATGTTGCGTGATCATACCTAAGCCCACCTTTTTGTGAAGTCCAAAATAAACAAACGCCCTCTGAAGAGAGTCGGTTGTCAGTCGTTTTTTAGCAATGCCCATCACACCCACCTATAAGAAAGTTCTCCCAACAACTAAAAGATTGGAAGAAACTTAATTTGCTTAAGAATCTAAATGTAATTCTGCAAAAGCCCTTTGCTCCTCTGTGTATCCAGAGGTAGGACTGGGCATGATAAAGGATTGGCTCCTTGATTCTCCAGATAAGCTTGCACCTCAGGTCTTTCCACAACACATGGCTAGATGTACATGCCGCATTGAACAGCCTACATAAAAAGACATAAAATTGTGCTGTCCCTAAGCATGGCCGTGATGAGAAAGAAACTTACCACACCAGCTGTACCACTATGAAGCATTATTTTTATAAAGTGCTAAATTTAGGACCCAGAGGCATTACAGCACTCTTGGTGATTCAGTGACATCACTGAGCAACTGACTAATCCCCCTTCTCCAACCCCACAGATGACAATTTGAACCTGGGAGTAATATGAGAAGACTAAGACAGGCAAAATAATCTTAATTCGAAATGACATTTGCAATCGCCCTATAATTATGAGTTAGGTCTGGATCAAAAGTGGGCTCCTTAAGAAGTGCAGATATCCAAGCTAGCAGTTGTATATGTAACCACACATTTTATGTTTCCAATAAAGGTTACATACTCTAGGCTAGGCTATCAATAGGATGGTCCAGCACCTATGCATTGGGTGTGGATGTGTACTTAGTTATGTTGGGAATGTATATAGCTGTTGGCCGTACTGTTACTGCAATGTTATTGGCCCCATGCACGGGTTTGCAGGTGCATTCTGCAATGCAGCCAGCTGTATGCCTCAGCAGGTTTTGGGTGGAATGTTAGGTTTTGAACAAGAAAAACAGTTGACTTGATGGAGAGGTTTGGGGCTGCTGTAGCTCTTTCTTAATAAAACTGTTGATGAAGATCCTACCGTGTGTGGATGATCTGTGGACATAATACTGGCAACGAGGATTCAGCGCGAACACAGCAGCCCCAGCCTGACACTGGAGTAAAGAATTCGCTCTGTACTCCGAGACCCCCGACCGGCCCATAGAGTCGGGGTTTGCTCAGAAGCACTTTAAGACAAGATAGCTGCACCCGTAAGATGGATGGGGGTGCAGATTCATTACTCCAACACCAATCAATAAGGAGAACTCAACGATTTGGCAAAGGGAGTCAGTTTAATGACAAGTACTAAAAACGGGGAGTTATGAATATCAGCAATAGTGCGATCTTCCTTCTCGCTTCAACTCCAACAAACTGCATAAAAATTATAGCATTTATACTGAAAACTCGTCGTCATTGACGTGTAACACTCAAAAGTTAACATGCATTTCTATTGGTTCGGAAAAGGTAACTTTAATATAGGTACTATATCTGTATATGGTAACAGAGTGCAGGGATTGGGTAAACAATGTCAGGTGGGCATCTATGCCCTTCCTTCAAAAATGACTACTGCAGACATCACTAAAAGTATGACGTCCTATTAGTTCCATTAACTATAAGACCCTAGATTACTTGGTCCACTGTGATTGGGTTGGCACCAACCCCATGCATACTTTCTCACTTTGCTTAGCAGCACGCAGAATGGTCGGCCAGGTGCAGGGTGCCCCTCAACTCACCTGGTCTTCCTCCAATCAATCATTACTTTAGTGGCTATGTGTCAATTATTTAGCAGTGGTTGGCCTCAAGACTGCACCTTCTGCCTCGATATCCTCTCCTGGCTCACAGCCATGCGTAGGTGTGGGGGTCTTGCTTCTGTTCATTCGGCTGGTCACGTGATTCAGGCACTGTGGATTTGCCTTTTCTTCAACAATTTGTGTATTTGATTTTATGTTCACCCACCACCTCCACCTGCCTTCGCCTTCTTATCTTTCTCCTTCAAGGCAGTATATTCTGGTTCTTGCTTCAGTTAATTGTAGCTACTGCTCGTTTATTGCCTCTGCTGAGTTTTGTTTCTGCCGCTCAGCTCCTGATCTTGTTGAATGTGAAACCTTTCTCGACTAGCCGAAGTAATTTTGATTAATTCTGCTTTTGTGCAAAGTGAACGTATACTTCATATAAAGTGCTTTAATTGAGGTAGATATTTATATGGCGCTTGCCGCACTAGTCCTCTACTAAGAATAGCAAGCTGCACTGTTTTCTTAGCTTTCTTGCGGTTCCAAGCATATTTACAGGTGTAAACTGGTTGAATATCTTCATCTTGCTTGCAGCTTAAGCTTCTTATATTTTGACATCGTTCTCTCATTTTAAGTTCACGATATCCTTGTTCATGGCGTTTCGTCTCTTTGCGTCATTCTCTGGTCGTCATTTCTTCTGTGAGTCATGTTTTGGTGCTTGTGACGTCACCATTCGTCTTCCATTAAGACCTTTTTGGTTTCTTCAGGGACTGTACTCAGACGATCTTCATTTCATCTCATTTGTTGATATGGCTTTCTCAATGGGTACCTTACTGTCCATGGTGTCCTTGGTACTGGTACTTCAATAGGCATCTTTTTTCTGATAGGTACTGGACAGAACCCTACCGTGGCTCTCTGCTGGTTTAATTGCTCACCAACTAACACACAGGGATTTTCCTCAAATACACATTACCTCAAAGGCGGGTATGTGTCCTTTCTGTTACCAGGAAGATACTGTAACACACAAAACAGAGTAAAGGACAAAAAAGCTTCACCAGAGCTGTTTATTATGTTGTGCAATTAATGCAACCCTAACTCTTTCCCTACAGGGAGTGCACAATGCTAACCCTGCATGCTGTTTCTAACCCTCAAAAAACACTAATACGCCGGCTACCGGCGAGAATTGCATGGGGACTATTCGTGCCCTATATCACAAAATTGAAAAAACATATTCACAATGAACAATCACAGTAGATATAATACATACAGATTTCATTAGCCAAAACTCTTAAAACCAAGACAGTTACGGGAAAGCCATTTCCCGGCTGCACCCTTGGATGAAACAGACAGGTCATGTGGGACTCGGCGTCACACACACTGACAATTTAATTGCCCTCCGTGAGGTGTGTCTGGTTGTGTCGCACAGATTCCCAGCACAAAATGCACTTTGTATTCAACTCGTTTTTGTACAGGTGCATGAACCATTCTCTTGTGCGGGGATACATGACAACTTTATAAAAGGAAACTTGAGTTCTCTGAAACTGATACAAACGATTTTTATCTAAAAGTGCATAAGTCCACTTGTGTCACTCTAAGTGAGGTGACATATATATCTCTGGTCGACCGGTTTCAATGATGTCTTGCGTATATCATATTCTTCAGGACCCATTATTGCTTCTTTTGACCCAATCAACAAGCCCCATAGGAGCGGGATTGCGACATATCCTGTCCAGCTGTTTGTATGTGCAAAGGTAAGGCACATTCAATTTCTGTAGTGTAGCCACTTTCAGATATTAAAATTGGAAAGCCTGAGATGGTACTTGATCTTTCCACTCATAGACGTCCCTTCAATGCGGTGAGCTTCTTTATAGTCTCGCAACTTTTTTCATTATACTTTCGAAGGGGTCCTAACTAGAAATGCATGACTCCTTGAAATCCTTTTCTTCACGTATTTCTCTTCTACTTTCATCAATACCCTCTATCAGCAATTTCCAATTAACTTCACCAGGAATTGCTTAAATTCCCCATCCTTTCAAATGCACAGAGAATTGTCTGAATCAAAGAGTGCCATGATGATTTGAGTTATTGTCAACGGAAAGTCCTAATACAGATGTCAGGATTGTTTTATGGTGCCATTGCTGCTGGGGACTTTGCTGTCCAAGATGGGATTATTAAGCCAATTTGTGTTCCAGAAACCAAATAACAACCAACTATACGAAATGTTCTTTGGAACGAAGGAACAAAGGCATCTCTCCCACAATCCTGACATCTGTATTAGGACTTTCCGATGACAATAACTCAAGGATTTCAAGGAGTCATGCATTTCTAGTTAGGACCCCTTCGAAAGTATAATGAAAAAAGTTGCGAGACTATATAAAGAAGCTCACCGCATTGAAGGGACGTCTATGAGTGGAAAGATCAAGTACCATCTCAGGCTTTCCAATTTTAATATCTGAAAGTGGAACATTAGGGAGAAAAGAATATCCCAGGGCCTGCGCTGTTCCTTGTCCACCTAGGCGAACCGAATATCAAGTGGGGGGACTGGAAAGACATTTTTTTTTAGATACCTGCACGGAAGTAATTTTGTGGCTGACCCGCTTGGCCCAACTAACGATAGTCAAGAAATTAGCTGATTTGCAGAATTAGGAAGCTGAGAGTTTGTCTATTTTTTAGCAGAGCCTGTTAAAGTTTGATAAGCATTTCATCGCCAAGAAAATAAATTCTTAGCCAGATACCACTTTTCCATAAGAGACCAAAAGATTGGAGAAATGATCAAAGAATTTTTTACTGTTCCTTGGGGCTTGACAATTAAGTGTGATTAGTCATTGTAGGGATTAACATATTAGGGATCAGTTAATGATACAATGTGCTGATCACAAAATTATGGAAGCCCTGTAGCGAGAGTGGTGTGGATTTTTCCTTAGAAAGGGCTATTGAAATTGCGAAAATGGTAGAACAAACGGAAAAGCGCATCAAGGCATTGATATGGATCTACAAAGGCTGCATCTGGCAGTGCAAACGCTGTGGATCAAAATAAATCACATAAGCAGCAGAGTAATAAGGAGGAAATTAAACCGACTTCTAAAAAGAAACCAGACTTCAAGCAGAAGATTGAAGGGAGGTTGTTTGTCAAGAGATGCTGTAGATGTGGAAACCCTGTTAATTTTGCTAGTGACAAACAGTGTTTTGCACATCATGTGACGTGCAGGGTCTGTGGAAAAGGGGGCATGTATCTCGCTGTTTCAGACACCGGAACAAGCATGGAAGTATCAAAATGGTTCAAGATAGCACAACTTTTTGACAGGATGGAGAGAGTGGTGTTGAAGATGAAGTATGTGTGGTAAATGCTGTTGATGCAATGCCCAAGCGTGTTGAGCTCCATGCAGAAATCTCAGTGAATATGGTACCCGTAAAATTGCTGATAGATAACGGGGCAGATTATACCCTAGTGAACATGGAAACTTGGAGGGAGAAATTCAACATGTGATTTACAAGAAGCAAATGCGTATGCGTATGCGTGTGCGCATGGGGACGTTCCTATGAACATTGTGGGAGACTATTTGGCACAGTTCCGATATGGTGGGAGTAGTGCCCAACCCATGCTAAGGGTGACATCCAAGGGTGGGAATTTACTGTCCCGGGATGCCCAAGCTGATCTTGGTTTGAGACTCGATCTTGATCACCCCTCTCAGGTCATTGTTGTACATAAAGCCCCGGGATCAGTGGATTCTGTTCAAGTGATGGAGACGGGTGTAGTTAAGTTGTTTCCGGAGGTCTTTGCAGAAAAGATGGGAGTTCTGAGAGGATTTCCCCATCTAGTTAGGTTAAGGCCAGGGGCGGCGCCAAAGTCAAAAGCTTGCACCATACCGCTGGTTTTACGGGCAGATTTGGAGAATGAACTGAAGCGTATGAGTGAAGGTATAATTGAGGAGGCAGAAGATGCGGAATGGATAAGTCCCATTGTGGCCGTGCAAAAACTGAATGGGAGCTTGAGGGTGTGCATTGATCTCAGGGGTCTTAATAAAAATGTGATGCCAGATAGATTTCCACTCCCAAAATTGATGATTTATTGGTGAGCGTTGGAGGAGCTGCAATTTTTTCAGCCCTTGATCTGAAGGTAGCTTACCATCAAGTTAAGTCATATCCCGATTCCATGGACTTAACTGCCTTTTATAGCACCTTTTGGCATGTATCGATGTAAAAGGATGCTATTCGGGTTGGTTTCTGCTTCAAGTGTATTTCAGAGGGTTATGAACAAGTTAAGGAGACTTACAGGGACATGCTGTTATCGGGGCGACATATTTGTGTGAGGGGAGGATGAAAAGGAGCATGTTGCATGTTGAGCGATGCAGGTTTAACCATATCTGTTGACAAATGTAGATTTAGGGTTGAGAAAATTCAGTATTTGGGGCATGAGTTGTCTGCAGAAGGCGTGAAACCGAAATATGCAACCCTAGAAGCAATAAAAAAGATGAGTGCCCTGAAGGACAAAAGGGAGTTATCCTGATATCTGGGGTTAGTCGGATTCAATGGGCAGTTTATTAACGTTTGGCGGAGAGAACAAAGACCATGAGAACATTGGTAAAGAAAGGTGTGATATTTATTTGGTGTGAAAACTGCAAAGGAGAGTTTGAAGGTATAAGAATTTGTTTGGCGAGTACTTCCATTTTGAAGGGATTTAAAGATGTTTGGGAAGTACAGTTTTACACTGATGCAAGCGAGAGTGGACTTGGCTGTGTATTGATACAGAGGAGAGGATACGCATTGCACACTGTAGTCTTTGCATCCCTTGCCTTGAAGGAGTCTGAGAAGTGCTATCTGGTTGTTGAGAGGGAAGCTTTGGCTTTTTTGTGGGGAATTGGGAAGGTCTGTCAATTTTTTTGGGGAGGAAAATGTGTTGTAGTGACTGGTCACAAGCGGTTGGTGTGCATCTTTAAGAGGAAGGGGTTGGATGGCGTTCCGAGGCGTGCTTAAGTGGATTTCCTCTCTCCAGGGGTTGGACATGGAAGCAAGGCAAGTAAAAGGTGAGCTAAATGTCATTGACGAGGCTTTGTCTTGCAATTCCATTGAAAAGTATATGAAGTGTGAGAAAGAAGGTGAGGTTTTTGGTAACGCTAAAGTTGCTGAGGAAAGTGACTGGAGAGAGGAGTGTGAGAAGGATGCGACTTACAAGTTAGTGACAAAATACGTTCAGGAAGAATGGCCATTAGAGGAGCTTGGTGAAGAATTAAAGAGATAGAAGAAGGTGAAACAGGAATTGAGTGTTGGGGAAAGGAAATGTGTCTAGGGGTGAGCCAATAGTTATGCCGTAAGGCATGAGGAGAGTTGTGTTGGGGATTGGCCATGAAGGACATTTCTGCGTTATCAAGACAAAGGGTCTAATACGGCTAGATTTTTGGTGGCCTGGTATGGACTGTGATTTTGAGATGTTCTGAAAGGAGTACGAGGCATGTACGAATCGTGACAAGGCACTTAGTACCACAGTACCTCCAATGAAAATAGTGGAGCCTCCCAGTTCTCTCTGGGATGTTGTGGCTATGGATATTTTGGGTCCTGTGTCTGCTCGGGGAGCCCAGAGTGTGTATCTAATTTTGTTGGTAGATTTGTTGCCTAAATGGCCTGAGGTGTGCATTGTGACAGACATTAGTTCCTGCATGGTTATAAGGTTATTGGAGTCCGTATTCTGGAGAGAGGGATTTCCTAGAAAAATAGTGTCAGACAATGGTCCCAGTTTGTGAGGAGGGAGAGGCAGTCATTTCTGGAAGATAATGGCATTGGACATTCCACCACGGCTTTCTATAATTCAAAAGGGAATGCGACTGTTGAGAGGTTCAATAGAACGCTGATGGAAGTAATTAGAGTTCCCATAGCATCAAGTGGAGATTGGGAGCCTGCAGTGATGGAGCGTGTTGTACAATATAGGATTGCGCCTCACCAGGAAACTGGTGTTTCCCTGTTTGAGGCTTTGTGAAAAAGGGTGCAGAATTCCAGGTTGCATCTTGGTTGGATGAAAAAAATGTGTTGGAGTTTGAAGTGGGGATTTTGCATCAGAGGATGTTGGATGCACAGAAGAGGTCTAAGGGGAGATATCATGACCAGGATTGTGATAACGAATGTGCTTTGAGAAGGTGTGGTGGTTAATATACAAAAAGGGTAGGAGAGTGGAAAAAGGTCTTGTCAAGTGTTTGACTCTGTTGAAGGTGGTGAAGGATCTGGGTCACACTGTTTTACTGAGTAATGGAGAGAGATGGAGTAAAGTGTGTGCCTTTCATGGAGTGTATTGGCAATGACAATAACAGGTAATAGGTTAGAACTCAAACGCCCTTGGAAGGGAAGGTGGTGTGTTGTGTATGAAACCACAAGTTTCATGTTTCCAATAAAGGTTACATACTCTAGGCTGGTCTATTAACAGGATGGTCCAGCACCTATGTATTGGGTGTGGATGTGTACATAGTTATGTGTGGAATGTATATAGTTGCTTGCCGTACTGTTACTGCAGTGTTATTGGCACCATGCATGGGCTTGCAAGTGCATTCTGCAATGGAACCATCTGTATGCATCACCAGGTTCTGGGAGGAATGTTGGGTTTTGAACAAGAGCAGTTGAGTTGATGGAGAGGTTTGGGGCTGCTGTAGCTCTTTCTTAATAAAACAGTTGATGAAGATCCTACCGTGTGTGGATGATCTGTGGACAAAATAATAGTTTTATAATGGATTGAATAAAAGTGACTCAATAACAAAAGTAGGGAAGTAATAGGGAAGTAATAGTGGCTGTACAATGCACTGATACTGTACAGGTGTGTTATATGAAGCACTGCGCTTGAATTAAACTGTTATGTTTTAAAACATTTATATCTTTGCAGCTCCCACAATGTATTACACCTGGAAAATACTACATATATACCTAGAACAAGATCTGGGAGTACATAATGCGCTGATACCGCAAATACATTTTATGAAAGACAATTTTTTTTTAAACAATTCATAAAAAATAAAATCTTGCATTCCAGTTCTACATATGCTAGTTCTACCCTGCCTTACTAGGGATCATTTGGTCCCTGCATAACAAAAAATGATTTATGTAATCCTATAATCTTTTACATTTTCATTAGCCAACATGTATGTCATGCTCCTAAGCATAAATGCTCCCTAATTTACATGCTTCTTCAGGACCCCAAGTAGATTACTCTTTTTCAAGGGTAATTATTCCGAAGTATTAACATGTATTGAATCAACTGTCTACGGACTTCCTTCTGATCATATTATGTTCCTGCAATCACAAATGACTGAACTGTGCAATTATCTCTGCATATTGCCAGATGTTCTTAGTCTCCAATGTTTTATAATTGTGCCTCCTCTATCTTAATGGTGAGAAGTACCCCTTTTGAAAAAACAGAGCTTGAATAAAGCACCTGCAGTTTGCCACATGTTGCATGGCTGGTGGTTTGATTAGGAGATCACCTCAACCAAAGCACCCTAGGACCATGGGCACATTAGACTCCTATCTGGATACAAATACCTTTGACAGTCATGGGCGACCTACAGCCCTCCAGTTTTTGCCTTCAACCCTAGCCAACACTGTCAATTGTGTGGAGTCATGGGAGTTTTGGGCCAGTGCATCTAGGGGTCCACTGCTTGCCTACCACTGCTCTATACCTTCTACACAACCAACCTAGAAACTGAGGTTCACACCACAGTACTTCCAAACTTCGCACCTCAACACAGTAGTAGAGCTATTTTGCATTTTCATTCACTCCCCACTAACCTAACCCAGCTCCATATCTTTCAGATTTGCCAGAGTGCCTGAATAACATGCATCTAGTGGTGCACAATTTAAATCCCAGTATCATAGCAGTTACTTGCCATGTAGTCAGTTTCTGAGAGCTTCTCCTATTGTGCCAGAGGAGGGAACAGAGGTACTGAAAGAAAGTGATTTGCCTGATCATATTTGGGCAAGCAGCAAGTAGGGAAGACAACAGACTATAGTAATTTGCCAATTAACATAATTTCGGATGATGATTTAAGTGAACACTGTTGGGAATGCAACCTTTTACCTGGAGGTTAAACTAAGCAGCAAGTGCATTAAGCTATCTTGCTGGTATTTGAACCGGTGACCCACAGTTGCATACAACACTCCATAGCAGTTGCCTTTGCAGTTGCGATTTTATGACTGTTGGGATCTTTGTTACATACACCCAAACACGGTTGATGGGAAGCTTTTAATTCATTTATAGAAAGTTACAGGTGTAGTTGTAGAGAAAACGTTCATCCCCATGGGGCAGTGGAGGGAGAGGCATCTTGGCACAATGGGCCAGTTTTGTTACTGGGTTTTGCTAAGGCATGCTTTTTCTATTTGGAGGCCTGTAAATAAAAACATGGGGTTATGGGTGGGTTATTATGTAGAAGAGACAATACGTTGCTATTACATCATCTCTGAGAGATGAGCTATGTTTTATCATTGCCTGTGTTCATGCTTTTTATGCGTTGTGCATTCATGTTTTGCTGGTAGTGTTGGTGTTCTGCAAACCAGAGCCTGTCACCTTGCCACCTGGGTGTGGGTTAGTCTGGGTTATGGTGAGGTAGTGTGAGTGGGTGATTTGATTGGGGACTTTAACAACCATTTCATTTGTGTGGTGCTTGTTGTCTGAAGACTGGCGAAGGACCTACTTTAAAGTTTGGTGGGTATCGGTTTGTAGAAACTGGTTGATTGTTCGCTTTTAATAGAGTTGAATTGCAAATCTTAATGAAGCAACGCTTGTGGACACCGGACCAAATAAAGTTTTTGGGTCATAATGTACCTCTGTTTCTTACCACTGTGAAGCGTGAGGAATACTTTTTGGGTCAAGATGACATGTATCCGAGTGTCTGATTCAACAGGTATATTGTGATTAGGTTCCTCGGAAGGATCCTTTTTGCTGTTGACGGAGAACTGCAAAAGAAAGTCAAAATACCAGATCTAGGGGCGAACATCTTGCATCCTATTCCACTGTGTTTACTGGTATATCCCATGAATGCTGTACAATGGGTGGGTCGTCATCTTTCTGCTTTTAATCTAATATGTTTTTATAGCTGCTTTTCTATGTTTGGCCCATGTGTCTATTTGGTTGATCTTGAGTGCTGGACTGTGATTTGCCTTCTGGTTGTGCCAGCTTCTAATTTTTTGGCTATTCTTAGAAATTACCAGTTTTTGAGTGCTTTTCTTAAGCCACAGAGACCTTACCCACGGTCTGATTCTAATGGATGGGGACTTCCAAAAACTAGCCACAATAATGTCAAAAGAGGAGCCTCCTCATTTTCTGTTGTATGATGGTAAATTGAAAGGAGTACTGCAACTATAGCACATCAAAGCTGCCTGCTCTGTGTGTAGCAATGAATTTACATTTGGTTAAAGTTTTGCCGCTTAGTGATAGATAATGCTTTCGATTGGGTCCTGTGTCGGACTGTTAGCTATTGTAATCCCCAGAGTACTACTGCTGTCTATTCTCTCTTGTTCAGTCGCAAGAGCATTGTGTACTCCGAAGTAACCTCAAAAGAGATTCTGGAACTAGGTTCATACTGTTTATATAGTGCAGCCTTCAAAGAAACTAGGAGATGAGTGTTATTTGTAGGAAGATGAGAAAGGCATTATATACAGTTTTGATTTGAAGTTGAAAAAGCCTTTTTCCACCAAGTCCTTTAGCTGTCCAACAGCTTGCTGCATCCACATCACATCGAAACAAGAGGCTGTTTGGCCCTCCCCCTCTTTTTCTTACTCTGGTAGGTGCCAAGGGCCCTCTGCTAAGCAAGCCCAGTGGTGATTCCCTCACCACATTGGGGGCAGAGATTCCCAGGGAGGTGGGGTTACCACCTGCACTGTCCCCTCAGCAGCCCCTTGTTCAAAACCTCTTCAATTTGGACTTGCACCATTCTTTTAATGTGGGAGGGAGATTGTCCCTGTTTGCAAGGAGTGGGGGTTGGACGAAAGTAAGAATGTAACCCTGCAATATGACCTGTAAGGCCCATATGTCAGAAGTGGTTAAATGTCACTTCTTGCCAACCTGCTTCGAACACCCACCTTCACAGCCTTCTCCCCATCCGAGTCCTCATCTTGGAAGAGGTCAGTTTACTCTTGGAAAAGAGCGCATCAAACTGGTGCCTGTCACAGAGTGATGGAAGAGCTGGTACTCTATTTTCTGGTGTCAAAGAAGGACAGAGGGCCTGTACCCTATCATGGATCTGTGGCTTGTAAATTTGCACAAGGACAAATTCAAGGTGGTCACCTTGGCCCAGATCTTCCAGGCCTTAGGACTCCAGGACTGGCAGGTTTTACTGGATCTTCAGCACCCCTACTTCCATGTGCTGATCCATCAGAAACACTGGGAAGTACCTGAGGGTCGTAGTAGGGGATGGCCATGACCAGTTCTAATTCCTGTAGAAAAAAGGGGTGCCTGGTCAACCCTGGTCCTCCAGGCTACTTACAATACCAAAATCAACAAAGTGGACCAGTAGGATTAGGGAACTGAATACATTACATTTATCTTTTTAACAAATATTAATAAATGTCACTCATTAGATTCAAATTCATTTTATTATCCTCAACATATAAAAAATATCAATTTAGTAAAAAACACATCACAAAATATTTATTACACCAAATCGACTCACTCTCAGTCATACCTACCATTCATTCAATCTACAATTATAAAATCATCTAAATCACAACTACATTTGTTAACCCCTTGGTCAACAGGTCGTCTATTTCTATATGTAAAAGTCCTCCACTTCAGTGTCAGATGGTCCTTTCTGTGTTTTAAACAGATACACAGAATATATAGTCTACATATGTTTCAGTTGACTCATCGGACATTACAAATTCGTCCTCTGGTTGATGCAACCTTCTTCAGAACTGTAAAAGGGGATTTCTATCAATCCCCTTCAACCAAACCAAAGTGTTTCAGGCCCTGTTGCGCTGCAGATCCTCAGTCTGCTGAGGGGAAACTTCTCCGCCAAGCCTAGCTTGAGCAAAACATAGTGACAGACTTGTCCCTCAGTGGGTAGTGTGCCCACTTGATGGATCCGACGGGGAGTGGTCTTTGATCTCTGATTGATGCTCAGGAAAAAATCATCCCGCTAGAGTTGCAGGCCATGAGTCAGGCCCTGGTGGCTTTCCATCCCTCGGTACAGGTACATGTGCCCTAGTTTTGACAAGAACATATAGTGCTCATGCGCTGCCTCAAAAAGTGAGATGGAATAGGGTCTTTGAGTCTGTGCAGGGAAATGATTCAACCTTGGTTCTGGGCTGTGGAGAATGTGCCTCTGTCCACTGCCCATCTTGTAGGTATTGAATATGTTTTTGTGAATGCCTTGAGCAGTCAGACGTCAAACTCCTACAATTAGGACTTTTTGGGGGAAGTTCTGGCTGGTATCTCCACCCTTTGGGGGACCCCTCAGGTGGACATCGTAGCCTCCATAGTCCAGAGGAAGTGTGAGTTGTTCTGCTCTAGGAAATGTCCTTGGCAAGGAGCTTTAGGGCTCTATGGAATATGTTTTTTGTCAAGTGGAACTTCAATCTCCCTTATGCGGTCCCACCGATTACTCTCATCCTGCAGGTACTCAGTCGACTGTTGATGTTTAGGTTCACCATGATTTTGATTTCCCTGGACTGGTCCTGGAGGACGTGATACCTGAGCGTTCCGGACAGGTCTTCTGTCCTCTTTTGTGACTCCTAGCGAGGGTTGACTTGCTGCCTCTTGCAGTGGATTGAGTTCTCCACCCGAAACTCAGTAGCCTCAATCTTAATGCCTGGCTGTCGAGAGGCTAAGCTGTAGGGAGTGGCATCTATCTCATGACACACTGGATGTTTTCCTTTCTGCTGGGAGGCTCGCTAAGTCCATATATTCCTATAAATGTTCTACTTGCGCAAAGAGTAGGGTTTGGACCCTTGCACCTGCCCAACCTGCTTAGTATTTGATTTTTTCTACTCTTTGGCCCATCATGGGCTTCAGATTGTCACTGTGAAGGGGTACCTGGGCTTTAAGAGGACCTCCGGGCATGGCTGATTCTTTACTTTCCCCACTGTAAAGCCATTTTTGCAGAGGCTATCTAATCCGTGTCCACCACACAGTTTATTAATCCTTGACATTTCTCACCTTGAAATTGAATTGCTATCACCTCTACTAGGTGGGTAAGTGTGCTTCAGGCCCTTAGGAGTAAGTTATTCTGAGGATCAGACAGACTATCCCTGCCAAGGTAATATCTAATTTTCATCCCTCATAAGAGATAGATCTTCCTAGTTTTCCCCCTCTGCATCGTGCTTTTATGATGGAGGAGCAGTTTCACTGTTTGGACCCCAAAAGAGCTCTCTTTTATTATGTCTTTCGCTCGATGGACATCAGGAAGGAGGGCCTGCTCTTTGTGGGTTACGCTGGTGCCCCTGCGGGCATGGTTGTTACTGAGCAGGGCATATACATGTTGTTCTTATTGTTTCAGAGTGCTTTGATCTGGCTGGGAAGGATGTGCCTGAAGACCTTGGTGCCTGTTTGACCAGAGGTCTGGTGGCTACCTCTGCCCTGCTTAGGGGTGTCCCTATGCTGGACATCTTTCAAGCGGCTACCTAGGCTACCCTGCTCACGTTTGCCAAACATTGTCTGGATTCATTTTCATGCATTGGATGCTCTTTTTGGTTTTGCGGTCCACCAGAGTTGTTCCTGGTATAGATGTTCTCACACTCCTCCCTCTAGGTTGTTTACTGCCATGAATATATCTAAGATCAGGAATCTGTATCTAAGAGGGAGAATCTGTGGACGGAAGGAATTTATTAGAAGAACAATTTTTATACCTCTCAGCAATGTTCTTTCTGACGGTCTAGACCTTCCTCCCACAGATTACTCAATTCCCTTCCCTTCTGCCTCTCATCACGGATGGCTGCTGTTCTGCATTCCCCCAGCCGCTGAGTGCTAGGGAAAAATTGATTGTATTGATTTTGAATCAAGGGTTTGTAAAGCACTGGTGTACACCCCCAGGCATCTTTGAGCTATCAAAATAAATGACATTAAAATAATGGAACAGTGTTGAAGGAGTTTCTTTGCGTTTTTAAATGGGTATGTTTTTAGCTCTTTCCTGCAAGGGAGCAAGTTGGTTTTGTTTCGTAATGGGATGGAAAGACTGTTCCACAATTTAGGGGCTCTGTAGAGAAGGATCTACTCCCTATCCAGCCCTCTTTATAATGTGAAATTACACTAAGGGCAGAATTTAGGGTGCAGATGTATCACGTTGGTATATGTATTTGAAGGCTATTGGAGAAAGGTGTACTTTCCTTGACATGTATGACTTCATGTAAAAGATCGAAGGACTTAAATTGAATCGCGTATTAATTGGTAGACAAGAGTTCTTTCTGACTGGATGACCTAGGTCCAAACTTGCTTTTCATGAGGATTCTTGAAACTGCATTCTGAACTCTTAAGGCATATAGAATATAGCCATCTCTGGCTTGGCAGAGCATTGTGGGTAGGTGGGAGATGTATCTCAGAGGGACTGGTCATGTCTGCCCGCCTGCTAATGGGGCCCTCTTTTTCCAATGCTTATTCCAAGCGATGTACAACTTTCCTATGAGTAGTTGTACCCCAGGACATCACAACCACTTTGATAAAACACCTCCTAGAGTATGACCGTCATCCCAGAGGACCCAGTGAGCTACTACAGTGTAGCCGACATGCAGTACCAGGCCAAACTCCTCTAAAGCGTTGTCTACCAGCAAATGCTGGGCCAGGTTGAAACAAATAACATTCTACTCCACTAGGTGAAACAGATTGGATGATCGAAAGACCAGCCCAGCTGCTGGCGTCCAATGCTTTGTCATCCTTCTTGAGGTATTCACAACATTCGACACATTCAACCATAGCAACCTCGTCTAAAGACTGACATGAGCTGTTCAGGCGCAAATAGCATTATGCGGAGGGGCATCTTTCCTCACCAACAGAACACAAACAAGATGCCTCCCTCCTTTTCAATCAAACCCATACAGCATCACATCTTCAGTCGGGCATCTCTCCTCTTCAACATTGACATGACACAGTTCTTGACTCATCTTAAAGTTTTGTCTCACCTGCTACAAATATACAAACCACATAAACATTGTCAAATGACACAAGAAGGATCCTAAATGAGTAATAACCAACTAAAGTTCAGCCCCAGTAAAACTACAATCCTGATTCCCTACAAAAACAATACGCACTGTAATGATTCTCTGGTCAGAACAGATGGGATCCTGACCACAGAAGGCTAAAACAGAAAGCGGGACCCTCAATAGAATGCTCCTTGCGCTGGATCCAGAAATCAAGACAACGGTCAGAAGATTGATTGGTCCAATCATGTTTCACTGAATGCTTGCAGTCAAATCCCTCCTTGTGTCCAGAATGGGCTAAGCTACTAGTGTCTACATGGCCACCAGAGCAGAACTTCTGAAACATTTACAGAGAATACAGAATGTGGCCGCTAGCCTACTGCTCCAATTAGACTTCAGGGAGAACATCCCTCAGCACTACAAGCTGTACACTGGTTGCCAGTCTGGTGCAGGATCCAATTTAAGCCTATGTTCATCACCATCATTGCATTACATGGGAGGAGGCCAGAATGTATCCAAAGGAACGTCATGCCATACAAACCCAACAGGAGGCTAAGATCCACCGTTCTTTTAAGTGCTGCACTTCAACAATCAAACAGTGGGAGTTGATGTTTAACAGATCACATTATATTCTAGAAAGGTCTGGCTTTTTGAAGACCCTAAATAAAATGCAGTTTTTGACCAGATCACACAGGTATCGCACACAAACAACAAACTGACAGCACCGCGAACGGCAAACTATCGACGCCAAAAAAAAAATGAGATCCTATCAACAGGAAGCAGGGACACACGTTAGTATCAGGCATCCGCCTCAGTGCATGCTGCATGCGGTCAACATACTTACAGGTCTATTCCGCTTTTGATTCGAATAATCCAAATGTGATCTCAATGGGATTGCGATAGGAAGTAAAAGAGGGAGTAGAAACGTACGCGGCGGGAAGCAGACAGCAATCCAGGGAAGAAAAACGTGACTTGACCACGGCGCACTCCTAAATTTTCAGAATGTGACCCCATTTTAAGAATAATTCGGCTATTTACTTCCGAGATTCCATTTGGATTATTTGAATCAAAAGTGGAATAGACCTGTATGGCAAATTGGTGAACAAGAGAAACTTACAGAAAACCATCTATGAATGGGGAATCGTGAAAAGATGATGTTTCCATAATCTCACAACGGAATAAGTTGACATAGAAAAATCCTGTGGATATATGTATCAAAAAAGAAAATTATGCTTTACTTTGACAAGTTGGTTTGATTTAAATAGGAGAATTGGTTATTCTTTATAATGAAGAATTGTTGAAATTGGTGATTACTACATCAGTGATAAATAAGTGCTTGCTCCTGAAGAAGAGAGAAAAAATCTCTCGAAACGCGTTGAGCTCATTTGAAAGTATTGGTTTGAAAAAAAAATTGGGAACATTTTGTAAAATTTGGTTGAACTGCTATTTGGGAAAACAAATTTTATTGGGAATTATTTTGGAGTGAATACAACTCAAGAAAATGATAATACTTTTTTGAATAATGAGTAAAAGAAATAATTTGAAATTTACATGTGAAAACTGGTTATTTTGAATCTGTTGATTGAATTTTACATTTAATACTTGACTACCTTGATTGTTGCTAAAAAAAACTTTACAAAATATTGACATAATGAATATTTGAAATTATAAAAATCATTGAGATTTGTTTGGAAAGATTCTTTCCACTATTGAATGGTGTGCAGGGGATGGGAGTTCCTATTACCAATAGGAACCTCATTTTGTTCATGTAATTGTTGACTTTTTGATACCAGAGTCATTTTTTCTCCCTGGGCACCCAGAAAAAACTTATTAGTTTAAGGTCCAATGGATTAGAAAAAATAAGGAATTTCTGAAGTTTTATATTGAATTTACATAAGACAGGGTGTGCTTCCCCTACCTGTTTTCTGGACATCTCAGGTTACCACAGAGATGTATGGACATCCTAAAAGAATCTAGGAAGCCAAACACGAGGCACTGCTACTTTGACAAATGGAAAAGATTTGTTATCTGGTGCCAGAATAAGCAAATCAACCCGGTTGATTGCACTCCTTCCACAATTGTCACATACATACTCCACCTGCTGGATGCAGGACTGGTTTTTAACTCATTGAAGGTACACCTGGCAGCTCTGTCAGCATACACCACCTCCCATAACAAGGTGTCATGGTGGAAAATACCAGTGGTTAAAGCCTTCATGGAAGGAGTAAAGAGACTTCACCCTCCTATTTCAAACCCACCACCAGGATGGGACGTTAACGTGGTGCTATCTAAACTCATGGGCCCCCCATTTGAGCCCATGCATAAAAGCAGTCTCAAACACCTGACTTATAAGACTGCCTTCTTAGTAGCAATTACATCTATAAGAAGGGTCAGTGAAATTCAGACTGTCAGTGCAGGATCCTTTCTTTACAGTTCATAAAGATAAACTGGTTTTACGTACACACCCTAGGTTCTCACCTAAATTTATTTCTAAATTCCACGTGAACCAGTCCATCGAGCTTCCGGCTTTCTTCCAAGACCCATAAATCTCGGCAGAGGTGAAACTACACACCCTAGATGTGCGTAGGGCGGTCCTCTAATATGTAAACAAAACCAGACCGCTAAGGGAAACAGATCAGCTGTTTGTCTCCGTAGCTACAGGCAGAGAGGGAGATCGCGTCTCTAAAGGTGCCATCTCTAAGTGGATTATTAACTGTATCCAGCTGTGTTACTCCCTTTCTGAAAAAACTCTGCCTTTCACGCCAAGAGCCCACTCTACAAGAGGCATTGGGGCCACTCTGGCTTTCATTGCAAATGTCCCCCTTGACACCATTTGCAAAGCAGCTACTTGGAGCTCTATTCACACTTTTACTCAGCACTACTGCATTGACACCCATTCCAAGACAGATACACAAGTGGGACAAGCGGTTCTAAGACATTTATTTGCTCATGACCCTTCTCACATCCCACCTCCTTCTTCTAACACTGCTCGCTAATCTATGCACAGCATGTGATCTAAGCAGATTCCACAAGCCTCAGAAGGGATACATTACTCAACGTAATCGTATTTCTGATGCTTGCATCTGCTTAGATTCACATGCAACCCACCCTTCCTCCCCTCTGAGAGAAGGCGCCTGGATGCTTGTAGTCTTATCTTTCTATCTATCTGCTTGGATTATCTATACTCGCGCTACTCCTCATGCTACCTCATGTCAGAAAAAATACAATCTGAGGGTCCTAGACGCGTGAGGGATCATGGGTACAGTGGACGTCACACTAGGGATAGTATTACTGGCACACCCTGTGTCGACGCCCATTTTCGCTTTTCGGCCTATGCACAGCATGTGAATCTAAGCAGATACAAGCATCAGAAATACGATTACGGTCAGTAATGTATCCCATATAACCGTTGTTGTGTTTTTCTCTGCTCCTTCCCGTCCACCGTGTACCGATTAAAGGATGTCAAACAGAGGCCTTTGATGTCAAAGTGAATTAATGGAACTTATGGAGGACCTCGATGAAGGATCATGGGTACAGTGGATGTCACACTGGGGATAGTATTACTGGCACCCCCTGTCGACGTCCCTTTTCGAGTTTTGAAAACTAATACTCTGCAGCTTCCACTAGATGTTGGCCTATGCACAGCATGTGAATCTAAGCAGATACAAGCATCAAATACGATTACGGTGAGTAATGTATTCCATATATTACACGACCCGCGGTAGCGGCCGTGTAGTTATAGTTAAGTTGCTCATCTCATAGGAAGACCACTTTTTAGCCGGCTTATAACTTCACTCCCCCTGAATGAATTTGCATGAAACTTTGCAGAAAAAGTATATGGGTCTCTGAATTTTTATGGGACGGGGGGAAAGGGGGTAAAGTTATAGGGGAGTCCCAAATGTGTTTTTTCCCATAGACTGAATGGAGAGAAACTTTGCGCCGGCCTACAGCGCACACGACTGGGCAGATTTTCACCAAATTGGCGACAAGAGCGGCGGCTTGGTCCCGAAAGCGTGCTTTTGTAAATTTGGTGAAAATCCGTCCAGTACTTTCTTTAAAAAAAGCAAAAATTTACACCTCTAAAAAATAGTGACATCTGGCTCCGCTCCGCTGTCCCATTTCCCTGTTCACTCTGCGGTCCAACCTCTCATTGGCCTGGAGTGTGGCGTGATGTCGGCAAACATTGGGCGTGCCCGCTGGTTGGCTGGAGGGAAGCGTGCTGTGCATCACAATTTTGTGTTACGCTGCCATGTTCTATCTGTGGACAGTACAGCTCTAAAAGGGCCTGGCAAACATACTTTACACCATGTGTTGGTGGAAAGAACGGATGGAACGGGTGGGGGAGTGAGAAGTGGTTCATCAGATATCTCATTAGGTGGAAGAAGACGGTGGTGTGCCTGCAGTATCCGTGCGTACTGTGCCAATTCACAGGTATCTCCAGAGGCGAGTATCGTGTGTGCAGAATGCAGGCAGCCTTCGTTACAGTGCGATAGCTCGTGCAGCGACTTCTTTCCGTGGTGACTGGTGGCAGGTCAATTGCAGAAGGGGAGTGCATTGCACATGACATTAATATTTGAACATAGTGTGTACTGTGGTGTGTTGCGTGTGGTAATCCGTAGCCCCTTACATGCGTGGCTGGAGATCTTGCACCGACAACTTTGTGCCCGGGTTACAAGTAGGTATGACGTTGTTGTTGTGTGTGTGGTTTATCAACATTGCATATATTGTAGGGTCCATGGGTGTGGTGATTGTTAGTACAGTGTTTAGTCCATGGCTGGAGCTCATGAAGCGAACACTCCTGCAGTGTGTCAACTGTGTGCATTGTTCAACACGGTCCGCGGCAGCGGCCGTGTAGTTATGGTTAAGTTGATCATCTCATAAGATCTCTTTTTGTGCGGCTTATAACTTCGCTCCCCCTGGACGAATCCTCACCAAACTGTGCAAAAAAAGTATGTCTCACTTTGAATTTTTTGGGCAAGTTTGGTGAGGTTTCTTCAAGGGGGGGGGGCAAACTTACAGGGGGATGGGGGCGCATTTTGTTTCCCCATAGACTGAATGGGTAAAAACTTTGCGCACGCCTAAAGCCCAAATGGCTGGATGGATTTTAACCACATATGCGGCAGGAGTGGGGGCTTGGTCCCAAAAGCGTGTTTTTGTATGTTTCGTGGAAATGCAACCAGTACTCTTGTTGCAAAGAACTGAAATGTACATCTCAAAAAATTAGTGCTATCTGGCTCCGCTCCGCTGACCCATTTCCCTGTTTGCTCCGCAGTGAGTCTCATTGGCTTGGAGTATGCCGTGATGTCGGCGAACATTGGACGCGGCCGGTGGTTGGCTGGAGGGAAGCGTGCTGTGTGTCACAATTTTGGGTTACGCCACCATGTTCTATCCGTGGATAGTGTGGCGCCAAACGGGCCTGGCAAACATACTTTGCACCATGTGGTGGTGGGAAGAAGGGATGGAAAGGGTGGGGGAGTGAGAAGTGGTTCATCTGATATATCTCATTAGGTGGAAGAAGACGGTGGTGTGCCTGCAGTATCCGTGCATACTGTGCCAATTCGTGGGTACCTCCGGAGGGGAGTACCTTGTGCGGAGAATGCAGGCAGCCTTTGTTACTGCACGATAGCTCGTGCAGCGACCTCTTTCTGTGGTGACTGGTGGCAGGTCAATTGCAGAAGGGAGTGCATTGCACATGACATTAATATTTTAACATAGGGTGTACTGTGGTGTGTTGCGTGAGGTAAGCCGTAGCCCCTTACATGCATGGCTGAAGATCTTGCACCGACAACTTTGTGCCCTGGTTGCTAGTAGGTATGACATTGTTGTTTTGTGTGTGTGGTTTGTTAACATTGCATATATTGTTGGGTGCATGGGCGTGGTGATTGTTAGCACATCCTACAGTGTTTAGTCCATGGCTGGATCTCATGGAGTGAACACTCCTGCAGTGAGTCAACTGGGTGCATTGTTCAAATGCTGTGTGCATAGAAGTGGATAGGGTTCAACTGCATATTTTATCGGCTTGGGTAGTGTCCATTGCGCGGACTGCTGACTACCGTACTGCATTATGAAGTGTTGGTTTTGTGCACTTAATACAGTGCTGCGAGCAGGGCCACTGTTGTGAAGATTTTGTGGTTCTGTTGGCAGTCAGACCATAATATGGGAATGAAAGTGGGTAGGGGTGCCGGAGGCTGTTACCTTTGTGGATTGCAATATGCAATGAGGTTTCACTCGGATTGGTGGTAAGAATGCATCTACTCTTGATTATATATTTTACAATTCTAGTGGTCTTGACAAGGTGGTTGATATGGGGATAGCTGCAAGAGATGAGTGACCATCTACGTCTATGCGTATTATTTAAAGCCGATTATGCTATTGTTCGTGATATGAACTATGATGAATGTGGCAATATTTTTGCAAATGGTGGAGGCAACCGTATTCAATGGCACCCTGCCAATTTGGCAAAGGGAAAAAGAGCCTGTGAACAACTGCTGCCTAATTTTGTTGCGCTTTGTCAACAAGGAGACGTGAGTAATACCAACATAAGTGAGCTATTCAGTCATACAATTATACAAATTAAGGTGCTTGTTGCGTCTAAGCGAGGTTACAGCTCGGTCCATGAAAGAACTAATAGAGATAGGACGAACAAGAGATATAATTTTGATTTAAAAATTAATGGGGAAAAGAAAAAGTTACGCCTTACTATCTCAACATTGATTGTATCTCCTAGTTGGCAAATGGATGCAATAGCTATTCATTTGGCAATTAAAAAAGCCAAATCGGACTATCGAAGATGGTTGAAAGCTCACAAACGTATTTGTGAAAACGAACAATGGCTCACTGTTGCTCACTTGGCAACTATGGGAAATTCCGTTGCAATATGGAAAGAACTGACGGGGAAGAAAAGGTCTCAGTTACCTATTAATAGTATCCCTGAAGAGGTCTGGGCTGTTCACATAACTAAAACGTTGGGTGTATCTGAAGCAGCCAATATAGAAATATTAAATCCTGAAATACCATGGATATGCCAAGCATCTTGTTCTGACATCAAGGCCATAATTGAACATCTAAATGCCTCTCGGGCCTCCGGCCCTGATGGGATTACTACTGGGCTGATGAAAATGAGTCTGTCTATTTGGGCAGAAGCTTTATGGCATCTATTTATAGATGTAGGAAAATCTGGCATTTTACCATCTTCATGGAGTGAGAGTCACATTCTTCCAATTTATAAAAAGGGACAACATAGTGACCCTCGATTACTGGCTATTCTGGACATCCTGGCAAAGGTGTTTGCAAGGACCTTACTTGCTGAGCTAAATACATGGATAAATAACCATGACATATTAAGCAAATACCAGATGGGCTTTCGAGCAAACTCACGCACAAGTCATAACATTCTGACCCTAGTGTCATCAGTCGACTATTCATGGGTGTGTCGAAAAACAAAGGTCTATGCAGCGTATATAGATTTCAGTGCCGCCTTTGACACTGTAGTGAGGAATATCCTGTGGAGCAAATTAATAAATTGGAATATTCCCAGTGGCATACTAAAGATGTTGGTCTTTCTACACACTGATACAAGTATTAAGGTTCGCATAAATGGTATGGGACTTTTTTCCGCATCCATTCCAACTGGTACAGGGGTTAAACAGGGTTGCATAGTTGCAGCGACCCTGTTTAATCTGTACTAAGCTGACTTGGCATTGTCCTTTAAGTTTATTACATCCGATAAAGGTTGGGACACAGCGTATTAGTTGGCTCAGCTATGCCGATGATCTTTTATTATTGGATTAAACACCAAAAGGACTCCAATGTCTGCTGGATGGCTTGGGCAGTTTTGCAAATGAGAATAGTCTGCAGATTAACACCGAAAAAGTAAAATAATGATATTTGCAAGGTGAATCCAAAGCTAAGAAGTCTCTGAGTTGGTCTTTGGACATGAAGAAATTGGAGCGTGTTGACAGTTATGTATATCTGGGTTTGCTCATTGATGAGAATTTGAATTGGAAGGCACATTGAGAAAGAACTAAGACTAAGTGTTGGAACTTAGTTGGTTTAGTGAGTGGTTTTATTGGACGAAATGGGGGACTATCGATAAAAACTGTTTTGCTGCTTTATACAATGAAAATTGTGCCTGTGCTGACATATGGGATTGAGATATGGGGGCATGGTTTCATCAAGGAACTAAAAATATTTGAAGCAAAAATGCTTAGAAAGTTGTTCCGTATGCCCCAAGCAGTGTCCACTGAATTCTTTTATCTTGAGTTTGGGCTCACATGTATTCAGTCTACTGTAATCAACAGATAATTCATGTGTGCCGTTGATGTGATGACTCTGGACAATAAGACCATCACTGGTGACTATGCTAAAGCATTTCAAAGCCTTGACAACTTTATTCAATTTGGGATATGGGGAAAAATATTCACGGCCTTCAATAAATGGAAACAAGGATGTGAACTTAATTTATTACCTAACAATATTAACCGAATTAGATATTGGCTGAAAAGATCATCAAACTGTACGACCATGAAAATAACGTGGTCCTCCTTAGCACCAATTGACAAAGTGGTCCCTTCATTGAATGTATTATGGCAAGAAATTGCTTACCAAAATATATTGTGGCCTTTCCTGAGGCTTGGGTGGTTAGAGATTATTATTGAAATTTAATCAAAGTAAGCTGGCGAATGACTTTGGTACTAGTGCCCATCGGCCTCGCAATAGATGTAATGGCAGGCTATGTGGAGAAAACACGTATGAATCTCTTGAGCATATAATGACTGAATGCCCAACTCTGCATCTTATCATATATCGATGTATGAAAAGTCATTGTAACAGTTTTAACTGTGATGATCCTAAACTCCTGTGGAAAATATTTATCGATGGAAATGATGTGAATTTTATGTTTTATATGATTAGATTTTATAGAAAATGTATTGAAATATTTGAAATCTATGAATTATGAAGTATGTTTAGATTTACACTCTGTGCTACATTTAGTAGTATTTTAAACTTGACTGCAAATGTTTATAAGTAGAATGTTTATATGTAGAATTTTACCTTTTTTAAATGAAGTTTTGTTCTAATTGGATGAATTGTTTAATATGTATTGGTGTTGTGTCTATTTTGTGTTGTATATACAAAGCATTTTGGCTGTAAGTATATTAATAAATTGAAAGTTTGTGAATTCTGCTAATTGTTACATGTTTCCATACATCGCTGTGTTAGGATGCAGGGCTTGAGTGGAAGTGCCTCTGGCTATGTTAATTGTGGATTGTGGTACCTGGCCACATGTTCGCATTCATGGCGCCAGTATGTTGTGCTGGGTGTGGGCAAGGCCTAGACTCTTGGGTACATAGCAAAAGTCATGATGGGTGCCGCTCTGGATGATTTTGGATGCACAAATTGTGGATTCTTTTGCAGGACTTTCTACTGAAGATGTTTTGGAAGCACATGTGATGTGTACGCTGAGTGTTTAACGGTACATACGGAGTGCTGTACAGAAATGATAGTGTTGGATGCAGAGGTCTTGGATGTGATTGGTGAATGCGTGTGTGAATATTTCACAGTACCCAATGAGGGAGTGCTGCAAAAAGAACAGTGACAAGGAAAGGACGACTGTCCCTGCTTTACTGGGGCACGGCCTTCGCTGTAGCTGGGAAAGCGCACATGCCACATATTGCCCTTCTGAGCATGGTGGGCATGGAAATGGAACTGTGGGGATTATCCAATCAGGTGTTCAGGGTGTGGTTCACAGGAAGGGGTGGTACTATTTTCCCCCCACTACTCTGTGTAGTGAGGTTGGCAGAGATGGAGAGACGCACAGTGCTGATTGTGGGTGATACCTTTGTGCAAGATCTGTACAGGTATGCCGTGCAAAGAGGCATTGCTGCTAAATTCGGGTGGGAAGGAGTGGAGGCTTTGTGGGGCAGTCTGAGTGCAGTTTCGGCTGTATGGTTCACCTTTGCAGATATGTGGCCTCTGTCGCTACTGGTGATGTTGTGGTGCATTACGGAGGTCTACATTTGGGTTACGTCAGGTGGATGTTTGCTCCGTCACCTGAAGAAGTTGATGAATGCAGAGATGCAGATTTTTCCCACTGCCAAGCAAGAGGAGTATGGGACCATGCTGGTGTCATTTGTCCCCAGCCAGAGCTCGGAAGGGGTCTTATAAACAGAAGCATGTGTGAATTTATGTGCAGTGATGAGATGTTCTCCACCCATTATGAGATCATGAATTCGGAACATATGCACCGTTTCCATGCAAATGGCATTTCTTTGACCGCCATTAGCAATGCTATTTTCTTTTACACTGTGCAAGAAGGGTTGACCAGAATTTGGTAAAAATGTAAGGCAGAGGAGAAAACAGCAACTCATATAAAGAGAAAAAACAAAAAAGGTTCTTTGAAAGCACGTAAAAAATCCCAGAAATCAATACAATAAAACTCTTTTTAGAGCCACCACTAAAGACCAAATCCCCTACCCTGTTTCAACTTTCTTCCCCCCTCCCGTTCCTAGCATGATAACTCTGCAGACTCAGCGGTAGTATCAGGATACACGTGTCACATCCGGGCCTTCTCAGGATGGCAGCCATGGCAATGGGACTATGGAGGCTAAGGCATTGCTCAATAAGGTTTCGCGTTGTGGTGTGTACGCAAGAACTGTGGCAGAAGGTCTATTTGTACAGAAAAATGCAGAAGCCTTGAAGTGTGCAAGGTAAGGGGCAGGCATCCTGTTTGTATGCATGCACTGTATGTACTTGTTTTACGTTGCTAAAATGCATTCAGGGCTACATTCGTGCAATATTTTTACGAATTTTGTAGGAAATGGGTTAGTGTGGAAATAAATTCTATGACGTGTGCACCGTAAGTGGCAGGCATCCTGTTTTTATGTATGCAATCTGTGTACTTGGTTTAGGTTCCTAAGATACATTCAGTGCTGCTTTTGTGCAATATTTTTATAATTTATGTAGGGGATGGGTTAGTGCAGAAAAACGTTTGTAGCATTGTCGGAAGGAAAGAAGAGTTCCCGTTTGGATACTACAATGGCTGATATGGGTAAATGAAAACATTGAAAGCATATACCATTGAAGTGGCAATTGATGGTAGGTGATGGGAGAAAAAAACAGCATGTTGTTTAAGTACGGTATGGACATTCAGTGGCAGATACCATGCTCAGAGCCACTTATAACAGAGTTGTAAACATACTGTACAAAACGTATTGATACCTCTACTTTGTGGTGATGGGTGCCCATGTGGATGAATGTGGATGCAGAAATCTTGGATAGTTTTACTGAACTTTCTACTGGATGGTGCTTTTGAGTCACACAACACTTGCAGAACTGACTGTGTGAGATGCTGATGTCTTGGCCGTGATTGGTGGATGCGTGTGTGACTATTTAACAGTACCCAATGAGGTAGAGCTGGACAAGAAATAGTGGAAAGGGAAGAAGGACTGCTCCTGCTTTACTGGTGTGCCACCCTCACGGTACTTGGGGAAGCGCACGTGCCAAAGTATGTGCTTCTCAGCATGCTGGCCAATGGAAATGGGACTGTGGGGATTATCCAATCAGGTACTGAGGGTGTGGTTCACAGGAATGGGTGGTAATACTGTTTTTCATTACTCTGTGTTGATTTTGGGTGATGCCTTTGTGGTAGATCTGTACAGGTATGCCCAGGAAAGAGACTTTGATGGCGATTTCCGTTTAGGAGTGGAGACATTGTGGTGCGCTCTCGCTGTCCACAGTTTCGGCGCTATGCTTGCACTTTGCAGAGAAGTGGCCAGTTTCACAACTGTCCATGTTGTCGTCGTACATTACGGCGGCGTGCATTTGAGTTACGTGACTTGTTCACGTTGGTTCCATCAACTGAAGAGGTTGGTGCATGCAGTGAGGAGGCTTTTTTCCCACTGCCCAGGTGGTTTTCTCAGCCATTCCACCAAGAAGAGTATGGGACTATCCTAATGTATGTTGTTCCCAGTGATATTTTTTTTTTTGTTGTTGTCCGCTTGTGGGATGTTCTTCTGCAACAATGACTTCATTAATTCTCGAAATGCAGAGTTTTTCCATGCAAATGGCATTTTTGTCCAGCATTGGTGATGCTCTTTTGTTTGCCCATCTACAGGAGGCGTTGAAATGTTTACTGTAAAAATGTGAGGAGAAGAAAACCCTATAAAAACCGAAAATAAAGGTTTCTCTTGAAACATCTTAAAAAAAGGCTCTTTCAAAGCCACCACTAAATACGAAATCCTCTACCCTGGTTGCAATGTAATCCCCAACACCCGCACACAGCACGAAAGCAACATATGGGGCTTTTGACTATGGAGGCTAAGGGATTACGCAATAACATTTCAGGGTGTGGTGTCTATGCAGAGGAATGTTGTACAGAACTGATAGTGTTACATGGAGAGGTCTTTAATGTGATTGGTGGATACGTGTGTGACTGTTTAACAGTACCCAATGAGGGTGTGCTGGAAAGAAGATAGTGGAAGGGGAAGGACAAGTTTTCTGGCTTTACTGGGGCGTAGCCCTCGTGGTACTTGGGGAAGCGCACGTGCCACATACCGTTTTCAGCAGGCTGCCCATGGGAATGGGACAGTGGGGATTATAGGTACTAAGGGTGTGGTTCACAGGAAGGGGCGTTAATACTTTTCTCCATTACGGTGTGTATTGAGCCGGCGTGACATGGTTCCCATTGCTTGCAAAGGTAATGTAGCATAGCAGAATTGGTCCGAAATCAATTACAGATCAAAGCTTTGTGGCCCGCCACTCTGTTTTGAAAAGCTACAAACAGAATGCAGAGCAGCTCTGGGGTGTGGCCTTTTGTAGGGCTACTGTGGAGACCTTGCAACCAGAAAAGAGGCCTACATCGTTCAACCACATACATACATGTGCAATGGCACATTGTGGGGTGTTTGTAAGCGTGTACTTTCCCATAAACACTCTGTAGATGTCAGAACATTGCACTTGTCCTCTGTCCGAGGGTTCAGATCGTGTCCGCGAAATAAGGGCCCACGCGCAGGGTGTAGTCGCATGGTGACGTTGCAAATGTTCTCGATCTGGACGGCTGTCTGCAGGACGCGTTTTGTGTGAAATACATTGTGCGAATGTGCATAGGTGTCCTATGCACACCGTTGGGATCACTGGACTGCTTAATAGTGCGGCACACGTGCGCCGACCATATTGGGACAAGCTGGATGTTTGTAGAGTATAGCAGGTGGGAGGTTTATGTTTACAGCTACCTGTAGGACGTGGGTGGGCGCCTCAAACTACTTAAAGTTCGTCACAAGTTTCTTTGCATATGCTGGACAGGGGTAGTGTTACCAGGAGACAGAGGATACTGGTATAGGTGTTACCAGGAGACAGAGGATACGCGCATACTTCTGCAAAGGACAAACATCCGCTCCCACAACTAATTAGGTGATTCACAAGATGTGGACATGTGGTTCGTACTGGCATCGTACGGATGCCTCCATTGTGATTGCGGATAGGCCGTGCAGGTGCGGTGTCCGTAGGACACCTCCCTTTTGCTTAGTTGCGGTAATTCCCACCAGTACTGTGCGCCACCGAGTCATAACCGGATTTTAAAAAAAAAAGGAAAAGCCACATATACACTCAGCAACAATTTACATAGCAACCTTTATTTCCACACATTCATAGATACTATTAGGAAAAGGAAGGGGTAGCAGAAGTGGATAAATATTGTGGGGAATTGGGGATTTGTACAAGTTGGTCTTGAGGGGAGGAAGGGATTTGAGGTATCATTGTAACGTCTGTGATCACTCGGATTTTGAGGGGATAGCAGGCCGTGAAATGGGGAAGGGGTACACGTGCACGTCGGGCAGTGGTATTTTATTTTGTCCATAATATGTCCTTGTACGTAATGTTTATGGTGGCAAAATTGTTCACCAATTCCTCCATTTTGGCTTCCAGATTGTCCACTTTGCCATTTACAGAGTTTCTTTCCTTTCCTGTGCCCGTATGCTGTTGTGGAAGGGGTGCTGCTTGTGCTGCATTGCTTTCCTTTCTAATATGTTCTCTTAAAGAAAACAAATCTGTTAGGTGTACATGAAGCAATAGATATTAAATATTTTACGTTTCAGACTGCAGTGCGTACCAATGAGGTAGCTATCGTAAGTCATTTCGTCATGAGGAAAATTCTCTTCCAGGCACTCTTTGTTTGCCATTGCTGTGTAAAAAAAGAAACGTTATGGTTATCTACCATTGTATACTGCACCACCTGTGCAATTATCAGACAAACTTTAGTGTGCTTGCTACGTTGTAGTGACGTTCTGGTGTTGGTACTTTCCAGTCCTTACTCTAGCTGTTCGTTCTTTGTTCCTATGTAAAGCAGCAGTGTGGTAAGATTGTTGAAGGCAGACGTCACTTCTCTTGTAGGTGCATTCAGTTATGGTGTTCTCCCTATGCCTTTGTTCTGTTTCTTTCCTAAGTACACAGTTTGTAGACCTACTCTAATTTCCCTTGCAATTCACATACATGGTGCTGTTTGTATATGTTCCTTGTGTTTGCTGAATGGTACCACTATGTAAGAGAACCTCTGCCTTTCTGACCAGGTTGGATGCCACCTGATGTCCACTAACAGACGCATACTCCACGACTGCTGTGCGCATTAGCATGGTGCCAGCGGGTTCAGTATGTTGTATGGTACACGTTTACAAACTAAGGGTTTTCTGGTAAACCTAAAATTCAGTGAAAAAAACATTGTTAAAGGGACGTTATTGTTAAGTTGCACTACTAAAAACCTATGAAATTCAACGGAAAAACATTGTTACAGGGACATTATGGTTACAGGTAAAACCGAAAAACCTCAGATGTCATCAATGACATTTGTGATGTCATCTTTGATGTCCTGGGTGTTAGTCTTAGCAGTGCACGGTGGTGGCGAGAGTTATGGTTGCTTAGCTTACCATAACTGGCGAATTTGAGGTTTTTTGGTTTAAGCTGTAACCATAACGTCCCTGTAACAACATTTTTGCATTGAATTTCATAGGTTTTTAGTAGTGCAACTTAACCATAAAGCCCCTTTCACTATATATATATATATATATATATATATATATATATATATATATATATATATATATATATATAGATATATATATATAGATATATATATATATATATATATAGTGAAAGGGGCTTTGGGAATATATATATATATATATATGTGTGTGTGTGTATGTTTAGGCTTGCTTGTGGATCTGCTTAGATCACATGCTATGCATAGCTGACATCTAGTGGTAGCTGCGGAGTATATCATTTTTTGTTTTCGAAACTCAAAAAGGGACTTCGACAGGGAATGCCAGTAATACTATCCCTAGTGTGACGTCCACTGTACCCATGGTCCTTCACGCGTCGAGGTCCCTCAGATTGTTTTTTTCTGCCATCGTAGTCGGATGCATATCAGAGTTCCTTCTTCTGGCTGATGCCATTAATTTTAAAAGTTTAAAGTTACATTTCTTTCTGTCCTTCTTGACAACCGTTCACCGCAAGATCTCCGGCGATGACTTTCGAGGACAAGACCATCCGTTCACGACAATGACTCCCGCCTCCATGAACTTTGTCTGCGGGCTACCTAGGTCCCAACGGGCCTCAACCCTGTACAGTGGGGGAGGTCATATTCCATCTCACTTAAAGAATGCATATTCCCATATACTTCTTTGTATTCCGCCAGACTGCCATCTTTCCACACTATGGAAAAAGCTCCTTTTAAATTCTGTCCTTCCTGTAACAGGAAGTTTCACTGGAAGGATTCACACTGTGTGTGTAACCTTTGCCTGCCTAGGGACCGTGCTGAAAAACAGTGCAAGTCCTGCAAACTGTTTGGGACAAAAACTTTAAAGGACCGAAAAACTAAATGCTGGGCCCACCACGGACGTCGAGGGAGCTTCCAGCGATGGCAGTGTCCTAAGTGACGTTGGGCGATCAGGACCCTATGGTTACCGACGTGCGAGCTCCCGACTCCAACAGGCATGCCGGCGATTCTGCTACGGAGATGACAAGCGGCGGCTCAAGCACCTCCATGACACGCCACACTAAGCACATCCCCCATGGCCGACAGTCGACCACATCGCTGACCGATAAGCCACACGCAGTGTCGAAGGGAAGGTCCGAAAAGTCCCTGTCCTCTGGGCCATCGCGGTCGTAATCACTACACGACAGGCCCCCGAGACAAATGCCAAAGTCTGTTTCTGACACCGCAACCAAATCAGGGAAGTCATCTGGTTCCGGCGACCAGGCGTTGAAAGACGTGTTGAAGGGACCTAATACAAATTTTAAATGAGCAAGTTAATTAAGAAACACGGCTCTGACCCCCCTGCTCAAGGCAAAGACGCCCCAAGCCTCAAAGTAAAAAAAATTAGGGATTATTCTACCTCTAAAGACACTGTGTCAGGGGCAGTGCATCACAAACAGGTCCCTGCCCCAGAACCCCTATCTATACCTGTCCCCTAAGTGTTGCCAAGCTCCTCCCAGTGGACCCGGGAACAGTTTATTAGGGTCATGAGGTGAATGTCTAGTTTTTGTCAGATTCTTTGATCAACACCCAGATCAACTTACCAGCCTCCAGGGGCTCCCTCAGGGCAAAGCAGCTAACAAACAACCGGACGCCAAAAGAGCCCACCTGGACGCAATCCAAACTAATACCTCGTCATATCAAGACGTGGCCCAGGACATCTATTATTGCGACACTCAAGGCTCCTAAGACCCTAGCTCATTTACAGACCCAGAAGACCAAGGGTACACAGGGGACATAGATCAATACTATGAAGATGACGACAATGATATATACATCATCCAATCCTCAGACCATACCGATCAACCAGTAGCTGATTACCCGTTGGACAACCAGCTGCAGTACAATTACCTGCTCTTAAAGGCTGCAGAACACTTTTAGATGAATACCCAGGAAGTTCAAGTCTGTAAAGACTTTGTAGAGGACATCCTTGGGGATAAAAGATCTGCGGCACAGTTCATTCCACTGCTTCAATCTGTCCAGAGGCGTATTCAGCCTTTTGTACTTATCTCCAATCTGACAAGGGCAGTCAACTCAGGCTTAGACTTGTTTTTTAGCCCAGCCCCATCAGACCCATTGTACATTAGGGGGCAGCTAAAGCCCGACTCTCCAGTGGTCACCACCACAAGAAAGAGAAAAGGAACACCTTTAGCCTCTGTCGAAGCCCCTCCCGACAAGGAGAGCGGGAATGAACTACACCCTGGGCCGGAAAGTAGCTTCCCAGACTGCCTATCAAGTGAGGACAGCTAACAACACTACGCTATTGTCCAGCTATAATTGCCACAAGCGGGACAAGGTCACACAGCAAATAGACTCAGTCCCAGAACCCCTACAGAGACAGCGCTTGCAAACTATTGCTGATGGGAGACTAGTAGCAAGCTGCAGTCTTAAAAATAACTTGGACGCAGCAGACAATGCGGGGCGAATTGTGTCAGAAGGTACCCTCATCAAACGCCATGCATGGCTTCGTCAATCGGGTTTCAAATTAGAGACCCAGGCTACCCTCTTAAACATGCCCATCAAGTCCAAAACCTTATTCGACAAAGTGGTCGAGGACGCACTAAAAAGTGCTTGTAAGGATGGAGAGCAAAACGGCAGTTGCCTGAACAAAGGGGGACTTTTATTAGCAATAATAAATAAAAAGGAGTTATTAGCTCAGAACTCGTGGACTTGTCTCAGTCTTGAAGAACCCCTTTTCAAATGGGTTCTTAAATAAGGGTGAACAGAATAGGGCCATTGATCAATCCTCGTACGCCCAGATAGGCTCTGACACTGCTCTCTCCTCCGTGGTCCGGCTGTTCGGCAAGAGAACAAAAGAGCACCCCTCAGTCCTTCTTCTCTGTCCTGCTTTAATGGGGCTGGAGAGTTCCTAGCCAATCGGAAGCGGCACTCTGTGAAAGTCTGTTTCCTCCCTCTCGAGCCCCGCCCCTTCTTCCCTACTTGAGGGTTGCCATGATGTCTCCGTACGCGGCCCCTGTATGGAATGCGTTATACCGTACTCGAGGGAGCATAGCACCCCAGGAGAACACAGTATGTTTATGGGTGCTGGCAAACGCTTTCCGCTTTAGGAGTGTAAGCGTATTGGGGCTGCTAGGGTGACTTGTCCTTCATCTGGGTCTTCGTTCCGGGCATTGATGGCGGTTTGCGTGTGGTCCAAGAAACGAGGACCCTCAGAGTTTAGGAGGTTGCGAGTGAGCTGGCATCCTACAGCCTCAAAGTCAGCCGTCCTTCCCACGCACCGTTGGTGCAATCATGATTCTTCCCGTCGGTGGTTGCTTTCATATGAATTGAGTCGCTCATTAGGGTCCGTCCTTGCAGTACCCGCTCCCGGTCCATGTTGTCTGTCCCCAATGCAGGTGGATTAATGGCATTCGGTGAAGCATGCTCTTCGGTGCTCCTACAGTGCTAAAGAGGAATATGATGCCCTCAAATCCCTGGGACAACTAACAAACAAACCCTTTGTGCAGAGAGGAGGTTCAAATACACGCCAGATTAGAGGACAAAACTCCCAGCGGTCCTCCAACTAAAACCAGGGTGGTCAGAGTTCTTCCTGGGGGTTCCTCTCAAGGGTAATCCTCCCAAAAAACTTTCAAAGGGGCCACAGAAGGTCCAGAAATGGTGGCAGACGCTCCTTCTCAAGAGGGTGCTCCACCCCTCCTAAGCAATGACCACCCGCTAGAGGTCACCTCCCATGTCTCTCCAGTAGAAGTGTTTCTCACTTTTCCCACGCATGGGAGGGGATCACGTCCGTCAAGTGGGTACTTTCCACTGTGGCGGGGCGGGCTATTGCATAGAGCTAATGCAAACACCAGCCAACCACCCGCCGAGACAAAGACAAACTACACAGGAAGAACGCATCCTGCTAGAAGAGGTCAAAGCCCTGCTAGTAAAGGACGCCATAGAAATCGTCCCGGCAAACCAGGTAAACAAGGGTATTTATTAAATGTATTTCCTTGTGCCAAAAAAACCTAACAATGTGCCCTGCGAAAACCTATGTCCAGCCACAAAAATTCGGCATGACATCACTGCAAGAAGTAATCCCACTGCTAAAACAGGGGAACTACATGACAACCTTGGACATGAAAGATGCTTTCATATTTCAATGTTCCCAGCGCACAGAAGATTCCTGCGCTTCAAAATAGCGAATCAACACTACCAATTCAAGGTGCTATCCTTCGGCTTAGCCTCAGTTTCAAGGGTATTCACCAAGGAACTAGGGGTAGTGATGGCGCACCTACGCAGAGAATCAATCCCAGTGTACCCTTATCAGGACGACTGGCTGGTGACAGGGGAAGGCCCTCAAATTTGCAAGCGAAATACCCAAAGAACAATCAATCTGCTGTTCCAATTGGGATTCTCAATCAACGAGAAAAAATCAAGTCTCGATCCAAGCAAAACAAAACCGTTCTTAGGTGCTGTCATAAAGACAGAAGAGGGTCTAGTCTTCCCGTCAAACAAGAGTGCAAAACATACTGCTGCAAATACCTCAGTATCTAGCCAGTCGCCAGATAACCGTACGCAAAGCAATGTGCTTGCTTGGGATGATGTCTTTATGCATTTACCTGTATCCGGACGCACTGTTGCGCATGCTCCCAAATCAAGAATGGTGAGCAAAACAGTGGTCTCGGGCAAGCGGTCAATGAGACGATAGTGGTTGTTTTGCTAACCCTAGTTCAAGCGCTCCACTGGTGGACAAAGGAAAATCTGTTGCCGGGGAAAACCTGTTCACAACCCTACTTTGCAAGCGATTGTTACAACAGATGCATCTCTCACCGGATATGGAGCCCATAACCTTCACAACACAGCGCTTGGCCTGTGGACCCATATTACAGCCCAAAATGACATAAACCTTTTAGAGCTACAGGCAGTGCTCAAAGCCATACAAGCTTTTCAAGTGCATCTGTCAGGCCAAACAGTACAAATCCTCAAAAACAGCACCACTGCCATGTGTTATATAAACAAGCAGGGAGGTACACACTCTCCAAGTCTTTCCAGGCTAGCACAAAGAATGTGGAAGTGGGCACTCAAGCGGAACATGTTCCTAGTGTCGCAACATGTTCCAGGGGAACTCCATTCTCTAGCAGACTCATTAAGCAGAGATCCTATACCCAAAAAGCATGAAATCCCACAA
The DNA here is from genome assembly GCF_040938575.1 of Ambystoma mexicanum. Classification (NCBI taxonomy): domain Eukaryota; kingdom Metazoa; phylum Chordata; class Amphibia; order Caudata; family Ambystomatidae; genus Ambystoma; species Ambystoma mexicanum. The sequence continues at coordinate 882,849,141 of NC_090933.1, forward strand.
CAGGAAGGAGGAGTAGAGTGTGGAGGAAGTGATCTTCTAATTCAAGCTAGATAAAAGAGCTTGTTGAGAAGTGACGGAAGTAAAAGCGCCTGAAGAAAGTGCAGTATCTTGCATTTTAATACAATGTTTCCAGAATTGTAATGTGAGATTATGCTTTCTTTACAATTTTTGTGCGACTCATAAGTAACTCCCAACCTTGTACCCTAACAGTGGCCCAAGGGCCTTTACATTAGCACCCACTGTATTCCACCAAACGCTTGAAATAAGTTCCAACTGTAAGGGAGGCATGACACTGACACAAGAGCTAGACGTTTCAAAAAGTTTATTAAATTCTTGGGGTTTGGAAAACTCCTACTTTGCCCTATAGCTATGATTGGAGTAGTCTCTACCATCAAATAATAAAAGGGAGGCATGGTATCACAAGTATGACACCGACACAAGAGCTACACGTTTCAAATCAAAATGGCCTATACTAACAAAACCTAATGCCTGCCCTATCTCTTATACAAACGTTGTGGTGAAGAAAAGGTCTCTTTCCCTGTCTCTCTCTGGGTCTTTCCCTTTCTCTCTCTGGGTCTCTATCCCTGCCTCTCTCTCTCTCTGGGTCTCTATCCCTGCCTCTCTCTCTCTGGGTGTCATGATGCCTATCCCGGGGACCCAGACCAAGTCCAGCTACCCCGGAACCAGACATCAAGTTACCCCAAGCAAGCCCAACAACCCCTGCTAGGGGCTATTTGGGTGCAGTCCTGGCGCCTGTGGCGCCAGGCTCTTATGGAGAGTCAGTCCTGGCGCCATAGGCGCCAGGCTCATAGATTAAAACTTACCTGATGCAGACCATGCTGCAAGAGCTCCAAGCCAAAAGAGGCTTGTAAGGGACTATTTTACCTTGGGACTATTTTTTTACTCGGGTGGGGCTGGGGAGGAATACTTATCTGG